>NW_005842246.1:628356-630873 GCF_000455745.1 Alligator sinensis
GACAGGATTTTAAGGACAGGTTTGGCCCACTGAAAATTGAGCTGTTCCCCACACTTGCAGCCTTGATCACCCTGTACACTGTCCAAGATGATCACATATTACCGTGACTACTTATACACAGGGATACAGGTTTTTGGTTTGGAAAAGAGGCAAACTCTGGATTTTCTCATTTTAAAGGAAAAAAAACACAGGAAGCAGTGCGTTTCCCCTTGCAGGCTAGCAGAGTTCCAGCCTGCAAGGGGCTTGAGGGACCAGGAGGAGGGCGATCAGCAGGGGGGTCCATGTGCATGTGTTCACATACACATGCACATGGCCGCCAGGCAACATGGAGAGCAGCTCCCACAGCTAAGTCTGGTGGGATGAGTGGGGGGAATTGAGGCCCCCATAATGAGGGAGGGAGGAAGGGAATTGACAGGGCTGGGACTGCTATCCAGCTGGGGTGGTGTGTGGGACTTGGGGCCCAGGGCCAGAATGCACAGCCTCAGGGCCTGGGCAAGGGGTGGGACAGAGCCACAGGTGGCTCATCTAGGGAGCAGGGGGGGCTGGCTCCCTGCCAATGTGCATATTACCAAGGGGGCATAGGGAGCACATGCCAACCAGATTTGTGCATGGGGCAGGGGCAGGCCACCCACTGTGGGCTCAGGGCTCCGTGCCCTGCTTCTGTCCCCCCGGGGCCTCTCTTGCCCAGTGGGAGGCACCCAGTGCAGCAGGACAGAGTAGGGCGGGAAAGCTCGGTGCCGCAACCACGAGGCCTGTGCCACCCTGGCACGGTTCCCCCTGCCTGCCCGACAGCACTGGGGGTAGTCGCAGAGTTGCTGCGGAGCTCCCAGCAGCAGCAATGAGCTTCCCCATATGGCCCCACTCTGCCATGTCATGATGGGTCTTAACAGCTGGGCCCCAGAGATCCCAGGGGAAAAGGCAGGGCAGGGAGCCCCAAGCCCATAGCAGATAGTCCACATTCAACCTCCCCCACCCCCGGTGGATTCCGCTTCAGCCGTGCTGCCCATGGGGGAGGGGAAGTCAGGCTCCGCACTCTCCTCCACCACAGCAGCTGCTGCCTCCTGCAAGCAGTAGCCAAGGCTTGGGCACTGTTGGGGGGAGTCGGGGCATGGGGCTGAGGACCTGGGTCCCTGGCCCTGTAGCCCTAGCAGCGGGAGGAAGATGGGAGGCCATGGGTGGGCAGTGAGGGGCACCAGCAGGGCTGGGAAGGCTGTGGATTAGGAGTGATGTGTAATGGCATGGGTAGAGCATGGTTGTATCAGGGCTGTTCAGTGCCACAAAACAGGGGGGGGACGGGACCTGCTGCAGCTGGACCCGCATCCTGGTGAGTGAAAAGGGCAGGGGAGCTCTGATTTTCCATGATAAAAAACCCAAAATTGAATGCCAAAATGTTTGGGTATTTAGAATGTGTTTTATTATAGTGATTTAGGCACTGGTAGGCTTTCAAACTGCTTTAAAAATGAGAAATATCTCAATAAAATATTGTGTTCAACTGATACCTATATCTATAGTGGTGTTTAATTTTAATCACAGAAAAACGTGGATTTGGGGGTTTTAATCAGAGAATTTGCCATTTTTTTAATGAGAAAGTGTGTGATTTTTAAACAGAAACCAAGATCCCTGCATATAAATAGGGACCTACTGAATTTGTGATTGCACAATTCTCACGCAAACTGTAATTTGGGCAGGCTCTGCAAAAAATGGTGGACTCATTGGGGGGAAAAAAAACCAAACAAACCAAGCTGTAAGCAGAGAAAAGGATGGGAAGCCCTGGAGTCCTAAATCACAGTGGGGCGAGAAGGAGCAAATCAGAGCCTGAGCCTGTGACACAGGCTTAGTCCAGGAGCCAGTTTGGGGTCAGCCAGGGAAGTGGGAGGGTTTTGGCACCAGCTTTTCTGGTGCCCACAGGCATGTTGCTACAACATGCTTAAGCCTTAGGAGGAGCAGGGATGAACACTAAGAAATCCTCTAAGACGGCCAAATACATTTGCACTGGACTGTGTAAGACACTAACATGCAGGGACCTTGCACGCAGACGGAAGCAGACTCTTCTGTACTGCCTACAATTTAACACAGGATGTGTCAAGGAAAACCAGCACAGATCAACACTTAAAGAGTCCAAGGCACACACGAAGCAAAAGGCTGTTGCAGAGGCTGACAGTCAGAGCAAGCAACAAGCGACTGTGTCCTCCCTCTTTAAAAGGACTGGAGAAAGCAGCTTAGTGAGACAAGCTGCACCATTTTCCCTCATGGAAGCTTTTGCAGTGGCAAACATCCCACTGGAGAAACTTGGTCACTCACTTAAGGAACTACCTGAACCAAAATGTGCCAAATGCTGGCAGTTTTCCACGTGCCAACAAGCTTCACCAAGATTATTTCCCTGCAGCAACTGCATGTACAGTCCACAAAGGCTGCCTTGGCAGACCATGAATCTTTCTGCATTTTGGCTGATGAAGCCACCAACTCTCAAGATAAGTATGTGCTGCACATGAATGACGAGTGCCTCCAGAGGCTTGG
>NW_005842246.1:630887-640478 GCF_000455745.1 Alligator sinensis
AAGAAGCACACGAAGCGAGCGCGCACAGGCGAGAGCAGAGGTGGCAGGGGCATGGAGGCAGGCAGAGGGTACTGCCCGCAGGTGGTCACAGTGATGTTGGCAGCAAGGGCGGGCTGAGTGGAGACTGCCCAAGGAGGCCACAGTGATGTTGGCGGTGAGGGGGGTGGGGAAATGGTGTTAACCCCAGCTGCAGTGAGGGAACAGGTTTCCAATGTAAAGTGTGGCATGAAATACTTACCCGAGGTAACAGCCCTCCAGAGTGGTCAGTAATTTGATGGACAAATGCATGATGGAAGGGTCCGACTGATAATTGGTTCTGGCATATGATTGACAGGTGGCATGAGATAGACACTATAAAACCTGTCAGGACTGGTAACTTGGAGAGCTACTGAGGAAGTGATTGAGCCTATGAGAGTCGTGAGCCTGTGTGGTAGCTGGGTGCTCACCTGGGAAAACAACTGAGTTGGTGTCAGTGCATGTTGTGTCCAACTGGGACTGAAAGCTTTGAGAAAAACTGAGTCACTTGATGACTGTGCGGTGTGAAACCTGCTAGTATATGTGATTAGTATGAGAGTTGCTTGAGTGGAGTGTGTAGAGTGGAGCATGTAACTGAACTCCATCCATCTGCAGAGATATACACTCATAGACAAAGCCATCCTCTACTCACCTGTACACCTTTGGATGGTAAAGTATAACCCACCCCTTTGGAGGTACTGACTACTCACTGAGAGCAAGGAGAAGATCAAAATCCTCTAGGGAATAGGCACTCTGTGACAGGCTGAAAGGCCATCTTGCCTGTCAGCTTCGGAGTGATATTGCCTGCCACCTCTGGTGACAGGCCTACATTGATTCTTTCTTGTATCTATTATTGTATATAGTTCTCTTAACTCTGTTGACTGGTCCATTGTTGTATTGTGGATTTATTATTATTGGGTTTTTTTTATATACTTACCTTGATAATATATTCTTGTTAACCTTTGCCTTAGTGTTAAGTTTTCACTGATAGTGGTATACCTCTAGATGGGGCCAGTCTGCAGGGCAATGCCCAGGGGAATTAACCTTTTGTTGTCCTGAACCATATACACCCCTGGTGAGGTTGAAGGCCTAACAAACCTTCGTGGACATAATAGGTGTCCTTATTAGGAGCTTGGTCATCAGTGGCGAGTGGTGGGCGGTGACCACCCACAGCTGCCATCCGTGCTGTCGACAGCAGCATGTGGGGACTGGCAGCAGCCGGCTGCATCGGCAGCAGGGTGGGCAGTGACTGCCCACAGAAACTGGTGGTGGCCAATCTCAGAGGGGGCACGTGCTGTACATTTTATTTGTACTGGGTAGCTGGACAGACCAGGACCTGCCTGTGTTCAAAACAGAGCCACTCCACCTCATGTCTGTCAATTTTTCCTCAAGCCATCATGAAGATAATTGTTAGCTACAGCATAGAATTTAACAAGATCTCAACATTCCAGTCTGACAATGCCATGTATGTGCAAGGCTTGCTCTGAGGTGCTCCAAGGAATACTGCCCAATGCACTTCATGTCACCTGCAATGTGCACATCTGTCTTTAGTAAGTGACAAATGGTGCATGCAGTTTCTCCTAACGTGAATAGCCTGGTTTGTTCCTTCAAGGAAGCCTTCAAGGACTGTCCAGACCATAAGGTCTGGTAAAGGGAGTCTGTCAAGAGTCAAAGTGGGGACTTGCATACCATTGTACCCCTGCCACCAGAGTCTGTGCTCACAAGGTGGAATGTGTGGTTTAACGCAGTCCATTACCACATAAAGCATATGCAGTCTGCCAGCAGTCTGTATGTGAAGAACTAGAAATCACGCCCAGCACACAGTGCATGCTTATGTTCTGTGATCTCTTGGGGCCAAGTGACATTCAAGATCAAGTGACACTAGTGGTTGGCAGTGCCACCCAATTCATGGAGCTCTTAATGTGGTTTGAAGGTTGGCAGGCTGTGATCCACCATGCACACAACAAGCTGATGGATTTTATCAGCTGGGTCACAAGAACTGTCAAGCTGCCCTCATGAAAACCAGTGCATAAGGGATCTGGTTCAAAGCAACAGTTTTGAAGCTGAAACAGTACTACAGGTATGACCCATGACTGCCACTGTGTTTCAGTCAAGTGGCTGCCTCCTTCCTTAGTGCTGTTTGCATTTTGGATCCCAACCAGGTGCCTGTTCTGAGTTGTGACCCTCAACTACTGTAAGCAATCCTGGGATGGCAGAACAGCACGACAACCAACGTGATGCTCACGTAAACTATGTCAAAGTGCCAGATGCCTGTGCCTGTGTTCTGGGACTCTGTCTGTAACTGGTTTGCACATCTATATGCCATGCAAAATGCTGCCTCACCATTCCAACAAACTCAGTAGATGCTGAGCATGCCATCTCAGTGTATGGACAAGTAGTCACCCCACAGAGATAAAGAAAGTCTGCAGCAACTGTGGCTAGATGCAGCATGCTCACATTTAATAGCTAGCATGAACTGCCTGTCTCAAGGTTAGCATTGTTTCAGTAAACTCCTTTTTTATATAATGTCCTTCAATAAAGTCTATATAGTTGGTATTAGTTACAATTCATGTTGTGTACAGCTTTAATTTAATAAGACATTTCAGTTTAGTTTAATAAAGAGTATATTAGTTGGTATTAGTTACAATTCATGGTGCACACAGCTGTATTTCAAAAAGATATTTCATTTTACAGCTCAAGTGCTTAGATTGCTTAATAACACATCAATTAATGGCTTCTGCCAGCTTAAGTCCCTAACTAAGGCTACGGAAGCCATTAAGGGTAACATTAAGCAAATTAAGTGGCAGTTTGGAGCCATCTGACAATCTCCAGGGAGAGGCGGGATTGCTGAGGTCCCTCAGCCAGAGGCATGGGGGAGTGGGGCCTGCCACACAGCCCCTGAAAATGACAGTTCTGCCCATGAAATCAGCCGGCCACCTCCTCGAGTTTGGTAGATCCCCTACTTACAAACTCTTCATTTCTTGGTCAATTTGTAGGCTTGAGACTTAAATGTTAGATATGGTTAAAGCATGTTTTTAAGTAATGGCGACTTAATTAGGACCATTTGTGCATTAAGGATGTGCATATGTGATTATAAAATCAGGGCCGTAGATTTTAATTCTGGGGCAAGGATCATGTTGCATTTTGGAAATCACTGAGCATGTGCTACAGGATGAGGAAAGACTAATCTCCTTCCCTCCCACCTACAAAAGCCACATGTACAAATAAATAAATAAGGAATAAAAATATTTTGCCTCAAACTGTGCCAATTGTATTTAAACAGGAGACACAAGGATTACAGCACAACTAAAGAGCTAAAATGGAAATTGTAGTGCAGACTTAATCAAGACAAAAGAAGCTACATAAGTTATAACTGAAGTGCGACAATATGTACCTTCTGTAAGAATGGTGTGTTTTACAAATGGTTCATATCTAAAAATGTATCCAAAGAACATCTTTTTAGTAACTAAAGCCTCCCAAATAATTTAAAGAAGCCTTTTAGACTTTACTATACAATCAAAGAAAATGGGAAAAAATCCCAGAAGAACATTAGATGTAATAGTGTATGTATTTCTAAGCCATGATAAAAGTCATCCAACCTTTTCATTTCTTAAGCTACACAATATGATTTTTTTGGTCTTCTTTCGTCCTGGATAAGCGTATGCTTTCCGGATCCTACCTCATCGTTGTATTTCTTCTGCATCCTTTCCAAAGTTGCCAACATTGTTTCCAAAATGAACAGGGCATCTTGAGTAAGACCTACCTACATATACTCTAGTCTCTGATGATCATTATTTGCTCTTTGTCACTGCAGTCCCCCGTGAGCTCATTTTCAGTTCAGGATCCATAACAGATTGCTAAATATTTGAGCTGCTACTTTCCAGACTAAAAGGTTAGGCTTTGATCTCCCAGTAATCATCTTCTTAACTTCTACTAATTGTGTGTTCACAACCCCTAAGAATCTTTCACCCCCATTTCACTGTTGCTCTTAACTATGCTATGCCCAACTCATTGCAAAAGCTTATCTAACTCCACCCCAACTACACAGGTTTACCATATTTTCACTTCCAAAAAAGAGGACACCCGTCTTGCGGGGGGTGGGGCGAGGGAGGGAGCCAGTATGACTATGGAGGGACATTGATATGGCAATGGCCTGCCCCTGCCCATTCTGTTGCGCCTCACTCCCAAGCCACAGCCCCCCGCCGCAACCCTGCTGCTGTCCCTCACTCCTGACCCACAGACCACAGCCCTGACCCAGTGCCCCTCACTCCCAAACCACAGTACACTGTCCCCCTAGGCCACGCTGGTTCCCCTCCCAGCCTGCAGCCCCCCTCCCCTCCATCCCTGCCAGTGTCCCTCACTCCTGCCCTGCAGCCCCTCACTCCCCCCAGCCCTGCCAGAGGGGCCACAGGTGCCCCTGTCCAGAGAGGGCTGGAGTGAGTCCAGCAGCCAGCACAGGCTGGAGGGAAGAGGAGAGGATGCTTGTGGCACCCCTCACCCCCTGCCCCTGGGCTGGGCCTGCTGCACTGCACCAGGAGGCCTGGCAACGGTCCCCCTCCCCCCGCCCTGCAGCATCACTTGGCTGCTCTGCCCCTGCAAGTGCAGGCACTGGCTCCTGTCCTGCCAGCCTAGGCACAGCCCTCAAAAGGCTGCTGGAGGAGGCAGGCAACACCCCTGCCCCTCCACAGCCCCAGCCCCTCAACTGAGACTTACCTGCCTGCAGCTCTCAGGTTGCGCACAGACACACAAGGCACTCCCTTCCCACAATCTCTCCTCCCCCTACACCCACCAGCAGAGCAAAGCAAAAACCCAGGCATTTTCACAGATTTGAAAAACCCACCCAGATGGAGGTCAAAGGACTCAAAAAGAGGACATGTCCGGGAAAAACCTGGACACATGGTAACCCTAACGTAGTTGGTCCAGTAAAAGATATCACTCTAACAAATCCTTGCCCTTGGCAGAATATCTGGACCATCATGGCTATATCACTCTCACACTACTGAAATACAATTCCTCATGCTGTGTATTACCTGCAGTCCTTGTTCCTAAATGTATAAAAATGTATAACCTCAAACATTAACTGTATTACAATGCAAGTTGTTCAAGTAACTGAAATCTTAGTCTGCAATACAGAACTTTATGCAACTGACCTATCATTACAGGTTTGCCTTGTCAACCATGGTTTTGAGTATCCAAGCTTAAAATTCTATACAGGCAATCCTCGACTTACAATGTTTTGAGCTGCAACGTTTCACACTTACAATGTTTATAAATTGACAACCCGTTTCAACTTTATGATGTCAGTTTCAACTTTACAACGCTTGATCCGATGTGACACCACATCAGCAAACAAGTTCACTGTGTTGCTCATATCCCTGGAGAACATCTGTCCAAACTTCCTTGGACACTTTCTTTAAGAAAGCAGACAAGACTCCAGAAAAACCTGCAGCCAAGACTCCTGAGAAGACTCCAGCCAAGAACCCTTCAAGAAGTCCAGCAAAGTCATCTCAAAGAAGTCCTTCCAAATCAATATGATTGCTATTTACAATATAAATACATTAATGTAGCTATATTACTCATCTATAACTGATTGAGTACAAAATTTGGGGGTATTTTTGGTGAAAATAGGGTATCGGGCCTTGGTTCAGGAACCAATCCCCCATTTATAACATTGTTTCTTATGAGAAAATTGGTTCTGAGTTACAATGTTTGTGATTTGTGCATTTTGCCCTTAATCATGGCCTCTAAGCAAGTGAGTGGTGAAGGTGAGCAATTTGTGAAGAGGGCAAGGAAACTGATGTCCTAGGAAACAAAATTGGAGTTGTTGGATCATCTAGCACGTGGAGAGAATGGGGTGAGGCTACTATTAGAGCTAGTGTTGCGAGTGGTACAGCAGGAAGTGCTAAAGATTTTTTAAAAAGACCCATTACTCAACAGTGAACCTTTTTTTAACCTATTAAAAGGTAAGTAAAATGATTTTTTATGTACTGTATGGTCCTTTATTATTCATATTCAAGTCCCTAACCCCATTTTTTCTATAAGCCTTTTGGTCTTACTAACCACCGTTTTGCCAACCACAGGAATTTTCAGGAACCTAACCCCCGCCATTGGCAAGGGAAACCTGTATTTACAACTTGGCCATTGGTGCAGTCTGCAAATGATTTCCAGCAGTGACACTGTGGTTCCTTCTGGATAATTGACAAATGAAATGAGCAATGCATCTCTCCATGATTAAGAGACTTTTTTTTACCTGGAGGCTGTCTGGATACACACCACAACTTTTAAAGTAGATTTCTATAAATTATGCAAGTTATTTCTCTAAATAAAGTAATTATAATACAGTAAGCAGCTTTTTGATACAGGGGGCAAGTAAAAGGTATGTTTTGTTTATACATTTTGGCACATTTAACTGATTATTTCATTTGATATTATGGACAATGTGCATGTTTCACTCATAAAAACATACATGCATTTCACTGTTTGGCAATGTCATGACATCTATTGAAAGAAGCAATTTTTTTTTAAAATCAGATCCTCACCTGGCATGAATAGACAAAGCTTTGCTATACCAATTAGGGTCAGCTAAGGATCTGATCCTGTATGAGTATACTTGTTTTCAACCAAGCATTTTCCTAAAGTAAGAACTGTATTTACATGATGATTTAATTATTTTACTCTCCTTTTAGAATTGCATGGAAAGTTATGTTCCGTCTTTCAGAATCTGAATAAATTAACTAAATATTTCAACACTAAAACAAAATCTGATTATGACATCAAAAATATTTCCATAATGACAGATAGTGAGACTCAAGACCTCTAAATATGAGCATATGGCAGAAAGATGGGTTATGAAGCAAATAAGAAGCACTTGTTAAAATGCATTTATCTTCAGAGAAGAAAAGTAGAAATTGTCATTAAAAGTAGTGATTTTGTGATTAATATACTTTTTAAACATCTATTTGATCACTCACCTCAGTTTTAACAAAATAGTTTTGTACAACAGATTTCATTAATTAATACTGATCAGCTCTTTTAAGTTCATATCATACAACTAGGAAGCTTTAAAAACACACGTGCACAAATTTACAACAGACTAGAATGGATATTCTTTCTAAAAGACCTATTCACTCTGGGTTATCAGGCTTCTGATATAAACTGCATTGTAGGTCAGTTGTCCTTAACTGCTTTAGTTATCTGTAATATGTCATCTATTTTACTCCTTTTCTCCTCTTGCCATAGCTTCCTCTCCTCATAGTTCCCCAATTACATTCTGAAATGATGTTTACATTGGAGTCACTGATCACTTGGCAGATAAGTATGGCATTCCTTTGACTCCTATAGATTAGAAGAGGAGTCAAAAGTTACCAGCTTTTTTTGATTTAGTAGTCTTGCCAAGTCAGTTACTCCAACACATGCTTTTAGAAAACAATGTGCTTTAATTTTATGACAAAAAACAATTTATATATTAATCTTCCCATTCAAGAAGTGTTAGTAATTAGTAAATGGCCTTCTGCTGAGAAGCAAGTACCATCTTTCATATGTCAAAGTGATTTCACCTCACTGAGACCAAATGGCTTTAAGAAACAAAAAAACCCCCAAAAACAAAAAACAATTAAAAGCAAAGTGACTACTGTTCCGACAGACACATCCGTTCAATTAAAACTTTCTTTACAAAATCTCAAAGTAGTATGTGTAAACAGACATACTTTGCTTCTGGCTATAATTTCACAATCTAGAGTCCACAGTTCCTCCTCTGTGCACATACCAAAAATATCTTTTTAAGCAATACCCAAAAAAATTAAGGGAAACCATATTTGTTACACAGAACTCTTTAAGACCCCAGCAGATGTTACATTACGGCAAAATGACATACATTCAGCCAATTTATGGTTCCATAAAATGACAAATGACTGGGGCAGCAGGCAGCCTCTTTTCCCCCCATTCCTTGCCAGACTGCAACCACCCCGAGCTAAAGGATAGCCGGTTATCATTACGCTTATCTGTTAAACGATTCCTCAATTAACCTTTCACATCCCTATTATAAATTGCTTTAGGCATGATGTTTTCATATTTCCTAAAAAAAGGAATTGCCTCCCTGATTTCTATCACCACTTGCAACATTGTAATCTCCACAATGCAATTTTGAAAAATATTATCCTTACATCATCATGAGGGTTGAAATCCATAGCAATTCAAACAAAAACAAGATACAGTTAAATGGTTAGTGAAAGCTACCAAAACTTAGCTTCCTATACTGGATATATTCTACAATTAAAAAAAAAATGTAATCATACTTTTAATGAAAAATATGTATGTCAAATTATTATAGTCACTTTGAAGAGAGACAATTCATACTGGAGAATAACACATGCATTCTGTAATACAAGAAAAAAAATTAGGGGAGTCCAGGATTTGCTAAAACCTATGAAAAATTTTAAAAATTACAGAAAGCACTCTCTTTCCTGAAAAATCATTCTGAGTTGTTGAATTTGTTCTATAGTAAAAACTAGCATTAGATAGTAGCATACTTGAAGGGAGCAACCAGGGCAGCAGCCCCAGACATCACTTTGTTGGAGAGATGAAGGAAAGGCACACAAAAATGGGTGCCCCCACTGGTAGCATGTTATCTAGTTTCTAAAACCTTTGATTTTAGAAAGGAATCTTTGATTTTAGAAAGAAAATATGCTCTGCCTTCAAATAAGGGCTAAGATCAACATAACTAAAATAAGCTGGTCAAAAAACCCCCCAAGCAACCTCTATTAGTTTGCTTTTGCTTATTTAGTCTGTTCTTCCTTGCTGATAAGACTTATAAGTTAACTGTTGTGCTGCCCATATTTTAGCAAGGGATTCCTGCAAAAAAGTTCTACTGAACTGAGCAATACATAAGATAACAATAATATTCATCTCTTGACTCCTGTTCTCCACCAAAAAAAATTCAAAAAATTAATCCATTTTAATACTCTGTTACCACCTCTAATTTCAGTTTGTTATTCCTATTTCTCTTTATCCACTGACTCCCCTTCTCAACCATACACGAAGGTTTTTCTATATTATTCTACTACCTGATGGCTATTCCTTGCAGCAGAAGTGGGGAGAGGCAAGCAATCATCCTGAAGCCTCTGCTATGAGGAAAGCCGTCATCTTGCAACCTCTGCTGATGGAGTAGAAGTTATTCATCCAGCTGGATAGCTGGCCAGAAAATGAATCCCTTTGAAACTTCAGATGTTTGGATGTCTCTCCCTACTTAATGACCAAGTTGATTTGAACAGGTTTGTAAGGAGAAGTTGAGGGCAGAAGTGGGGTTGGGGGGAAATTCCAATTATCTATTTTCTGGCAAATCTACAGCCTCCAAAATTCTAGTCCACCTTACACAAATATGAGAAAAAACAAAATATATCTGATAATTTCCAAAACACCGGGACACTATTTGAAGGCTACTCCATCAGAAAACAAAATGTAAAAAAAACGTCAGGTTCCAAAAGAAATATGAGTACATTTCCCCTGACACAGTTATTGACTTGGCCTAGATGTACAAAGATCTACCAACAAAACTTTGAGCATGTAAGGCCTCTCAGC
>NW_005842246.1:640509-641370 GCF_000455745.1 Alligator sinensis
CAGTTACTACCCATTTCTGCCAAGTGAAGTAAAGGTTCTACCACTGCCCTGCAGTAGATGGAAGGGATGCAGAGATGCATAACTCCCATGCATTCAATAAGCTGCCATATTCCCTTCAGGAACTAGTGCCTTCCCAGGGTGCATTTCTCACTCAAGACAATGGAGCTGCTGAATACAGCTGTGCGGAGGTACTGGAACATGCAGCTGTGCATGGACTGGTTTGGCAGTGGTGGTTGCTGTCAGACCAGCTAGAATGTAGGCACAGTCTATACTTACGAGATAATTTGACAGCTTAGATTCTGGCTTCACTGTTCCTTAAAATTGGTGTATAAGCAGAAGTGAAAAGAAAGTAAGTTGTGGAAACTTCCTCTAAATTTCCCTATTTTTCTTAAGAAAATAAAATCCATTCAGTGCCCATAATAGTGATAGATTTTGAGCCATTTTCCCTTTACAGGAAAACTGAGGTATTTATTGACATTGAATGAAAAGCATGATTTAAGTTCAAACTAAAGAGCGATCACTAAGTTTCTTCTCTCTTTATACCTTTACTCCCACCCTCAAAAATAAAAAATATATACAAATAAAAATATTAAAAAAAAATTTTCATTTGCATATATATAAAATAAAATAAAAAAATAAAAAAAAAAAAAATCACAAAAGGCCTTCAGATAGAACAATCACTTTTCCTTGCATCACACTGCTCTCTAGGTCTGAGTACCCCCTGAGGCCGAGCTTTAACTTTGAAGACAACAAAATAGGACAGGATATAGTGGTCCACTGGGAAACATTCCAGTAACTTCAAGTGATTTCTCAGATAGGGTAAAAATACACGGGGCCAGTTTCCGCATCTAAAAGGGAAAG
>NW_005842246.1:641401-660316 GCF_000455745.1 Alligator sinensis
AGAGAGAAAAAAGTGTGTGCACCCCCGCTCCCCAGCACCCAACACGCAATCTAAGTGTAATTTGGGCAATGAAGTCCAAGTGAAGAATCCACAATCCCCCTGCCCCCCATCACCTAATAACTTTGGAATCTAAGTTTCTGCCAAAAAAGTACTTTGATACCTGAAGTTCTGTAACTGCACATAGAATTACTACTGTCTTGGCCAAGCTGAGCATCTCAAGATCATGGGCCTAAGGCTATTTGGATTCATAGATGATGCATACTTGTGCCAAGGGATCTTATCAAGCAAGTGTGGTCTGACCACACTTAAAATACCAATACAGGTTTACAAAAAGCACCATCACTACAGCCACTTTTATTAAGAAAAAGCACAGCCACTAGAGGAGATAGTGCTGCTGCAGACTATTTACTGGATAACTTCTAGGCACTAAGATACTATATAGTAAGTTGTTTGCTTCTAGTGCCAAGAAGCCATCTGCTTCAATGGCCTTCTCTGCTCATGGGGGTTTACCCTTACAGGAAAGTCTTAGCCACTAGGCTGGAGGGCTAGGCTGACTGAGGCAACTCTCCACCCCACCCTGTTGAATATATACTGCACAGCCAAGAACACAAAGGTCATAAGGCCAGACACAGAACAAGCAAGAGGGAGACAACTCTGTAGCTGTATAAGGTGGATACTTCCCTCTTTTTGCTTGGAAGAGGGAAGACCAGGGGTTTAGTCTCTGTCATTTGATCTGCTTATGTTTTTTTCCTAAGTTACTGAATAAAATGCATAAACAGTCCTGGAAATGGGGACTTAACTCTTCTTTCTTCCAGGTAAAAGCATCCTCCTTACTGAGTTACAGCACAACACTTTCTCTTGCTAACCCTCTTTTGTCAAGAGATAAGCTACAACAGCTTAGCTTTTATCTATTACAGGGTAAGCCCATGGTTACTGTCTGTGTGCATGTAACACCAAGCTCAGTCTCTACCTCCTCTTCCTATTGCAAGCCAACTCACATGCACATACCCACAACCACCACCATGCACATTTTAAAACAAAAAAGCAAGGTAGTCCTCATATTAAAGACAATGGGATTTAAGTACAGAATGGGATTTGGGGCTATAAATCCCTGTCTCATATCAATATTTAACGCAAGACTGAAGACTGATATTTAAAGTGCAAGACTGGTGAGATTTTGGACATGCCCTCTGACATTTCCTTTTGGCTAAGAATCCCCTTCTTTGTATACTAGCTATTGTAAATCTTCTTAAACACTAGGGCTGTGAGAAATGCCTGCGTTTTGTTTCGGTTTTGGATTCAGCGTTTCATAGGGACAACGACTAGTTTCAGTATTTCGTATCACTGTCCCGTTTCATTTTGGCTGAACCTGTTCTGGAATTTCGACAGTGTTTCCGCCATAGGATATAATGGGGAATCACAAAACTGTCTATAACTTTGTAATTTCTTGCCTTATTTGGATGAAACTTTCAAGGATGGTAGCCCCTGCTGCAGGCATGAAACCTGCCCAGTTTCAAGGAGATAGGTGCAGGGTTTTTTATGAAACTGCACCTCAAGCCATTCAAAGCAAACACATATCACTTGCCAGCAGCGGCAGCCTGCTGTCATCCTGCATTCAAATCCAGGGGCCTGGTCCTCACAGGAGGAGTCTGGCACAGCTCTGCAGCCCTCCCAGGGGGTGCAGGCCCCAGATCTGCATGTGGGATGACAGCAGGCTGCTGCTGCCAGCTGGGGCCAGCACCAGCACAGGGGTTTCTTCTGGCACTCAGCACAGGCTGCGCTGGGCAGACTCAGTTGCTGGCACTGGGCCCAGCTGGCAGTGGCAGCATGCTGTCATCTACATGCTCTGCAGCCAATGAGTGCGGAGTTAAAAAAAAACAAAAGAAAGAAAGAAAAGCCCCGCACTCACTGGCTCTGTCAACAGCAACTGGGGCCTCTGAGGGCTCATGGCAGAGCCCCCTATGCAGCATGGGGCAGTAGGGATTGCCCCCCCCCCCCCGCCTGGCACCCACATGGCTGCTGCACCATCGCGTGGGTGCAGCGTGGCTCAGCAGGGCGTCACACAGCGTGGCTCAGCAGGGCCTAAGAGCTGGAGCAGCTCCAACAGTCAGCCAGATCTCCCAGTTTGATCCCAACTCTTCCAGGGGGGCAGGTGCGGGCCCCCGGATCTGCGCAGGGTTTCAGCAGGCTGCCGCTGCCACCTGGGGAAATAGCCTGGAGCCGCCGCCATCCCCAGCTGGCAGCAGGACACTGCTGTCATCCTACATCATCCAGGGGACTGCACCCCCCTGGAAGAGTTGGGTGAAGCGCTCAGAGAGCTAGGGGAATCGAACCGGGAACTGAGGGAATGTTCAAGGACCTTAACAATAACGTTTTCCCAGTTCGATTTCCCATCACTGGGGTTGTAAGGGACCTCAGGGACAGATCGTTGTCACTGGCCAGGCCAGCTACAGCTGTCAATACCAGATCAGTCTGTTCCTCCCCCTCCCTCCTTCCCTCAAGTCTCTGAAACAACTCCAAAACATCCGAATCATTTCGGAAAATTTCCAAAATATTTTGGATGGCCCGTTTCGTTTTGGAGCTGTTTGGGAACCCTGGGATTCATTTCAGATTTAGTGTTTTGACCATCGAAACGTTTGAAACTAAACGAAACGGCCACCAAAATTTCACACAGCCCTATTAAACACCACTCTCTCCTCATTAAAGTGTATAGAGAAACTTAGGTGTCTTACAAAGATTTATGAATGCCACTTCCAGGGCAGAGCAGCATTTGTAGATCATAGAATCATAGATTTGGCCCATATATTTTAAAATTGTAGTTTCAACATATAATTCAATTCATGACTACAAGAACAACAACTAGCTTATTTCCAGGTCCCAAAGACTGCATTAAATCCTTCAATCTTAGTATCATACAAAAAGAAGGGGGTAAAACCATAAAGAAAATTCTCCACCATTCTAATTTTACAGATGAAGGACTGAGACAGATAAAATGCGATGGAATGGGGATTTGAACCCAGGTTTCTTAAGTTCAAAAAAAATCATACAGGGACCTAATCTAAAAGGAATAAGAGAAAAGGCATCTTTAATAATTAGCATAATAAAGAAAGGGAAATTAAACACTTCAGGAGAAAGACAAACGGTTCGAGGATGTCTCTCCTCACCATCTGAAATTCTGTGGACAGATAGGATCTTTGCATTAACTGAATTATAATGATTGTATTTATTAATTTTTGTATTAGTTGTAGCTACAATAAAGAGGAGGAATAATTTGAAACACAAGTCACTACTTACAAAGAAGACACAATTATGTGAAATTATGAATTAGAATTGTTAATAAGCAAGATAACATTAAATAAGTTTTTAGTTTAAGGCTTCTTGCCATGGGGCAGTTAGGCATGTGTTTGCAATCCTCAATTACATATTACTGCAACTTGACATTTTGTTTACTCAATATTCAGAACTAAACAAATTCCATTTTACCCTTTGCAAGACCTATTTAAGGTCTCTGCTTTGACAAAAAGTAAGACAAATGTTAAGATGTTACCATATGCTACAATACACAGCCCTGGTTATAACAAAATTAACAAGCAAGTAAGCAAACAACAAATCACAAAAAGGCACAAAGAACATGTGGATTTTAAATGCCTCCAAGTAAAATTTCTTAATTTTAAATTCAAATTGCACACTTTAGATTTTTCTACAGCAGTCTTTCTTCAGAACAGTTTAATAATGTGAGCCTTTAAGGTAATATGGCAAAGTCTGCTTTGTTAGTTAAACTATTAAACAGAGGACAGTAAACGATTGATGACATTGTTCCAGGGCCCTAGCTAAATATTTAATTAACAAGATTAAAAGATATTCACACACAATTGTATTTCGCTATGAATTGAAGATGGAAAGAATTCTTGTTCTACTTGTTGGAGACCCTTGCAGACATACAGGCTGCTTACAGACGTGAAAAAAACCCCAAACAAACCCAAAAACCACCAGCGCTTTACTTCTAGCTTGGCATGCACCAGCACTGAGTGCAGTGCATGCACAGAAGAGGCATCACGTCAGTTTGACCTGGCTTCCTTGAATTCTGGTATCCCACGATCACCTCTTGGCGAAACTGCCAATTGTGGCCTTGGGTCCACCACGATCCGCTGGCTGGGAAATTGGCTCCGCGGTCAGACCCAGAGGGTGGTAATTGATGGAAGTCAATTGTCATGGTGCCCTGTGACCAGTGAGGTCTCCCAAGGCTCTCTCCTTAGACCCATATTGCTCAACATCTTCGTTAATGATGTGAACACTGGAGTCAGAAGCAGACTGGCCAAGTTCGCCAATGACACTAAACTTTGGGGCAAAGCATCCACACCTGAAGACAGGAGGGCAATCCAGGCTGACCTGGACAGGCTCAGCAAATGGGCGGACAAGAACCTGATAGTGTTTAACACCGAAAAATGCAAGGTTCTCCACCTTGGGAGGAAAAACCTGCAGCATCCTTATAGGCTCAGCAGTGCTACGCTGGCTAGCACTACAGAAGAAAGAGACTTGGGGGTCATCATTGACCACAAGATGAACATGAGCCTGCAATGCGATGCTGCAGCTTGTAAAGCAACCAAAACGCTGGCTTGCATCCATAGATGCTTCTCAAGCAAATCCCGGGACGTCATTCTCCTCTTGTACTCGGCCTTGCTGAGGCCGCAGCTGGAGTACTGCGTCCAGTTTTGGGTCCCACAATTCTAAAAGGATATGGAGAAGCTTGAGAGAGTCCAGAGAAGAGCCACGCGCATGATCAGAGGTCAGGAAAACAGACCTTACGATGACAGGCTGAGAGCTATGGGGCTCTTTAGCCTGGAAAAGCACAGGCTCAGGGGTGATCTGATGGCCACCTATAAGTTTATCAGGGGTGACCACCAGTATCTGGGGTAACGTTTGTCCACCAGAGCGCCCCAAGGGATGACGTGGTCGAACGGTTATAAACTATTGCAAGACCGTTTCAGGCTGGACATAAGGAAAAATTTCTTTACTGTCCGAGCCCCCAAGGTCTGGAATAGCCTGCCATCGGAGGTGGTTCAAGCACCTACATTGAACACCTTCAAGAGTAAATTGGATGCTTATCTTGCTGGGATCCTATGACCCCAGCTGACTTTTTGCCCTTCGGGTGGGGGGCTGGACTTAATGATCTTCCGAGGTCCCTTCCGGCCCTAATGTCTATGAAATCGGCTATTAGATAAAAGTGCCAAAAAGCCCACTGAAGCACACAATCTATACAGACATTGGGCAAGCTGAGTCAAACTGATGTAATGCCTCTTCTGGTAAAGCGCCATTTTGGTTTTTTTTCCATGTCTGCCAGCAGCCATAATCTACAATATCTGCTGACTGACAAGCCCCTTCCTTTGAAAAGTCAGGTATTTTCTAAGAAGGTGAAATATGTTGGAGTCTAACTCCTTCTACAGAAGCCCTTCCACCAGCTCTGTAGGGGGAGGGCTTTCGGCTCCTGCTTATTCTTATGTAGCCTTTTACCTTTTGATTATTGAAAAAGAGCATGCATTCACTGACTATACTTTCAGAGTTCTTTATACAAAGTTTAAGTTAGATGCGTTCTTCCTTCTAAAATAATGTCTTCATAAAATATTTGAAGACATTATCATTGCTCTATTAAGTTTGTTTCAGCTTCTATGAGAATTCCTATGCTCTCCACTCTTGAAAATAAGCAAGTAAGAGGAATGTGATCTGAGTACCTGTGATGCTACAAGGCCTGTACCAAGCAGAAGTTAAAGATTAATGTTCTGCAATGTTCATATGGAAGACCACTTAGTTGACTTATATTTTGTGTTTAAATATATCCAAGATTCAAAGCTTAAAGTGCTCTGTCTCTGACAGCATGAAGTGCAACATTAACTGCTAGGAACAGGTCTTCCAAACCATAGCTGATTCTAGTCCTTCAGCCATCTTAGAAAGAGCTCACCAAAAAAGCCACCTAAATCAAATTTACAATATCATGCAACCTGTAGGCTAGAAGTAGCATGACTCCTGATCAACCAAATCAAAAAAGAGCGAAGGATTTTAAACTGGGGGTGAGAAAGTGTTCAACAGTACTAAGCCCCAGTTGGCTCTGAGGGCAAACAGCTGCAGATACACTAGTAAGTTTAAAACTGATGACTGCAGTGTGAATATAGAGGGTTTACACAGAGGCAAAGGTCTTTTCTTCTTGTGAACACTGCCTCTTCTGTAGTCTAAGTAAGATCTTGGAGGCAAGAGACTGGTCAGCGCCCTTTGCCTAGGGTGACCAAAGTCTTCTGCTGCCTTCTAAAGAACTTCTAGTACTCCTACTGAACACAAACACACAGTAACTTGGAATTCCTTAACTGACTTACAGGAGTTAGGCACTTGTGCAAAGAGCATTCTTAATTGAGGGGCGTGCTTAACTGTTCTAGGCATTTCTTTCGGGACAACCCTGCACGGTAATGGGAGCTGCTTTGGACCTTCCTTCAGCATCCAAAGCATCTACCACAACCTGTACAAGCTTCTTTGTTATTAGCTACCATCAGAAATCAGTCTTGAATTTTTCCAGTGCTTGCTAGTTTGCAACTCTTAATTGCCATTTAGCTTAGAAACAATTCTATAAAACAGATAAACCAAAGGTTTTTTGGTTCATCAATCTGTGTCCTTGTAACACGGATCAAGGAACCCTGTTACTCTAAGTGAGCAAAAGGGCAGTTTAGTGGGGGCTGCAATCAGTGGGCAGCTGAAACAGGGCCAGCTGCCAACAAGACAGCTGTAGGTGACTAGTCAGGAGCAAACATCTCTGCAACAAGCAATAGGCAGGACCCAAAGTAGTAGTCAAGGGGAGAATGCACCACTGAAAGGTAGGTGGTAGCACATGAGAAAAGGCTGTCCATTGAGCTAGGGAGCTACATCTGCAGCTGATTTAGGGAGGCACAAGACTAGAAGGGGTAGGGCTCGGGGATGATAAACCTCAGGGAGCCAGAGTAGAGAGTGTGACTCTGACCTCTGCTAGGAAAGGAACCCCTACCAACCCTAGCTGTTAGGAGGAGAAAGCTATAGGATGGGAAAGGTACCCTAAAGGCTGGGAGGGGGACAGTGGGGTAAGACAAGGCTTTCTAAAGCAGCATCATGACCCAGAGTGGGGTCTGAGTATTTTAGTTGAAAGCAGCTTACGATGAGTTCTCTTTCCTACTAGAGATTTGGATTGTGGTTACAGGGGTGGTTCGGAGGCCACAAAACAGTCCCTGAGGCAATCTGCACCTAGAGCCCTCCATGAGCAGAGACAAAGAGAGGGCTAAGATTGGACAGAAGGGCTGAGGCCAAGCCAGGACCAGTGATTCAGGGACAGGAGAAGTCTAATGGTGGGGCAGAGGGGTTGAAGCCAAAAAGAGGGCCAGGGGCCCAACAAGCTGAATCAGCTGAGAGCTACATGGCGCCAGAAGACCTAAAGAATGAAACAAAGGAAGACGCATGAGGCAGTGGTATGACTATGGGCAAAAATGGACACTACAATTAGGGCTAGTAAGGCCACAAATGGTAAGAGCAGTACCATCAGGGCATGGGCCACTTCCACCAGGTATGATAAGTACTAGCAGAAAATAGGATGTGTTTTATTAGTGGATTCAGAGTCTGGCTCAGTTAAGCAAACGGCCGCATCACCAGGGCTACTCCAGTATTCAGGGTCAGCCTCCCAATTTATGAAACTTACATCAAGGTGTGGCAGGAAAAATAATGAGTAGGTACACCAAGGAGTTAGACTGGGGCAGGATTAGTAGGACCACTGTGGGGCACCATGGCCACACTTAGGAACCAATCCTATCACAGTCCTTTGGCTTGTTTTCCTTCCTACTTGGCCTGTGATTCCATAAGGGAAGTCAGCATAGGTGTACACACATAATCCAATTCAATGCATACTACTTGGTATTTTTGTGTGTCATCTTACTGTAACTCATGCCAGAATTTGCCAGATGGCAGATATCATTAAACAAGGCTTCTGTGATAGATGGTACTAGACAACTGGGTATATCAGCATGCCCAAGTCCTTATGAGAGCTTCCAAAACACTCAAACTACAAGTGATGCACACTGCAATACAACATAGCAAGTCCTGAAAGCTCTTGTCATTCGGTCACAGTAATGTAGATGGAACCACTACCCCATATGAGGGCAATAAGACACCAACTGGCATTTTATGTTTTGTCCAATAGCTCCATTGTATGCTCAGTATAACAGCGAGTTCTTTGAAAATTGGTACGCCTTCTGGGCCCAGTGAAGAGGACTTGCCTTCATGGTGCAACTTATATATGACCTAAAAGGGGCCATTAGAGCACCATAGGAACAAAAACCTAGAAGCCAATGTCTGTGAATAACACAAGGGTAGGTGCACTTTGTGGTAAGAGGTGGTCTGTCAGCAGCCCTCTATTCCCTGTAGAATTCAGAGCACTTATATGAGGACCTCTTTCCTTGGAACCATCAGAATCAGATGAGAAAATGATACCTTGGTTACATGCATGGTCCATCACAGATGTGCTATGATTTACCTCTGACTAATGAATAGCGCCAAAGATTTACTCGGTATCAATGAAACTGAAGTAACTAGTGGCATGACTGAAGTTTTCAGAACCACGGACAGTAGCAAGCTGACTTCACTGTAACACAGGTATCAAACTCAACCCTCGCCCCAGGCTGGACCAAGATTACAGTGGCTCCTCCCAGGCCAGATCCGTTGGGCCCTCACCAGCTGAAGTGGGTCCAGAACCTCTATCAATGTGCTGGAGTACTAACAGGCTGGATGGAAGAGTACTGTGGGCTGAATTCAGCCTGTGAGCCATATCTAACACCTCGGCTGTAATATATAGACCAACCACCTAATATTGTACCAAACTTTGGCACAGAACATGGTAGTACAGAAACAAGTGTGGGAGGCTGATGCCATGAATGCCAATAAGTTTAATGCCAAGTAAGATTCCAGTACTATATAAAAGTTAGGATAGTGCAATACTATGTTTTCAGAGTATCAGCAGTGCATCTTTAAAGGAAGATGAGAAAACAGTATAGCCTTTTCTTGGTTTGGGGAATTCATCTCTGTGCTTGAAGAAGCAATGCTCCTCTACTTCTTGCCACAGATTAGAGTTTCTCAAGCCAAGGACAGGCATGGATTCCTAGCACTGCAAATTTCTGGGAAATTTCCAATGCTAGAAATCCTGGAGAGGGGGAGCATACACATGTTCCAGCCTGCAGTTGCTCCCTCTCCCCTGTGGGCAAAACAGATCTAAGCTCTCAGTGGGGAGTGGGAAGGGTCAGGCTGCTGTTGCATCCAACTTCTGAAGAGTGAACCTGATCTGTGGAAGGGGCTGGTGGCATTTCCCTGCCTCAACTCCTCCCAAACCCAAGGGGGAGAAAAGTTGCAGTTGACCCTCCCCCCAGTCTCGAGTTACTCCAGGCTGTGAAAGGGGTAGGGCACGCCTTCTACAGACCGGCGTCACTGGTTTGCAGAAGGTGCAGGATGTGTACAGATGCTCAACTTGGCTCAGAAGAGAATTTTTTTCACAGAAGATGCAGTTCTCTTCTGAAAAAACACCCATGATTAGCTGCTGTATGCTCTTGTTTTGTGCCAGGAGAAAAGTGCTTCTCCTGACAACTGTCCATACCCACGATCTGAGAAATGCAGTGAACTTGTAAAAGATGTGCAAGAAGAAATGGGAAAGTTAAAGGAGGTAAAGGAGAAATATAAAATGAAGGGAGGGAAAAGAGAAAAGAAAACTCTATGAAACCCCTCAGACTCAGAGAAATTACGCTGTGGTTGTAGTAACAAAAATATTATTTTTCACTGTCACCAAGACTGATTTATAAGAGAAAACAGCAGCATAAGGAGCAATACATGATTAAAAACTATAAGAGAACACAGCAGCATAAGGAGCAATACATGATTAAAAGAAATTCTTGAACCTTTACTGTAGAGGAAGACTGCTCTGCCCTACCAAAATCCACAGTGAGGACAGCCAAAGAGGAGGTTCAGATGCTAGTAGCTGATATAGAGTTCTCTAGAGCACTTCTAAACTCCAAAAACATCTTCCATGAGGGTGCATGCTTTCGCATTCCTGATATAGACCCCTTAAGTTGCTCCTTTTGGGCAAGCTGGAGCAGGGGTCGCCAACCTGCAGCACATGTACAAGTGGCCAGGCAGCCTCTGCATGTGGCAGACAGCAAATTAGGAGGAGACAGGCAGCACAGCAGCAGACAGGGTAATGAACAGAAAGTAGGATAGCAGACTGGGCAGAAGCACAGGCAGGGTAAAGAAATCAGAGTGGCACTGAGGGAAAGAAATCAGAGGCAAGAAATCAGTGTGGCAAGTTCAGGGCCAATTTGTGGCACGTCACACTGAGCTGAAGGACAGCATAACTTTGGGCCTGTTACAAGCACTTGCAGACAACCTCTTCAGTAGAAATTCTCTCTCCCAGAGTAGAATAAACACTTCATGGGAAAGCCAGTCCTCGACTCCAGGACATTTAAGCTTTACCATGGGCCACTCCAGATGTTAGGAAAACTTTTTTCACCACAAAACCAAACCATGCATATTCGAAACTGAAAACATGGGAGGTAGGGGAGTTACTTGAATTACTTTAAATCGTACCTGTGTATGATACAAACATGATTATATTGAGATAAGATAGAATTTCTCAAAATGTTGACTTATAGACCATGAACACCACCCAAAAAGTTAGGGCCAGACGAACCCACTGCAACCTTAGTGCCCTCTGCTTATGGCACAACAACATATTCCCCAACAGATTCCAAGATCTCAGACACAAAGTATATGCACACCAAGACCTGATTATATATGTAGATCAAAAAGAGCAGGAAATTACAGACTGACCAAACCTGATATGGCAATATAACAAAATATAAATAAAACTACAAATAGATAATCACAGAAATAAAGCAGAAAGATTGCAAGAAAAGTGGGTAGCTAACAGAATACTCCCAGGTCACATTCCAACCTCTTTTGATCTGAATTTTTTAAAAATTACATTATACCCTTCTGCACATATAACTTCCCTGTTCAGCAAATGTGTGAAACTTTTTGAATAAACAGACCATAGCAGGAACAGATCTCTATGGAAGCAGTTTACAGTACCACAGATGCTGGATGAAGAAAGTTTTTAAAGCATCTCTGATGAGATCTTCAGAAGGAAAAGTTTTGGGGCGATGTCTTTTATTGGATTAACCATGTAGCTGAGAAAGTTGTCAGAAACTTTCAGGCACAAAGTGGACCTGAGGGGAATATAAGTGGATTTTAATAGGTTGGCAACAATGCTTGTTGGAAAAAACAGATGTAGTAACAGGCTTTCAGGGTGGATCTACAAGATTCTTCCTCTAGGAACTTCTTGGGAAGCTTACTAGTGTATGGTACAATTAAGTAATATTTTAATGTGAAGTCTACCATCCAATATTATGCTAAACAAATTGTTTGTTCAAAACAGAAAAGCACATTACTAGAATATGTTTTGGGAGTGGTGAAAGCATGCTTCTTTTTTTTTGTTTGTTTTTTGTTTTTTTAAAGGGAGGGCTAACAAATGACAGTCTACAAACAACCACTGACCACTGCAATTTTTGTCAAACTGCATTGAAACCTCAGGAATATTCACATAGATTAGTGAAGTCCTTTTGGGAAAAAGCTATCCAGACACAATCAGCAATAGCGCCTTCCTTGGCCTAGAGTATTCAGCAGAATAAATAAAGTAACTTTCTTTTACAATATATACAGGGTGGGGAGGAGGAGAAGGGAGGAGGACCCACAATTTTGCAGGCCAATAACCATAACTCAGGTTACAGCATAGCCATGTAATATTCTAGCCTATTGGAAAGAGGCATTACCTAAAACTTCTAAAAATTCTCATTGTATAATGGATAAAAGCAGCAACTCAGCTTTCATTTATAGTGTTGAAATCCAGCCAAGTGTTGCAATTCATATTTTAGTGAAAGATGTTTGTTAAAAAGGATATATGGTATGAACAAGATATGTTGCATAAACTTTTTAATAGCACCTATTTTTTTCTTTAAGCCCAGTGACAAATGACAAAGCTCAGCAAAAAAGTATTTCTTCCTTATTCCTCCTGTTCTCAGGGACAAAAAGAACAGAAAAGGAAACTTGAATATGCAAAAGAACAGAACAGCACATAGTAAGTAGGCCGAAATGATGAACAGCTTTTAGTGATAGGCTACTTTAATTTCTTCTAGTTATTTTTGGAATACAATGCCTTTGGTCATTGGTATGTTAGTATGACATCAGTCATTAGGAAGATATGTAAACCCAGTTAAACTAACGTAACACTCACATTAGCTAAGACAGACACGTACATACTTTACATTTCATACCATTTAAATAGAATGTGTCAGATTACGTAATAAATTGTTAGAGACAATTCAGGATTATGACCACATTGCAATATATAACTAAGAGAGCAAGGTCTGTGGTTTGCCACACAGTCAATTCAATAAAGAGGAGAATATGAAAAAGATGCTATTTGAAATCAAGGATTTACAAATGAAAAAACTCCAAACAGATTAAGTGGTGTATAGAATATTTTCAATTTACCCAATTTCTAGATGCTAATTTTAATTATAGCTAGCAAGTTAAAAAGGCTGAAACCCCTCTGCAACACCTGTAGTGTTCACACATGTAAAAGTGTGTAATTTAAAAATTATTTTTCTTGAAGAATCTAAGCTCCCACAGGAATTATATTTTTGGTACGTCTGCTGCCATACTTACCAGAGTAGAATATTTCACCCCAATTCTAGTTGTCCCTACACAAATCTATAAGCATATACTACAAGCTACTATTACTATCAACTCTAAGCATACACTTTTCTTAGGGTCTTTTCTAGATGGTGATTCAGATGACTTTGTTTAGTCAATTTTGATCATCGAATTTTCTTGGGATAACAGTTAATAAAAATGGGATATATATGTTTTCTGAGGGAAAATGAGGGGTTAAACTTTGTCCCCAAACACAAAATGTTTAGATAAATGAAAAGTCTGTAAAGGAAGGAAAAGTTAAGCAAGTGTTGGAATGTCTGTAATACTGGAACCTTTACTCTTAATTTATAGGTGTTAGAGCATTTAAGTGCAAGCATGCCAACTTGTGAATGCACAAGCATTTCTGGATCCACAAACCAGGAGTTTGCCTGTGTTTAGCCTGTCAAAGTGTTCTGAAGCATACATTTTGGCAAACAACTTTCAAGCTTGGACCTGAACAAGTGGTTTGACCAATTCCACCAAATTAAGGACATCACAGGAGTAGAGGGAAAGCGGTTACCAACTAGTCTAATCAGAAAGCCAGGGGATCAAACCAAAAGGAGTGTCTAGCAGCAAGCCAGAAGGAGTGGCACAGCGGGCATGGATCAAAGACCAGTTGCCCATATACTTCCCATTCAGAGGTTTATATGTGGAAAGTGGAGTATCAACTGACCCCAGCAGGCCACTTCAGTGAAAGGGAGTGGGTAGAGGGTTAGGCTGTGCTGGAGGCTTCAGGGTAACCTGACCTGTCTGTGGGTTTAGCTGTAGGGTAGCAGGCTATGCTGGTCAGGCTGAGACTCCAGGTTCAAGTTTGTGGCCTGACAGTAGTAGGAGCAGACCCATGACCAGATGTTAGGTGCTTACTACACTCTGGAGTTCAAACAGTTTCTTGCTACTATAGTACCTTGTCAGTTACAACTAGTGGGCACATCTACACATTCATTAATGTGCTTTTGCTAATGTGCATTAAATTTAGTTCCTCCATTGTGAGGTACTATAAAAGGCACATTGGGCTATTTTAATGCACATTAGCAAAAGCACATGTTTCTAGCCCCCCCCCCCAAACTCTTTAAATAAAAAAGGACCTTCTAACACTCATTAAAAAGCAGAATCATAACTATGAATCCATTTAAAATTAATTGGCAAATTTTTGTCTGGGACCTCATTGAAGTAAAGGTGTGAGAGGAGATAAGAGAGACAAGCAGAAGGTTTATATGGCATCCTTATTGGATACTAACATGGGTAGTCAAGAGGGTGTGTGAATTGGGGTCATACCTCCATCAGGTTTTAGGAAGAGTATAGCTAGACACAGACTGAGAACAGACATCATAGTCACAGATGCATAGGTTAGAAAGGTGTGAACATGCATCCTAGCTTGAGAGCTAATACCTTCACCTTCAGGCACTGAACTGCTGACAGGAGTCCAGGTGGATACAATAAAGTATCAGGAGTCAGAAGCGGACTGGCCAAGTTCACCGATTACACCAAACTTTGGGGAAAAGCATCCACACCAGAGGACAGGCAGGTTATCCAGGCTGACCTGGACAGGCTCAGCAAGTGGGCGGACGAGAATCTGATGGTGTTCAACGCCAATAAATGCAAGGTTCTCCACCTTGGGAAAAAAAACCTGCAGTATCCTTATAGGCTTGGCAGTGCTACGTTGGCTAGCACTATGGAAGAAAGAGACTTGGGGGTCATCATTGACCACAAGATGAACATGAGCCTGCAATGCGATGCGGCGGCTAGTAAAGCGACCAAAACGCTGGCTTGCATCCATAGATGCTTCTCAAGCAACTCCCGGGACATCATTCTCCCCCTGTACTCGGCCTTAGTGAGGCCGCAGCTGGAGTACTGTGTCCAGTTTTGGGCTCCACAATTCAAAAAGGATGTGGAGAAGCTTGAGAGAGTCCAGAGAAGAGCCACGCGCATGATCAGAGGTCAGGGAAGCAGACCCTACGATGACAGGCTGAGAGCCCTGGGGCTCTTTCGCCTGAAAAAGCGTAGGCTCAGGGGTGATCTGATGGCCACCTACAAGTTTATCAGGGGTGACCACCAGCATCTGGGGGAACGTTTGTTCACCAGAGCGCCCCAAGGGATGACGTGGTCGAATGGTCACAAACTACTTCAAGATCGTTTCAGGCTGGACATAAGGAAGAACTTCTTTACTGCCCGAGCCCCCAAGGTCTGGAACAGCCTGCCACCGGAGGTGGTTCAAGCGCCTTCATTGAACACCTTCAAGATGAAACTGGATGCTTATCTTGCTGGGATCCTATGACCCCAGCTGACTTCCTGCCCTTTGGGCGGGGGGCTGGACTTGATGATCTTCCGAGGTCCCTTCCAGCCCTGATGTCTATGAAATCTATGAAATAAAGCAACACATGACTAGGCCACCATTGGGGCAAAGTAAAATGTATTACTGTAGTCAAGGGAAATAAAAACCAAGGTTCTCCCAGCAGTTTGCAGGGAATATTTGCATTTCCCAGAACACTCAAAAGACCTGGCTGAAAAGTAGCAAAGTATTGCCCATCAGGAATGGGTGGGGGGGGAAGGAAACAGGATGCAGTAATTTGGTTTTTCATTAGCTGATCTCAACAGCTGAGGCAACAGAGAACTATTAAAAGGAACCTCAAAAAAGCAACACTGATATGTATACTTATGGCAACCAGGCAAGTTTTTCACTTTATAAACGTAACACTTGTAGAAGGTGCAGAGTGACAGTTCCAATGACCACAGGCCTCTCATAGTTTCATAGTAGCTAGGGTCAGGAGGGACCTGAACAGATCATCTAGCCTGACCCCCTGCCACAGGCAGGAATGAATGCTGGGTTCACAAGACCCCAGACAGGTGATCATCCAACCTCCTCTTGAATTTGCCCAAGATAGGGGCAAGGACCACTTCCCTGGGAAGCTGGTTCCAGATTTTGGCCACCCTAACTGTAAAATATTGCCTTCTGATCTCTAACCTAAACCTATTCTCCATCAGCTTATTACCATTGTTCCTTGTCACCCCAGGTGGTGCTGGGGAGAAAAGGGCTCTGCCTGTTTGCTGCTTATCTCCACCGATGAGCTTGTAGGCAGCCATCAGGTACCCCCTCAGCCTCCTCTTGCTGAGTTAGTCACCCTGCCCAGAAAGTTTAAATCTGCGCACAGGACAGCCCCATGCAGGGTTTTCAAGCCAAGATGTTTGTTAACCCCATTACAGGGCTCTCTCACATGCAGGTTTAAAGTTGCTGGGCAGGGGAAGCCTGTCAACTACCTACCACATGTGCAGTTTAAGTTATTGTACAAACCAGCCACAAGTTCCACATTAAACAGGGAACATCTGTGTGGGTGGTTTTCCATTTTATGGCACAATAAATTGGTTGAACGTGTGGCATGTTACCATTAATTGCAAGATAAATGTAATGCCTACCAGAGGCCTTACTGTTAGTTCCATTATTAATAGTAGTTTGAGGTGTGCAAACAATGAAGATTCAACTTGGGATGTTTTTCATACTTAGCGTTTTAATTTATGTCTATAAGAAACTAGGAAGTACTGTCCTGGCAAGCATAACTATAAATACTTAAAGTCCAAAATTTAAAAAATAACCAACACAATCCAGATGCAGATTATTTCATGGAAACAACAGCAACAAATATTTGCTATGTTCTGTTTAAAGACTAAGAACCCTAAAATTGCCCTTTTAAATATGATTTGCTAATATACAAAGCATCCCATTTATTATTCCCAACTACATGCCACACTTTTGACATTCTCTTCTCAGTTCCCATCCTTTTCATCATATCAGAGTCCTGGAATACTGCCATTATAATGCACATTGGGGTTGTTTTATAAACATAAGGTTGTTTTAAAAATGACTAACACATTTTCTGAAAATATGTTCACAGTATCAACATAAAACAATTACAGGAACTCTTGAGTTTCTAAATAAAAAACATACCAGGCTGGCAGTTCCCCATTCTCCCTTTTCAAGTGAGCTGCAAGTTCTCTTTTAGTTCTGTACATAAACGTCTTTCCCAATAAATTTAACTTCTTACTTGAGGGGGGTAAGAATATTCCCTATTGCTGCATATCGATAAGCAAAGTAGAACTGACACTGAAAACAAACATAGTTTGAGTAGCTTTTAACATGAGACACTTGCTTCTTTAACAGAGCGTACTGAAATAGGAAAGAGAGCTACTTTCCTTCTCAATGTAAACCTATCTAATGAAAATATCAACTGGAAGAATGACATGAAGTATAAACACATGGATTAGTTATGAGCCAGAATTGCCATTTATAACTTTGCATTCCTTTAAACACCTCGAACAATGGGGGCCAACCTTTTTGGCAGTTGTATTACAAGTTGGCTCCACACCTTTCTTTTCCCCCCGCCCTCACTCAGTTTGCTTTCTGCTCCCAGCCCTGTGCTCCCTATCTTATTTGATGCTCTACTTTCTACTTTATCTGCCAGTGTGCTGCCTGTCCCCTCTGCCACATGCCTGAGGCACCAGCTGGCTATGCCATTTATGGCACCCATGCCAAAGGTTGGCTACCCCTGACCTAGAACCTCCAGAAATCCGTGGCTCATTGTGCTAGGAACTATACAAACGACTAGTCTCTAGTCCAAGTTTGCCACAAACAAAATAAGCACAGAAGGGAAAACAAAAGGAAAAGAAAAACAAAACAGCTTGCCAGAAGTCACACAGACACATCTACATGTGCCTATGACATGTAGATTGGTAGCCAAATAGGACTCAGATTTTTCCACGTCTAACTGTTCTATCTTCTGCGCCATACTCCCTGCCAGTGTCTATGGCCTTAAGACTTTTGCCTCTGAACTATCAGTTTCAGTGCAGGAAAAGATGACAAAGATTGATCTTTGGACAAAGCTGCACAGTGAAGCTTCCCTAGAACTTACCAAATAGTCCCTCCCCTAACTAAATCAGGCCCCCTCTACACATTGCACTTAAGGCATCATTAACCAGCTAATGACGCCTTAAGTTGTGACCCAGCTCTACAGTCAACCAATTAACAGAATAATAAAAAAGCAATAAGCTACAAAGTTATTACACAAAAATGTGTAATAACTATGTAGCTTGTTCTAATCATGGCATTAATTGAACATGTGGCCAAGGGCTTTCTTGTCGATGGGAGCCCCATCAAATGAGGGTCTCCCAGCCCCAGGGGTGCACCACCTGGTGCCAGCTCCGCAGCTGACAAGGCTTTCAGTGGTAGCAGCATTGTCAGCTACAGAGAAAACTGCGAGCCTCCTTGGTTGCGGAGCTTGCAGTGGGGACAGCAGAGAGAACTGTGCCCGCTATAAGCCTTGTGAGATGCGGGGGCTTGCAGTAGTGGCCATGTTCCCCCACTGCCCCCACTGTGAGCCCCACAGCTGATGATGCTTGCAGTAGGGGCAGTGTTCCCAGCACTGCCCCTGCTGTGAGCCCTGCAGCCCATGTCAGCTGCAGGGCTTGCAGAGGGAGCAGTATGGAGAACACTGCCCCCGCTGTCATCTGCAGGGCTCACAGCCACAGGACCTGGTGCAGGGGGAGCCCAGCATCACGATCCCAGGCTCCCCTTGCACTGCCAGTAAGGTGAGATAGGATCTAATGCATGATCCCATAATCACACCTCCTGCCATGCATGTGTGGCATAGCAGGAGGTGCGATTGTGTAGGTTGAGCATTAGATTTCATTACGCATTTACCCACATGTGTAGAGGGGCCCTTAGATACAGCTCTATTTCACATTTGGATCATTTGTTTACCTTACAGTACAGTTGGATTTTTTGTATGCAGCAAACACAGGAACATTTACAGATGATAGTTATGATATGCAGAAGTCCAATCGCAAGAAAAGCATTTTTAGAATTAAAACAGAACTTGCAATAAAAGTACAGTTTTCACATATTTATGGCTGAGGTAACAGCTAAGAGAAATGCTTTCCCAACAGATTAAAATATTAATTCTACTGCATTAAGTTAAGGAGGCATAGAAGACATATTTGACACTCTAGGACTTGCACTGAGTTCAGAATGTATTATTCACTCAGTTTTTGACCTTTGAGAAAGTAGCAAATAAATAAATAAATAAATAAAATAAAAAATACGAAGTCATGGAAGTTGCAAACTGCTTCTGG
>NW_005842246.1:660326-663302 GCF_000455745.1 Alligator sinensis
GTTCCTAACTTAAGCTCACAATTTCACCAGAAAATAAGGTCATATCTGTTGCGCTACCTTGCCAGACACAAGACTGATGACAACAATGAACCTGCTGATTTGCTCCTACTTAGTCTGCAGCAAGCTCATATAGATCACATCAATAACTTCTCCCCCAGGAGCCTAGGAAAACCACTGAGAAACCAGCTTAACATGCAACTAAGCCTATAGCTGGGTACTGCTGATCAGCAGTTAGCACAACGCATTTTGGAGTCACAGGCCAGAACAATGTGGCTCAGGTCTAAAGCTGGCCCTACGTGTTGCCTTTCCTCACCCCCTGCGCTTTGACAAGGGTGCAGCCCCCTTGTATTACAATGTCACCAAAGCCCAGGAGGCTTGTTGACAGTGGCACCACAGGCCAGTTTTTGCAAACCTCTGATATAATAGTTCAGTGGTCAAGGAGGCACACCATAACCTCAAGGGAATTCCTTAACTTGAAGGGCAATTCCTTATGCAGTGACAACGCATAGCGGGTGCACGTGCAACCCCTGACAGGCCATGCTCCCCGCTTTGGCAATGGGCAGGGCAGGCAGGAGCACTGGTGCCCTCTGGCAAGTGCCAGCTGCGGAGTATGAGCGCTGGATGAAGTGCCACGGCCACTTCCAGGAGTGCTGCAGCCACCTCCCAGTTAGCGCGATCGGCTGCAGGGTCCCCCTGCCCCTCCGGTCGGCAAGACTGGTCGTGGGGCGACTCTCCCCCGTCACTGACTGGTCACTGCCCCCCCTGACTAAGGTGGCACCAGTCACCCATGTCCTTATACAAACTACTTAGTCTGAGAGAAGTCTTGAACAACACCTCTTCTTGAAAACCTGTTACGTAGTCTCCTCTCTTTTCAAGTCTCCTGACAAAGCAATCCTAAAGAGTCAACATTCAGCAGTTTAATTTCAGTACTAAAACTGCTGCAAATTGATAGTTTTCTAAAAGCTAAAAAAAACCCTCAAAAACCCCCACTAAAAATATAAATTAAAATTAAACATGGTGTTGGGCTTCAGATAAAACCATCAGGATACCAATACCCAAATTCTCTCAGCTACTCTCCTCTGAATCCCATACCCCCAAAGAAAAGTTTCTGACATTAAAGAGGTCAAGCAAGTCCATATATGATAATATTAAATGTCAGTCTTGAATCTTCACCGGTTCTAACAGAACAAACTAAACTAAAGAACAAAAGAATTACTAGAGGAAATTTTTAAGCTATTTAATCTTTGTGTCAAACAGAAAGGGATCCTACCTTTAAAAAACCACAGGAATCATAAAAGGGAGTTGACTAGCCATCATCTATGAACTGGAAGCTCTGATTCCTGACATTTTCTGTTGCATATTAATTAGTAGCTGATTTTCACATACCTTAAAAAATTAGCCTGTTTGAACCACTATTAAGGTTTAAGTAATATGGGTCTTAGGACAGCTACACACTAACACATAAAGTTAAAACTGTCTGAACTTCCCAATTCCTGAAGCCCAAGTTCCTTAATTTCTTGGTGAGAGGAGGGGAAACGGTTTGAATTGCTGCCCTCAATTATTTAGTCTGGTTGTTCCAGTCAACTAGCAAAATGACTCGAGACAGGAAAGAACTTGACTACTTAGTGTTTAGCCAATGTAATTTGCAGTTCTAACCATGAGTAAGAGAGGATGAAACTGTTTCACCCTCCCCTCCCAGGTATTTTTTTTTTTTTAAATATATATATAAAACCTTTTAAGTTATCCAAGTCAAAAGCATTAAAATTATCTCATGTTTTAGAGATATTTTTAGCAGAAAATTCTGATGATTCAGTCAAAACAATTCAGAGACAGAAGAGAAAAAATGAACAATTGAAAGAGTAAATCAGGTTGATTTTTCAGTTCTTCGAATGCAGGGTCCTAAAGAGGACCATTTCTTTTTGTGCCTATGTGGTACATAGCAAAATTGGTCCCCAATTTCGAACAAGACAAAACCAAAAAGATACAAATACATTCCACTAGACAGACTTGAAGATACTAGACTTAAGGTATAAGACTTAAAACAATGAGCTGCTTGGTGATTTTGGAAAGCATACGTTAAGTTAGTACGCTGAAATTCTGAAAAGAATAAGTGGTAAAAATACAATATGGTCATTTTTTAATATGCCTAATGAACAGGAAAAAAAATAGTGGGGCAGTGGTAGCAAATGCAACTCTTAAACATGATGGCGATGGGGTTTTATTTATTTTTAAAAGCTGAGGTTAAATTGTAGCTGATGCAATTCTGGCCTTTCCTGCTAGCTTAAGCTCCTTATTACTAGGCACTCTGAAAAAATCTGTGTACCAGGTTGAGGATAAAATAGTACCAACAGAAACATCAAAAGCATGCCAACAAAAAAGTTGTGATTATATGATTGCATGTGAGCATCCAACAAATTTCATGCTAAAATACCAAAGCAATAGTAAAATCATTGCTTTGTTTTCTCTCAGAGCTAAATTCACTAGTTTTTTTTTTCCAGCTTGTTGGAAGCAAATTTGCTGTTGGCTTCCAGTAATTTAAGAATCACAATGTTAGCTCTTAAAGAATAGCTAGAAGACTACAAAGTTAGCTTAAGCTGATTTTCTCTCTGATTTTGGGTTGATTTTAAAAGTATTTGGACCTTCGTTTTTTAATGTCTATATAGTCTCATGATCTTTAGGTGCAAACTTTAACACATTTCAGCATGTTTTTTTCACCTTCATAAAGAAAATAAAGAAAATAGTTCACTCTACACATGGGTGTATGCCATGAGAACCTTCAGCACTTCAAGTCATTGAAAAATGTTAATGACTGTTCAGGTATAGTTGTTTGAAGGAAGTATTTAACCTAAATATTCCAGACTCCAGACTCCATCCAGAAGCTAGCTGTCAGACAATCAAATGTGTCTGACCTAAATGGCTTGTGACTAAGGTACATAAGAAAGCATCTCTGCCTCTGACATAATGCAAAAGCCATGT
>NW_005842246.1:663333-667703 GCF_000455745.1 Alligator sinensis
AAAGCTCAACCCTGGAGCCCTCATTGAAGTGACAAGGGACTGGGAATAGTGCATTTTCCTGTGAAAAGTCCATCACTGGAACTCACTCCCCATTCAGTTCACTAGAAGGTTTAAGTTAAGTTTCCAGGCTAACTGCTTAGAACTCCCATTAGTCTTTTGGACAAAAGTCCGAGTACTTGCAACATCAAAAACAAACACGTGATAGAATTAGCTTTTATAGCCCGAAGAATTTTACATGCAAAATGTAGAAGTTTTTTACATTTGTAAAATCCCAGGGTGAAAAGAAATAATTCTATTACTACAGAACATCCAATGAAAGGAAAATCACGAGCATGGGGGTCTGGTTTTATGACAAAAAAGGAACATATTTCTGAGGTAAACCATAACTTAGTGCAGGGGTTTTCAACTTTTTAAGGAGTGTACTCCTTCTGGGTACTCTTCTGGCAGAGCGTGTGTGTGTGTGTGGGGGTGGGGGGGCAACAGCCAGATGTGGAGCAGGAGGGGGCTTGCACGTGTGGCAGCAATACAGGGTAGTGGATGGCAGCGTCAGCCACCACGTGCCAGCTCCTCCCGCTCCCCCTCCCCCGTGTCCGGCTGGCTGGGCCCATGTGGCCCACATAGGGAAGCTGCTGCCCTCACCCCTGCTCCTGGGAGGCAGTGGCATGGGGTGGTGGATGGCGGTGCTCTGTCCCTGCCCACCTGTCCATGCATACCCCCTAGCCCCTTTCCAAGTACCCCCTGACTTACTGAGTAAACTCTTGGAAAAAAATACTTAAATGGGGATTACACTTTGCAAATGTTTTCCTTCAAACGCCACACTTCCAAGGGCTGTTAATGCTGACTAATGTCACCAACATGCTCTTTACACATGGTAACTAAAGATAAGAACACTATGAATTGAAATTTTTCTATACTTTTTAGTCATAATTTAAGTTTAGTTGCATGCATAGGAAATATGTTTAACCATGAAACTGAAAAACTTGTCAAGCTGTTATTTTATCAAGAATTAAAATAATGTCCTTAGGTAGGATCTGTTTATATTCCAAGCTGAAATCAATGTGTAGTCAGGAAACCAAACAAACAAGCAAACAAAAAACCAAACAAACAATAGTTAAAGTAACTGTTTTTCCAATAGAAGTAGCACAATCTGTGACAATATCAATTGATCCTCACTTTACCTCCATCTACACCCAAATAGAAAGATTGTTTGGCATGTCCTGGATTTTGCACTACTGCCAACAGTGCCTGGCCTTTTCATGCTTACCTCAGATGAAACATCTTCCTTTCACCACGTTTGAGGCCAACACTGCCTCACCACAAACAGATATTTCTTTTACAAGTTCCTTTTTTAGATTTTAAGCACAAGAAGCCTGAACCAAAGCCTCTTTACTTATTTTCTTTCCAAAGCACTAGCTATAATTTTCCCCGTATAGAGCTGTCCGAAAATTTTGAAAGCAAACAGAAATACTGAATGCACATTAGTACAAAGGATAACCAGAGAAAACTTGTAACACAGTCTACTAAACTTAGGCCATACCCACCTTCTAAACAACTTTTTTATTATGTTAACTGCTAGATCAATGCATGCACAATACCCTCCTCTTACCAACCTGCTGGGGATCACATCACAAATACTGTTAAATCAGCAAGATAAGATCAGTAGGATGGTACTTCCATTCTAGTATTATTTCATTAATTCTGAAACACTAAGGGCTTCCTTTACTAAAAAGTCAAATGCCAGTTTAATCAACAGACATTTTGGGGTGGGAGGAAAAAAAACCCCTCAGTTATACCCAGTTCACTCTCCCTTTCAGCATCCAGTCTCTGGCCCTGTGTGACACAGGCCTATTTGGCACATACTGGGGACACAGGCCTTAGGCCCACAGAGCAAGAGTTACCCCCACACACCCCCATATTAGAGGGGGCTACAGGATGCATGTCAACTGAATTTGTGTGACAAATAAAAGACAAAACAGGGATGGGAATGTTAAAACTGAGTACACTGAAGGGGAACAATGAGCAGAGCACACCGAAAGGCCTAGGCACTGTCTGATATGCCATTCAGGATGGCAGGCTGAAGCCTACAAAGTAGAGTTATAAGCCTCCTTTGGTGGTGGGGACCACTAAGGGCATATCATTGATTACTTGGGACAACAGAAAAACAAAAACAGGGACAGGAGTGAGGGTCACACATTTGTAACAAGTGCCCAGACAGTGTCCAGACCTAATTTACACATACTGTAGAACCTGGCCTTTGGCCCACAAAGCATCAGTTAGCTTCCACTGTTAATAGTGGGGGCTACTGGATATGTCTCAACTGTCCCTTTGCTGTCCCAATTAATCAAAGGAGGGATGGGAGTGACGGTCATAGGTAAAAAATGAGTGTGCTGAAGGCGGGGAACACAAAGCAGAGCACACCAAACACTGCCCAGGCCCAGGTACCTTGGACCAATGCCAACAAGGAAACGTTATAAGCCTCCCTTAGAGAGGGAGGCCATTAGGCAGACAACTTATTTCTTGGGACAACAAAAAGGCATGACAGGGATGGATGGCCAGAAGTTTAATTAGCATGCCAAGGTGGGACACGTGAGCAGAACACACAAGACAGTGCCCAGAATAGTAGGCAAGGAGGACCTATGGTCTAACCCAGTAAATGGCAGGTCTTCTGTTCTTATGTGTTACATGACAGCTGAAGTTGGCGGGCAGAGCAAACGAAAGGCTCAAATGAAAACTCAAGCCCGTACAGATTTTATGGGACCCGCAGTCTCTCACTGATTTCCTAGATGCTTCTGCATGTAAAAACGGACACCTAGGCCAGCAATTCTCAACCCAGGTGCCTCAATGTCCTTTCCAGGGTGCTGCAAAGCAAAGCTAGTGCTGCTGGGTTGACATGAACAGCTCCTCAGACAAACACCAGGATTTCCAGCAGCAATCCACTGCAGGTGGTTTCCTGAGGCAATGGACAAATGACTCTATCCTTTTTCTACAGTAAAAAAAAAAGGGAAGAGAACATGACAGCAAAGAGCTGTCCTTATCCAAGGGATGCTCCAGCCCACCTATGATGCCTCAAGGTTAACAAAGCTGAGACACCCCCCCGTTACACCTTATGCAATGAGCCGCACTAGTGTTGATCAGCATTAGTGTGAGCTTGGAGCAGCCACATCCTTAGTCTAGAAACCTTCCCTGACTGCCCCCCACCTGCACAGTTGTGACTTGCCACTAGAGGCCTGGTGAGCAGGGGCAGGACTGGTGGGCAGGGCAGCCAGGACAGGCTCCAAGAGATCCTGCAGAACTTCAACTTTGGGCAACACATCAGCAGGGAGTGGCTACAGGGAGTGGCTGCACTGTAAGAGAATCACAGCTGGGTGACAGGGAGCAAAGACCACCCTGCCCTGCAGGGGCATCATGTCATGCTGCATAAGGAGCGTTTCAAGCCACTTGAAGGGTTATTAGTTGTAGTTGTGTTGGTCTAAGGACACAGACAGACAAGGTTTCTTTGGGTAGATGTGATCTCTTTTATTAGACCAACTAAAGAGCTGTAAAAATGGTTCTTTGCAAGCTTTTGGGCACAAACACCCTTCTTCAGGTATAGAGAAAGTCTGAATGGCTCTCAAAAACAAGTAAAGAGTTGCTCTATGCCTGGAGAAGGGTGCAGAGAACCATTATCCCCAACTATGTAGTTGGTCTAATGCAGGGGTTGTCAACCAGGGTATGCATACCCCTGGGGGTACATGGCAGCAGCGCCCGCAGAAGCCACTGGCACTTCCAGTTTGGCTTGACTGGCTGCCAGGGGACTCACTGCTTCTCGACCAGCCACCGGGGATACACCAACCAAAAAAGGTTGAAAACCCCAGGTCTAATAGATGAGACCACATCTGCCCTGCAGCCTTGTCACACGGGGATTTGGGGACTCCTGGAGCTCGGAGCCTGCCAATCTCATCAAGTGGTGTGAGGCAGACACAGTTCTTTGGGAAGATGGGATCTCTTCTGTCAGACCAACCAAACAGTTGGGGGAAAATGGTTCTCTGCACTTTCGGGTGCAAACACCCTTCTCCAGGCACGAAGCAACTCTTGTCTTCTCCCTATGCCTGAAGAAGGGCATTTGTGCCCAAAACCTTGCAGCGTGAGCGTGCCTTTTTGCACCCCTGCTCGCACCACTTGCAGGTGTGGATGCGGGGGCAGCCCAGGGGCTCAGAGGTCCAGGAGCCCCCAAATCCCTGAGCCATGAGGCCCCTTGGGGGGTGGGGGTGACCTGCACCTGAAAGGCCGGGCCCGAGGGCGGCACCGGGCGCTTACCTTGGTGAGCTGTGCGATCTTCTTGCTCATCTTGAGGTGCAGCTCGGGGCCGCAGTCCGGCTGCGCGGGGCCCG
>NW_005842246.1:667739-670341 GCF_000455745.1 Alligator sinensis
GCCCGCGGGGGAGGGGAACCCCCAATCGCCGCCGGACCGTGCGCTGGGCGGGCGCAGCCCGCGACCGTTGCTGCCGCCGCGACGCCGTTACCAGGCTCTCGCCGAACTGTTTACGCCAGGCAGTGATGTCACTCGCCCCGCCCCGCTCCACCCCGCCCCCCGCTGCCGGGGCAGCTGGCACCGTGCGCATGCGCCCTAAAGCTGCGGGCTCTGGCCTGGCGCTGCGCGCTCCCCTCAGAGAGAAGCGGTAGGGTGCAGGGCTGCTGGCGACTCTGATGTTTGGACTTCTTTTTAAAGTTTACGCTTTGGGAATGTGAACAACGTAGCTTTTACACGCACGCACACATATAAGCTAAATTTTTTCACATTCCTGAAGCACAGACTTTAAGAACAACACCAAAAATCCGGAGAGTTACCAGTACTGACTGGCGCAATAAAGGTAGCCTGGGCACAGGGACACAGTGGTTATTGCACAAGGAATTGGCGAAGTGTGCAATGAAAGGAGACGGCCCCAGGTGCAGAGTGACTATCATGCCATTGGTGAGTAAGTGTCATTGGTGACTTGTGTGATAAATGTAGATGGCCCCAGGTGCAGGGTGCCTGTCACACAATTGGTGAATAAATGCAATTGGTGACTTGCGCAATAAATGTAGACGGCCACAGGTGCAGAGTGATTATCCCACAATGAATTAGTGAGTTGTGCAATTAATTTATAGCACCACAGGTGCAGAGTGATTATTAGACAGTTAATTGGTGGATTGTGCAATAAATAAAACCACCACAGAGATGCACCTTGATCAATGGTGTACTGCAGGGGTGTTCAACTTCAGGCCTGTGGCCCGTGGTGCTGTGTTGTCTGGCCCATGGGGCTCCCCATCGGTCTAGAAATTTGGAGGCAAGGGAGTGGTACCACTTCTTCCCTGCTGCCAGATCTCTGGACCCACAGGGAGCCCCTGGCCCTGCCCAGTGGGTGGGGTGCCTGATCCCAGCAGGCAGGGCTGGCAGGGGACAGTGTTGGGCCCCCAGGACCCAATCTCAGGGTAGGAGGGGGCTGGGACCCAGTCATGGTGTATCAGGCAGGGACAGAACAACACCCGGCCCCCAGGCCCAGTCCAGCCCATAGATGGGCCCCATGCCGTTCATCAGGCCCTCAGGGCCAAAAAGTTGAGCATCCCTGGTGTAATGGTTAGAGAGCAAGCTGTGTTTTAGGTTCCTGCATAGACCCAGGTGACAGCACGGGCTTCCCTTCCCAATCCGAAAGTTCAGCCATACTTAGACCCTCTGGGCTGATCTAATGGACATATCAAAAAGAGGCCAAAAATGTTTATATAGCTATTCAAAAACAAGTAAAGAGCAGTAAATTATTTGTCTTGCTACATTGTTACTAAGACAAATACCAGAGACCAAAAAACTAATAATTTTATACCTAGTGTGAATGACAACATATAAAATAGGTGTTCTTCTTAGAGTAAATTAAAAATATTAATGTAGCACCGGTTCAAGTTACAAAGGTCTTGGTGAAATTGAAAGGGATATATTTATTTGGAAAATAATTTACCCAAGTTATTTTTAAATGCCTGTGCAAAATCAAAACTATAATACTTTATGTGATACTAATGCCCAAAGATTTTTAGGTGCTTCATAAATTATACAAAAGTAAGCAAATTTTGCACTACTTTGTTGCTGGCACTATCAGATACATTTAGCCAAAGAGGTCTCCTATGGTATGTACCTGTGGAGGTAGGGCTTCAAAGCATGCAGCTCTAATACTTATGAAGTCTTATAAACCATGTTAAAGTCACCTTTTAATCATCACATTGTTGTCCCCAACGGACAGTGTGAGTTCGTGCCCGGTGCGCTATTGCCAATGAACACACAGGGGTGGAGGATCCAACTTAATCTTTATTGTTTCCAGTCTGTGCAGAGTGGGGTGCTTGGCAATCATTTGCAATTGCTTTGCACCGGTTTCTACCTTTGGGTACCTTTTATACATATGTTTGCAAGTGTATCGCTCAGTGATTGGTTACAAGCCACTGACATAAGACGTTCTCTACTGAGCATGTCTCTATACCTATGTTTTAGCCATGTATTTCATTTACATACATATATGTTTCATTAACATACTTTTGCCCTGCCCAGGGGTGTGATTTTTAGCATTATAATGAGACCTTTTTCTGAACTTCTTGCTATCTTACAAGTGTCAGGGAGACATTATCCTGCTGGTGTTAGGGAGGCATTCCAGGAATCCTCCGCATCCCACACGCTGTGCTCTGCAAGCATCTCTTAACACACACATACCACACCCCTCCCAGCATGAGTAAGTTGCCTTAAGTATTCAGTTAGATATAGTTTGCAAAAGCTAGATATACCATAAAAAAGATTACATAAAAAGATTACATCAAATCCCCCCTTCGAGGCTATGACCCTATGAAATGGGACCATAGTCCTCGATCATTCCTTTCAGCATCAAGAACCGTTTTGCACCTTCTCGGTTCTTCTGGATTGGATCCATGACCGAAGGTTTCATGAACATCACTCGGTTGACAGGGGTAGGTATCAACTTCTTGAGTGAGTCACAGCATATAGGTACGCACTGTACCCC
>NW_005842246.1:671568-672704 GCF_000455745.1 Alligator sinensis
CTGCAGACAAAGAATACAAATAATCTTTTACCCAACCTTCCCCTTTAACATGCATTTGACTCCCATGCGTCACCACTGGATTCTTAGGATATGGCTTACCATACATTAATTCAAATGGACTAACTCCCAATTTAGCTCTAGGGGCTATGCGCACTCTAAGCAAGGCAAGAGGCAGAGCTTCGGGCCATTTCAGCTGAGTCTCTTGGCAGAGTTTAGCCAGCTGTCTTTTTAGAGTCTGATTCATTCGTTCCACCTGTCCACCTGACTGTGGTCTCCATGCAGTGTGGAGGTCCCATTGTATCCCTAGAGCTCGGGAAACTGCCTGGGTCACTTCTGACACAAAGTGTGGCCCTCGGTCCGAGGCTAATCCCTCTGGGATTCCGAATCGTGGAATCATTTTTTTAGCATTACTCGGACCACTTCTTTTGCTTTGTTGGTTCGGCACGGGAAGGCCTCAGTCCATCCAGTCAAGGTGTCCACAAGCACTAACAGGTATTTGTAGTGTCCCTTCCTGGGAACTTCAGAGAAATCTATCTGCCAACACTCTCCTGCTAATAGTCCTTGTCTTCCTGCTCCTGGCGGAGGTTTGGGGAAAATCTTAGGATTGTTGGCACAACAGACAGGGCATCCTCACACTATTTGTTCTGCTGTTTTAAAACTTACGGTCAGCAGGTGGCACTCTTTCTTTGTTTTTTGCTGTAATTAACAACACTCAAGCATATATAAAAACTGATGGGACACTTTTGTCCTCCCAATTTGCATTCAATGGGTGGCACAAAAGGACGATGCATCCGCTGGCCGGTGGCTCCAATTATGGTGATCTTGGTTTGGTGTTTTTTTTTTTTGATAAGGGTCCTTTAAAATTTGTCACTACTGAATGAGTGGCTCCACTGTCCACTAAAAAATCAATGAGTTCTCCCCCCACTTGCATTCTAACCAGGGGCTTATCAGGGGAGACGGGTATCACTTCGATGTTTGCCCCCGGTCCCCATCACTCTTGGTCAGAATCCTCTAGCACCATTACTCTCTTCTCCATCACGTTTCTTCTCCCCGCTTTGGGGGCACTCATTCTTCCAATGCCCTTCCTGCTTGCAAATAGCGCACTGATTAGGTCCCAGCCTGGGACCCTGGCTGTA
>NW_005842246.1:673863-674358 GCF_000455745.1 Alligator sinensis
TTACAGGTGCAGTGGAAGTCCCCTGTGGTGACGCAGGGCTCACAGGATAAGACGGGGGAGCCGTGGGAGCAATTAGCAACTGCACGTCTCCCTCCTCCGGCTCCTCCGGACATAATGGTGACAAAGTATGTAAAGCTATTACCCCGCTTCCCCTAAATATCCCACACAACTTCTGTGTAGCCCCATCCCCATACAAAGTCATATATGCCTCTACATAAAGCATCTCATCCCACTTCCCTTGGCGCCTACAAAACAACTGTAACTGCAAGATTGTGTTATAATCCAAAGACCCATTCTCTGGCCAGGCTGCAGCATCCGCAAGTTGGTACTGTGGCCAACATGTATTGCAATACCGAATCATCTGTTCTTTTGTCATAGGGTCACTTCCAATCTTTGGCCAATTTTTCAAAATACACCCCAGGGGGCTGCAGGTCGGAATCTTGGACTGGTTACTCCCCATTATCCAACTACCGGATGGCGACCGCCGCTCCGCCT
>NW_005842246.1:674402-679435 GCF_000455745.1 Alligator sinensis
GTTGTACCCCTCCACGGCTCCGTCAAACAACCAAGAGACAGTCAGACCTCCGACGAAAAAGGCCGGTGGCACCTGGCCCTCGCGCCGTCCGCAGCCGTTGCCAGAGCCAAGGAGGTGGACCGGGCAAGGCGGTCAATAGAGTCCCATCTGGGTCGCCAAATTGTTGTCCCCAACGGACAGTGTGAGTTCGTGCCCGGTGCGCTATTGCCAATGAACACACAGGGGTGGAGGATCCAACTTAATCTTTATTGTTTCCAGTCTGCGCGGAGTGGGGTGCTTGGCAATCGTTTGCAAAGCAAGCACCACTGGTTTCTACCTTTGGGTACCTTTTATACATATGTTTGCAAGTGTATCGCTCAGTGATTGATTACAAGCCACTGACATAAGACGTTCTCTACTGAGCATGTCTCTATAACTATGTTTTAGCCATGTAATTCATTTGCATACATATATGTTTCATTAACATACTTTTGCCCTGCCCAGGGGTGTGATTTTTAGCATTATAATGAGACCTTTTTCTGAACTTCTTGCTATCTTACAAGTGTCAGGGAGACATTATCCTGCTGGTGTTAGGGAGGCATTCCAGGAATCCTCCGCATCCCACACGCTGTGCTCTGCAAGCATCTCTTAACACACACATACCACACCCCTCCCAGCATGAGTAAGTTGCCTTAAGTATTCAGTTAGATATAGTTTGCAAAAGCTAGATATACCATAAAAAAGATTACATAAAAAGATTACATCAGCATGGATAAGATAAATAAAATGTCACTGTAAGGCTGGGTTTCCAGACTTCAGTTTTGTGGGTCTTTTCTGAAATTTCCAGTTTATCAATATCCTTTTGGAAATCTGTACACCAGAACTTGCAACAGTATTTCAGTATTAGGTTCATTAATATCCTCTGAAGAAGTTAAACCTTTTCACAATAGTCTTCTGCTTAAACATCAAAGACTCAAATTAGCCTTTTTCAGCTCTCAGGATCACACTGTCATGTTCAGTTAGTTATTTATCATAACCCGTAAGTCTTCAGAATCGCTGCTTTCCAGAACACATTGTCATATTGTGTGTAGTCTATATCCTTTATTTCTAGGTTTCTAATTTTTATATTTAATTATTGTGTTGTTCAGATAAGCCAGGTTCACAGGCAATCCCGATCATTCCCTAGAACTGACCTATTCCAATCATTATTAGCTCATCCAGGGGGAGCAACCTGTGGTACAGGTGCCACAAGTGGCATGGGCAGCTTGTGAGTGTGGCACACAGCAGATCAGGAGAGAACAGGTAGCACAGCAGCAGATATAACAGTGAGCAGAAAAAAAAGCAGGACATTGGGCAGGGAGCACAAGGAAGCAGAAAGCAGAGCAGCCAATGAGGCAGGCAGAACAGAGCTGGGAACAGAAAACAAACCAACAGATTGGGCAGGGGAAGGGGTTTGAGGGCATTTGGGGAGGGTGCAGGGTGAATTTGTAGCACTCCTGCCAAAAAGATTGGCCCGCACTTATTACTAATGCACAAAGTTTGGTGTTATTTGTGAACTTTACCAGGAGTGATGCTTATATTTTCTCTCAAACTCGTTCTGGAGAACAAGGGAAAATTCTATACTGCTGGCATGAATCTTATGTGTTTACCTGCTTGATTTTATTCTGTTTACCTTGCCTAAAGCAAACAGTGGGAAACAAAGTAATGGAAGAGATAAGAAACCTCAGAAAGAAAACAAAGGATCCTTAAATGATTGGGGTAGAGATGTTAAACAAGAAATGCCTCTCTACTTGACTCAATGGGTTTAAACCTCACAATGCCAGAAGCTAGCAAATGGTTTAAAACTCTTCTCCAGAGAAAAATGGAAATGAGCAACAAGGGATAATTTATCCTAGAGGTAAACATGACTCTCTGAGAAACTGAAGTCAGTGTAGGTCCCATAACCTGCTTACCATCCCTGTTTTTGGGGGCCTCAACTGTTTACAAAGTCCTAAGTTGTGGAAGTACTGAAGGTGACTCCTAGCTGTGCTGGCCTTTATGCTATTACGTAAGTGCACAAGGAGTGTTGTGGCAAACACTTAACTCCAGTACACACAATTACTCAAAAATTGCCAGCTCACATGCTCGTGATACACATTGACAAGAACATCTTGAAGAATCATAGACACCATAGGGCTAGTAACCATTTTTATGTCGTAAAGAACCTTCCTTATAATGACATAAAGTTGATGACACTATAAAATATTTTTTCATCACATCTAACAACAATTTTGTGTTGAAATTGATCCACTGTACAAACCTTCAAATGTGCTGAAACAACATTTTCTGATGGGAGACTGAGGAAAAGATTTCTGAATCAACTGTATTGTGAATCCTTTTCTCTGCTTTCTGTGTTCCTTGACATGAATAAACAATAAATTTATTTTGATAACATTGGTGTGAGTTACTTTATTAGATGATAGTCATGGGCTTTTGGAAATGTGCATTGCAAATGCCAAAATATAGCAGGACCTCCACACTTAATTGATTAGCAATATTTCTCAAGATTACAATTTACTTTCAGAAATCTCATTGTACATTGGTGCCTCTGAATTCCAGACGTTGAAGGTTATGGGTTTGTTTTGCAGCTGGGTCCATATTTGTGGACCAGATCCTTCCTTTTAAAGATCACTGCTGAAAGGGGCTTCATAAATCTGGATATCACATGTCAAAAGTTTATTCTCTGGCTGGGATTGCCTGAAAAGTCCAGACATGGTAGGTTTGCATTACATGGTCCAGTATCATCCCTGTGCCTTCTAGGGATGGTATGACTAGGGTGACTCTGTCCTTTTTTCTGTTGGAATAGTCCCATTTTAAACACCAGTCACAAATATCCCACCGGGTTTGTCACATGAACAATTTTATTGCCTTTTCAGTGGGATGTCCAGGGCTGGTGTTTAAAATGGGATTGTTTCATTCTCATTCTTACTCTCTCTTGCTTACATGCATGTGTGTGCACTCCCCTCCCCCCCAAACACACACACTTTTCTATACTCAGCACCTTCCTCTCCCCAGCTCACTTAGCTGAGACTGGACCTCAGAGTGTGCCAGATAGCAGCATGTCCCATTTTGAAACTGGAAAAATATGATCACCCTAGATATAACCGACGGGACAAGACAGACATGCCTTAACTAGTACCCCTACCTTAAGAGCTCTTATATAGTAAAATCCTAGGGGATTATTACTATTGGCATATTTTGTAGCTATTTATTTTGTCTACAAGTGTATATGGTTCGTAGGAGGGCATTTGTTGTGTACATGGATGTATCCTGTGAAACAACTGAAAATCCAATTAGATGGGTTATGAGGTCTCTGAGTACATCTACATGAGACTCTTTACTGCATCTACACGTGCTCATGCTTGCTGTGCAGTAAACCTCACTAATCGTGAGTAAATTTGCTACCTGCAAATGCAAGTAGCAAATTTACTTGCTATTACTAACTGTGTAGTAGCACTCATGTAGATGCCTGACCAGGAGCAAATCTGCTCCTGGTCAGCTGGCCACTAAGGGGCAGGAGATTGCTCCCTGCTCCCAGGAGCTGCCTGTGGCCAGGGTGGGCTCCACCACTGGGGAGCATTGTGATTCTTAAGGGCATGAACGATGCGTGCCCCGGGGAGCTCCCACAGGCGGCTGCAGTGGTGTCGGTGGCAAGGGCGGGGTGGTGGCGAGCGCTGACCAGCGGTCGGTGATTGCCTGCAGACGCTGCTGGCGGTGTCAGCAGTGAGGGGGGAAAGGGGTGGCAAGCACCAACTGCCCGCAGGCACCGCCAGCAGTGTTGGCAGTGCTTCTCTCAGGGGGTGCATGTGCACCCCCTACACATCGCCAAGGCTTAAGGGGTAGCACTGTGATTCTTAAATTAGTGGAAGACAACAGCAACTTTTGCTTCAGACAAACTGAAAATAAATTAGTGAATTTAGCTATGAGAGAAAGCAGTGATTTACTGTTGCTTTGGTATTTTAGCATGCAGTTTGTTGGATGCCCACATGCAATCACATAATCATAACTTCTTTCTTGTTGGCACGCTTTAGATTTTTCTGTTGGTACTATTTTACCATCAACCTGGTACACAGATTTTTTTCAGAGTGCCTAGTAATGAGGAGCTTAAAGGAGCTAGCAGGCAAGGCCAGAATTGCTTCAGCTACAATTTAACCTCAACTTAAAAAAAACAAACAAAACCCAAAACAACATCCCCCATTATGTTTAAGAGTTGCATTTGCTACCACTGCCTCGCTAAATTTTTCCTGTTCATTAGGCATATTAAAAATGACCATATTGTATTTTTACCATTCATTCTTTTCAGAATTTCAGCATACTAACTTAAGAAATGCCTTCCGAAGTGACTAAGCAGGTCATCATTTGAAGTCTTACCCCTTAAGTATAGTATCTTCAGGTTTGTCTAGTGGAATGTATTTGTATCTTTTTGGTTTTGTCTTTCATAGATTTCATAGACATTAGGGCTGAAAGGGACCTCAGAATGTCATCGAATCCAGCCCCCCGCCCGAAGGGCAGGAAGTCAGCTAGGGTCATAGGATCCCAGCAAAATAAGCATCTAATTTACTCTTGAAGGTTCAATGTAGCTGCTTGAACCACCTCCGATGGCAAGCTATTCCAGACCTTGGGGGCTCGGACAGTAAAGAAATTCTTCCTTATGTCCAGCCTGAAACGGTCTTGCAGTAGTTTATAACCGTTCGACCTCGTCATCCCTTGGGGCACTCTGGTGAACAAACATTCCCCCAGATACTGATGGTCACCCCTGATAAACTTATAGGTGACCATCAAATCACCCCTGAGCCTGAGCTTTTCCAGGCTAAAGAGCCTGATAGCTCTCAGCTTGTCGTTGTAAGATCTGTTTTCCTGATCTCTGATCATGCGCGTGGCTCTTTTCTGGACTCTCAAGCTTCTCCACATCCTTTTTGAATTGTGGGGCCCAAAACTGGACACAGTACTCCAGCTATGGCTTCACCAAGGCCGAGTACAAGGGGAGAATGACGTCCTGGGATTTGCTTGAGAAG
>NW_005842246.1:680851-701991 GCF_000455745.1 Alligator sinensis
TAGTCCCCCCCGTCCCCGGGCAGGCTTAGTTTAAAGCCCGGTGGAGCAGGTCAGCCAGTCTGGCTGAGAAGAGCCTCCTCCCCAGGGGAGAGAGGTAGAGGCCATCTCTTCCCAGCAGCTCGTTGCCTCTCGCGCCAAAGACGGGCTGTGGTCATGGAAGCCAAAGCCTTCCCGATGACACCAGCACCGCAGTCTTTGGTTCACTATCTGGATCCTTCTCTCCCTCCTCAGCCCATACCCCGAGACTGAGAGGATCGACGAGAACACCACCTGTGCCCCCAGGCCCTTTAGCTCTGCTCCCAAATCCCTGTAGTGCCTCATGACCTGGCTGGGAGCGCTCCGAGCCATGTCATTGGTGCCTACATGAATAAGGAGCATGGGATAGCGGTCTGTGGGCTGGAGGAGCTTAGGGATCTTCTCTGCAATGTCTCGGATGCGGGCCCCCGGGAAGCAGCAGACTTCCCGGGCTAAGGGGTCAGGATGGCAGATTACTCACTCAGTCCCCCTCAGGATAGAGTCTACCACAGCAAACACTTTACGTTTTGTCTTGGGGAGAGCGGGGGCGGTAGCTGCAGTTGGGGCTGTGTTGCCTGCAGGAGCTGGCAACTCAGCAGGCTCTGCTGGGGCTGCAAGAGGTTCATACCTGTTGCTAAGCTCCGGCGGGGTGGAGGCCTTGGTGCGGCGGGTCTTAGGGCCCTTGACCACCTTGGTCCATCCCCCTGACTAGACAAAATGAGAGGTCCCGGAGTCCTCCCTTGTCCTGGAGGGAGACCGTGGTCTACCCTCCAGCTCCCGGGGGAGAAGGGCCTGGTGGTAGGAGTCAATCTCCTGCTCGCAGGCCCTGATGGCACGCAGTCTCTGGACTCTGGACTGTGGCCTGGAGCTCCTTGTTCCAAATCAGGGCCCAATTTTGCTATGCAGCATGTAGGCACAAAAACAGATGGTCCTCCTGAGGATCCCACAGTCTAAGAACTGAAAAATCAACCTGATTACTCTTTCAATTGTTCATTTTTATCTTCTGTCTCTGAATTGTTTTGACTGAATCATCAGAATTTTCTGCTAAAAATATCTTTAAAACATGAGGAGGTAACTGTAATGCTTTTGACTTTAGATATAATCTTTTAAAGTTATCTATATCCGTGTGGGGGGGAGGGAGGGTGAAACAGAGTTTCATCTTCTTAGTCATGATTAGAGCTGCAAATTACATCAGGACAGGAAGACAAGATTCTTTGGGTAAATCCAATATCTTTTATTAGACCAGCTCACATAGCTGGAAAAATTCTTTGCAAGCTTTCGGGTACAAGTATCTTTTGTCAGGCTAGTAGCTCACACCTAGGAAGAAATGCTAAGTAGTAAAGTTCTTTCCAGCTAGCAGCTAGCTTGCCCCTGCAGCGCTTTCCAAGCTCCAGGCCTCAATCACTCAATTGGGGCACAGGGCTGGGACCCAGCCTGAGCCCTGTGACTGCAGAGCTTGGGTTGAGAGATAAGGATCTCCCAGCACCGGGCCCATGTTGTGGACCTGGCGCTGGTAACTCCCTGCTGGTGACAGCTTGTTCCCCAGCCTGTCCCTACCCAGCTCCATGCTCATGGAGTTAAGCAGGGAACAAGCTCTCCAGCTCTCACCCCGCAATCGCAGAGTGGGGGCTTGGAACTTTCCTGGTCAGCGGCAGGTCCCAGCCCTGTGCCCCAGTTGAGTGAATGAGGCATGGGGCTTAGAAAGAGTTGCAGGGGTAAGTTATCTGCTAGCTGCCCCACTGGTGGATCAGGGCAGTGGGCTGGGACCTGTCCCTCCCCTGCAACTTTTTCCAAGTCTCATGTCCCTGATTGGGGAGCTAAGGCCAGGAGCTCCCTGCTGCCAGGGTAGGGGAGCATTGTTCCTACCCCAGCAGCAGGCAGCCCCCCCTGGGCAGGATGCAATTACTCAGTCCCATCCAGGACACAGCTGTCTCTTGGCTTGGTGCTCCCGCCAGCCCCTGGGCTAGCACCCAGGGGAAGCCTAGAGTTCTCCCTAGTGGTGGTAGGGGCCCATTGCAGGGCCCCAGGAAGCAGGAGCAGTTTGCTATCATTAGCAGCAAATCTGTTCCTGCTTTCTTGCATGTGTGGACGCCTGCCCAGGAGCATTTATTCACAAGTAGTTTACTCACCAGTCAACTGCTTCTGGATCTAATGCACATTTAGATACACACTGTATATGGTAAATATGTTCACCATTAGACATATACACAAGCTTTGCCAGTTTGGGTATATGTTTAACGGGTGCTATAACTTTTAGTCTTTTTTGTTTCTGAAATAAAGCTAACGTGACTGGAGGTATTGAGGTCCACTCAAATGTTTTTTTTTATATTCCACTATATACCTGTTTAACTAGGTCCTTGTACTTATGCATCTGTATGCTTGGTGTTCATATAATACCAACATTTATTAGTTATGTTTTTTTAAAAATACTGAAACATTATATTGACAGTTGCAAGATTAGCAAAGTATATTGGAATTATTTGTATTCATTATTCTATGACTACCACTAAACTACAGTTTTCCCTATATGTAAAAATGCCTTATTTATAAGTTGGAATTAAAAAAGCATCTGCAACTGCTGCATACCAAAACTGTCTCTGAATCTTTATAGACAAAAAGTATAACAAAAATTAAGTGGCCTTGTCATAATGTTTTCTGATAACCCTGAAGATGGCAGAAAGTCGGCCAGATTTTTTCTGAAGGGACAATTAGTAAGAAATTTGACCTGCTTATATTTGCAGTCTAAATATTGCTTTTCTAAATTTGTTAGCTAGCAGCCGCAACTGAGAGCAGGATGTACTTTCCAACTGCAAGCAGTTATGTGTCACAGAGTAGGGAGGGCGGGGTGAGGTGAAGGGGAAAGTATCACAATTCCTATTTTTTGTTTCTGTTATATGTTTGAGTAGTGCAAATAATTAATAGCCAAGATTTAAGAGATGTTGTACCTTAAGGCAAACAATTTTATTTACTAACCGACAAATACTAAACTCTATCCTTTTTAAACGCACACAAATATAAATAGCTGTGTTTGTTTCAAAGGATAGTTGAATTATTTTCATAAAACATGCACTCTACTATTTAAAAACATTATGTAAAACATTTTAAATAACAGTAAAGCTTAAACATTTCTGTCCGTCATACTTTAATACCCCACTCTGAGCAAACCTATTAGAACATCATTACTGAATAAACCCATGCTGCCCTATTTTAAAGTAAAGACCTAGTTGCTGATGCTGAGCTTAATCTCTGGTGAGATTTCTATGCAAGTCTTGAAAACATACAAATTAATTCAGACATGTTCTGTGAACGGCAACGTATGACATAATAAAGGAAAAAATTGATACAGCCAGATGTGTAGATGTTAGTCATAAATGATGACTCACTGAAGGCATAATTTGTGAAAAACATGGTGAATATGTAATCACTGCATTTTGTCTTTCATTGAAGAAATTATGGTTTATAGTCAGGTCCTCAGGCTGTACTTATCACTGTGATCTCAAAGAAAAAGAAATGAAGAGAAAAAATGACATGGGAAGTAGAAGAACTTCACATACGTTTTGAGTTGCTCGCACTCTTTCTGTCCTCCTGTTCTTGCTCTTCCCTCTGTTTCTTACATTTTTTCTAATCTTTTCACATTGCTTTAGTTCAGGACATCATTCCCACACCCTATGCATCTCCACTGTCTCTAGCACCTCTTACTGTGAAAGGAAAGCACTTTCTCCTCCCTTACAGTTAGCCTTGCTGAATCATTTCCATAACATTTGAAGGTATATAAATGGTACTCTCAAGACCAAGTTAGAATCAGAGCTTTTAGCATCTTGAATGCACATTCAACATAAGAACAGCAGGATTTTAGTTTATAAAATACTTGTAGAGGAGTTTTCTTATTACAATTACTTTTAGAGAAAAGTTAGGTGGTGCTACTATTAGGGTTACCATACATCCGGGTTTTCCCAGACATGTCCTTTTTTTTTTATATCCTTTGATCTCTGTTGGGGTGGGTTTTTTAAAGCTAATCAAATGTCCACGATTTTGCTTAGTTTGGCTGTGCAAAGGGAATGGGTGCCTACCAGCCCTGGGAGAAGCTGTCCAGGCACTTGGGCTGCAACCAGGAAATGCCTGGCTGCCTGGGGGCAGAGGAGATGTCCCCAGGGTACTAGCACCTACCAAGTTCAATTTAGTTTTTCTATCTCAGACCAGAAGGTACCCCTACAATCCTAGCACCTGCCTTTTTCTATCTATTAGTCTTGCAGCAACATCTGATCAATATGGGGTGTGGGGCTGCAACTTGTGAAGGGGGCTGGGTTGTAGGCAGCAACTCACTGTGTGAAAAAGGTTGCAGGGGTGGGCAGCCAAGAGACAGAAGGAGCAGGGGACTGCGGCTTGGAAATGGGGGGCTGGGGACTGTGGGTCCAGAGTGTGGGGTGTGGGGCTGCCGGTCAGGAGTGCGGGGCACCAGCAGGGATGGGGGGGTTGCACATTGGGAGTAAGGGGCTACGGAACAGGCAAGGCCAGGATACTGTCATATCACTGCCCCTCACAATCATAAATCCCCCCACCTCCCTGCACGTGCTGCAGGTGTCCTCTTCTTTGGAACTGGAAATATGGTAATTCTAGCTATTATAAAAGTAATCAAATGATGATCAGGGGTATAGGTCTTATACCATGTTGGTCTAAGGACATAGGCAGACAGGGTTCTTTGCTTAAATTCAGTATCTTTTATTAGACCAACTAAAATAGTTGGAAAAATTCTCCTTTGTGAGCTTTTGGGTACAAACACCATACTTCAGGCTGAGGAAGTCTGCAGTTGTTCTGTGCTCTCCCTCAATGGAATAGAATAGAAGCCAGAGGCCAGTATATGACAGTGCCAGTCAAACATAGACCATCTTCCCAGCAACGCCCTCCTAGCTACCTTGGACATTACCAGCTTATATACCAACATCCCACACCAAGATGGCAGCAAAGTCTGCCTTACATATCTACAAGAGCAAGATTACAACTCAGAGTACAGACCTAAAGATATTATTGAACTTATACCTTCCTCCTCACACACAACAACTTCACTTTCAATAACCAACACTTCCTCCAGACCATGGGCACAGCTATGTTCACCAAAATGGCCCCACAATATGCCAACCTTTTTATGAGCCACCTAGAAGAATTCCTCACGGACTGCACCATCAAGCCCTTGCTGTACTTAAGATATATTGATGACATATTCATCATTTGGACTGAATACCTGCCCATGAACTTCAGTTCATCAACCTATTGGATACAAAAAATCATGGACTAAATATAGACATTGGATTTATGGCACATTATAACCTGCCTAATATCTGATACCCTAGGTAACCTCTCTATTATTTACCAGCTATATTTTATCACCAAGTCTACATTCCCCTTCCCCTGTCCCCCTCTCCCACCTGTTTCTTACCTATTGACTGCCTCAATTTGCATTTTCACTGACTGGCATTCTCACATACTGGCCTCTAGCTTCTATTCTATTCCATCCAGGAAGGCCACAGAACAACTGCAGGATGTTTGTACCTGAAAGCTTGCAAAGAAGATTTTTTTCCAACTATTTTAGTTGGTCTAATAAATGATATTGAATTATGATAACATTTCGAAATAGGAATAACTTGGGCACAAGTTACAAATCACAACTCCAGCTTCTTTATAGCTCTCAGGCATTGCTCTTTTCCAAAACCCATTCTAGGCCCCAAAGATATATCACTGGATTTAGAAGTGTAACCCGGGTGCACCCAAGTACTGTGCTCCCCTCTCCAGATAGAAGGGATGGGTGGCAGGCAGGAGTGCTGAGAGAGGAATCTGCAATATGGAGGCCAGATCCCTCTACTCCCTGTAGAGTCAGGCCAGGACAAGAGATACTTAACTATATAAAGATTTATTAATATATACAAAAATTAAGGGAATTACTATTAATACACACACACACACACAAATATACAATTATCATATAATACTATGTCCTACAGATGAAGGGTGTAATCTTTCAGCCTTTCAGGTAGCCCCAAGCAATGTGCTGACAAACAGTTGATCTAAAAATAGTCAGACAACAGATAAGTACAGATGAGCACATATAAGTAAAATTAAACAACAGTCAAAACACAAATATACACAAGTAGGTATAGGTAAGTATATATAACTATCAGGGAGGCGGTCCCAACAGTGTCCCTTAAGAAGTTTATACTGAACACTCTACTAAATGACTAATATATTGTGGACATTTTAACTTTGTATATAAGGTGCAGTGTTACATACTAGGAGGCACTCTCCCACAAAATATAAGGTGCCCCAACAACCGGTTAGCTCAAGCTTCCCCGAGGATAAACTGCCTCGCAGCTGGGGTAGCTCCCCTCCCCTGTGGGAATCCCTTCCCCAACAACTCAGGACTCCAGGGCCTGGATGGGTATTCCTCATTCCCTTGACTGAGTTGCTCCTCACGGGCAGGGCCTCCCAGGCCAAAGGCTTCCTTTGGGCTGCCGCCAACAGGTAGCCCTGTGCAGAGCTGCATGCACTGAGGGCTCTGCCTTCTGCTGGGGGTTGGAGGCCTGAGCCACCTTGTATGGTGCTGGGGCTCAATCTGCTCCTGAACCCTCCATACAGCATCACTGGCACCGAGCTGCTGGCTTCGTGCCAATGGCTGCAGACCTGAGCTGCCTCAAGCAGCTCCCAGGATCTAGCTCTGTGCAGCACCGCCTGCACTGAGTTCCCTGGCTGTTTGCCAGGGATTGCAGACCCGAGCCGCCTCAAGCTGCTCCTAGGGTCTCAAGCTTCATACGCCACTGTGTGCACCAAGGTCCTTGCCGCACACCAGGGATTGCAGACCCGAGCTGCCTCGTGCATCTTCCAGGGTCTGTGCTCCATGCACTGACACCACGTTCCCTGCAGTGGAGCTGGGGACGCAGCCGCTCGCCACTTCTGCTTGCAAAGAGGCATCTCCGGGCTCTTCAGGGTGCTGGTTCTGCCTGTTGGCCATCTCACACCAGCTTCTTTGCCCATCCTCTTCTCTGTCCTTTGACATGTCTGCCGTGTGCTGGGCATGCAGCTCCTTTTATTCACTCTGGAGGCTCTGCCCCGGAGTGTTAGCAGACCTGCCAAGAGCAGGCTACAACTAGGTCTGGGGTTCTCCTCTCCCCACCACCCTGGGTAGGGGCAGGGCAAGTCCCTTCCCAGTGTTACCTGATTGGTGGATGGGCTCCACCAATCACAATGAAGATTCTCCGAGCCTGGGTGTGCCAGGCTGTATTGTTAAGTCCGCCAGAGAAGATAATCAGAAGTTCTTTTAACATTTGTTTCCTGTTCTGTTTTTATTTGCACCTGTGCAATGGGAGCAGTCCTTTTTAAAACAGAGTATGCCAGACTCAGCTGTATGCGAGAGATTTTGCCTATATATCCAGCGAATGGAAGACCCTTGCTATGGATGTTAAAAAAAAAATCAGGACTTGATTTATTCTTACTGGTATAAAAATAGACCAGGTCTTATTAATGTAAAGTGGCAAGCACAATCATGCCCTTATCTTCACTAGGTTCTCTATTCAGAGCTCCTGGCAAGAGACAGAAGTGCTTTATTTCTAATAAAGAGAGATTTGGAAATATTGTAGTTGTGTGTAGGCAGATGGGGATCAGAAATCTGACCAGACACCAAGATTTAAATTTTTTAAGTCATTGCCGAAAATCCAATCTCATGCTTTAACTTTTTGGATTGGTAATACTGGGATTATATAAACAACAGACAAGGTCTGGTTAGTTCTCAATCATTAACTTTCTTCTACAGCCAACTCATTCATGATTGACCACAAGATGAACACGAGCCACCAATGTGATGTCACAGCTGGTAAATCAAAACAAACTCTGGCTTGCATCCATAGATGCTTCTCAAGTAAATCTCAGGATGTCATCCTCCTGCTGTACTCCACCTTGATGAGGCCGCAGCTGGAGTGCCACATCCAATTCTGGGCTCTACAATTCAAGAAGGATGTGGAGAAGATTGAGAGAGTCCAGAGGAGAGCCACGTGCATGATCAGACAACAAGAGAATAAACCTTATGAAGAGAGGCTGAGAGCCATGGGACTCTTCAGCCTGGAAAAGTGCAGGCTCAGGGGGGACCTGGTGGTAGCCTATAAGTACATCAGGGGTGTGCATCAGGATCTGGGGGAACACCTGTTCACCAGAATGCCTCAAGGCGTGACAAGGTCCAATGGTCACAAGCTCCTCCAAGACCATTTTAGGCTGGATATAAGGAAAAACTTCTTTACTGTCCAAGCCCCCAAGGCCTGGAATAGACTCCCTCAGAGGTGGTGCAAGCACCTACTCTGGACTCTAAGAAGTGTCTGGACTGTAGGTTTACTGGTAAGATTCTGTTAATAGCATACATTACACTTTTTTAAAATGTCCTATACAACCTTGATGAGTGAGATTGTTATGGTCTAGTCTTTGTTATGCACAATAAGATTCAAACAAATAATGAAAACAAACAAATTCACAGCATTTTCAATAACTTAATAAGTCAAATTGATGTTGCATTTACATTGTACTTATTTTTCCATTTATCATGGAGATCAAGTTATAGAAAACATCTAAAGACACTTAATATCTCTATAAAAGGGTCAGTGTGTCTGTCTAGAATACAGTGCATCATTTTTATTTGAGGTTTTTAGTTGTTTTGATTTCATTTAATAACCTCTCTGGCATATACAGTTATTCAGTTCCTTCTGCTACTTTAAAATGGTAATGGTAACCTCTTTCATAATAGATTATATCTATTTTTTCATCATTTGTAGAAAGCCACCTGCAATTTAGTAACCAGGGTATTGTTTTTGAAGATTTTGCAATATTGCAAAAAAGTTAGTATAGTAATTGTTTCTATTAAGGACTCACATTTATGATAAGCAGGTTCTATGCATAGTATATAAAACTGGATTTGCCAAGTGGCTGAAAAGGGGAATAAAGGGACTAGTAGGCTGCTACTAAAATAGAACAGATTGCATTTCTATTCCAGACACAAATCACCATAGTATCAGAGAGCCTTCTACAGTACCACATTAAAAAACAGACAAGAGGGGAAAGGATGAGATTACATAAAATATGTTAGTTAGGTAACAGTTGCATTTAATGTACATGATTTGTGATGATCTTTCTAGCGGGGGCAAAATATCTAGGGGGGCCTGGCAGATATGGCAGCTTGGAGATCAGTGTGGCTGGTAGTCTGTTGGGGGGAAGGGGCAGGTGAGGGAGGGAAGTGGCATAGGGGAGGCAGATTGAGGCCCCAGCGGTGAGGGAGGGAGTGGGGCTGGGGCTGGGGCTGAGGCAGAGGTAGGGGTAGGGGTAGGGGCAGGGGCAGGTGCTAGCCCAGCAAGGTGGGGCGTGGGATGGAGCTGCAGCTCTTCCAGTGGGTTCAAGGGCAGCTCCTGCTTCTGTGTGCACGCCTGAGAGAGGCATGAGAGGCATGTTCCCCTTGGATCTGTGCTCTGGGTGAGGGTGGGCTCTTATTGTGTGCACAGGGATGGAGGCTGCCACTGGCCTCTTCCCAGTGTGGGGGCTGGGCCTGGGCTATGTTTGGGGCATGCAGGGCAAGGGAGCTATAGCCACCCCAAAATTTGCCATAGCCCACCCTGTAGCCCCCACTCCAAGAGTCACCACCAGCTGCCCCACCTGGCCTGAGTGCAGCCCCGGCCCCTAGCATGCAACGCACAGCCCACCCTCACCCCGCACACAGATCTGGGGGGCACATGCTCCCCATGCCTCCCCTGAGGGTGTGCACAGCAGTAAGAGACCCCATCCCACTCTGTCCCCCTGCACAATCTGTGGCTCCGTCCTGTGCCCTGCTGTGCCCCGCCATGGCTGTGTAGCACCTGCCACAGCCCCAGCCCCAGCCCCACACTCTCCCTCACTGTGGGGGTCTTGATCTGCCCCCGCATTCCCCTTCCACCCCCCACAGACTTACCATCTGGACGCTGCTCTCCAAGCTGCTGGGCTGTACTCTGAGCACACATGCACATGGCATTTATCAGCAACATTATTGGCCACATCCATGAAAATAAGCTGGCTGATGATGATGTCAATTTTCCTTTTATCAGTGCTGATATGGTATGGACTGATGTATCGGTGCACCTCTAGATCTTTCATTCTTGTAGCTCATTCCAGTCTTACTCTTCAACAGATCTGGCTTAATTTTCTCTGCATAAATAAAGCAGAACATTTATATCAATTGTTGACTTTTTTCATTGTAAAATTGAAACTAGCTAACTACACTGGACAGTATTGTTGGGGAAAAACAGATTTATAGCTAAATCATGAAAAATGCAGACTAAAAAACAATTTCAGAGCAAAGTTAGTTCATGGCAATTAACATGAAAGGAAATAACATACTATATCAAGCAGTGTCAAGTATCTGATTTGTTAAAAGACCTCCAACTGCATGCATTACAGAAACCTGGTTGAATGATGCTCTCTGGCTGATTTCGGTACAATTGACATCAACTGGGTATTTGGTACATCATGAACCCTGAGAAGCTAGTGGAAAGATAATGTGTAAGGTGATCAAGACCAAGCTGCTGCTGGGTAGTCATGTTACAGCACACACAGTTAGCTTTTCCCCATTTAAGTTTGGATAGGGTACTGTCACCTTTCTATTCAGATGAAAACTCTGCCACCATTCTCTCTCCCTCAAAATAAGACTACTGCAACAGAGACAATATGCTCTAGATAGATATATCAATTAAAATAGTTACACAGTGAAACTGGTAAAAAATGCCACTGAGCAGAGGATCTTGCAAATCAGTGGTTCTCAACTTTCTTAGACTTACGGCACCCTTCATGAGGCTCAAGGAACCCCTCAGAAAATGCCAGTTCTTGGATTTCACTCATTTTTGACTATGGAAAAATAATACAGCAATTTTTTTTTATTGCAAGGAACTCAGACTACAATAGGTGCTAATAATGCGTGGCATTCCATGGCACTCCTGAAAGGATTTCAAGATACCCCAGGTAGAGAATCACTGTGCTAGATGAATGACAACAGTGTTCCAAGGTCTGCACGGGGTGGCTGTGATGACCCCTGTTGGCCACGCAACTCCTGTTCTGGCTCTAACTCTAGGGGCTCTCACCTCCTTTACTGACCTGCCTTCCTTTTGATATTATTTGGAAAGGAGGGAGGCTGCCTGAGGGACCTAGAGTAAGCCTGACCTTGCTTCCATGTTGGGCTTTGGCCTTCTCAACCTCCTTCTTTTTTGCTGTTGCTGAGCCCTCTAGCTCTAGTTCACTGACTCAACTGAGCTTCAGGGTTCCCAAATATTTGTCTAGCCTTCCAAGGCCTTTCTCTATGGTCTCTCTTGGGCTGCTGAGCTTCCCTGAAATGTCTCTCTCTCTCTATCTCAGCCCCAGGTCCTGTCTCTGCCCTGCTTCAGGTTCTGGGTTCTCTGGCCTCTAAGTCCAAGTCTTGGGCTCTGGGCTCCTTGGCCCTAATCCTATCTGTTCCAAGGCCTGCCTTGCCCTTCTTGGGCACTATGGCATTGCCCCTCATGGGCTGTATAAGATCACCCCTCTGGGCATGCTAGTTGTACCTCCACAGGTGCTCCGAGAGTTCTGCATACCAGTTGGTGCTCTGGGACCTCTAAGACACCCCCCAGGTCTTCTTTCAAGTGTCTAGTCTTCCCTGGGTACCAGACCCTCCTGATCCCCCCTGCAAGGCACTGGACCAAACTGAAACCAGACACAAGCCCTTCTAGCTATAACAAAACTACTACCCTACCCTAGGTCTTAATCAGCTACTATCCCTCAGCTGCTCCAGAGCTTCAGGGAATATGGGACGGGGGCAGCTTGCTCCAGAGCCAGGGTAGAGCCGCAATCTGCATCCTGCATGCTCTTAGCAGGGGCATGCATACAGGGGATCGTGGCTCTGTCCCGGCTCCTTGCTGCAGTACAACCTGCCTGGAGCTGGGGCAGAGCCACAATCCACTGAATGCATGCCCCTGCCCAGAGCGTGCAGGCTACAGATCATGGCTTGGGAGCAAGTTGCCCCCATCCCACATTCCCAGCAGCTCCAGAGCACCCCCTGTGCTGCTCTGCTTTGCATGTTGCTGGTGCAGCTGAGGTCTTTGTGGAGACCAGCACAAGCCATGTGGGCAGGGGCAGGAAATGGAGTCCCTGGCCAGCCACCGGCCAGAGGTTTTCCATCCCTGTGGTAAAGGGTTGCTAAAATATACCCGATCCAAAGTGAACACAGAATATACTTCACACCATTCAACTTAACTAAAATCTAACTTTTATTAATACATTAAATATACTAATAGTTTTTACAGAGAGAGAGAGAGAAAAACAGTTCAATGGTCTCACCCAATCCCAGATGTTACTCTACTTCACAGAAAAGGTGGCCAATCAGTTCCTGAAAGTAGAGGGTAATGGCTGTTTTTCAGTCCAGATGCTGTTGGATGATAGCACACGCCTTACTTCCTTGTTGCCCCACTTTTATGCTTTTTCTTTAACTTTACTTCTCTGATGGCTCTTCGTTGCTGGGTACTGTTGATTGGTTTCCCTGTGATCATCATGCTGTCCATGTGCTTATCCTGTCAGCATATTCCTTTGTTCCAACAAACCTATCACATGCACGCATCTTAATTTGGTCTTTTACCGGTGTCTTAGTTTGGGCATGCCCTGGACTCCTAATTTGGTCTTTCCATTAATTCTAGAAATTCCAAAGGCTCTGCAGTTGGGCACTGTCCAATTTGTCCCCTCTTATCACCTTTCATTAACATATCTAATAATTTTATCTTTCTGATTTAGTCAGTTACTGCCAAGTTAAGTTAATTTGAGCTAATAACAAAGCTTACATTATACATGCCTATGTCAATAATGGTGGAACATAAGCTCCCTATGAAAACAAGCTGAAGGCTGGCTGATGGTGCAGACACAAAATGAAAAAGAACCGTTCAAATACTAAGGTTATACAAAAACTTATCTGGGTTTTTCTTCTTAAAATGAGAAATTCTGGGTTTTACCATGTTTTTCCGTGGTGAACAGAAAACCCAGATCCCTGCTTATTAGTAAGGAATTTTTTTGTGAATCTTAGAATCATGCAATATTTCAGTACCTATCTATTGCATGTGTTTAAATGATTAAAGTTCACTTCTAGAAAGATTTACAATGCATAGGCAAAGTGTTAGTTTATGGTATTTTATATAATAGAAGTCATTAAATAAGTCAATGGTTATCAGCTCTTTATGGAACATGAACTGAGACATTTACAAAAAACATGCTGTGGGGGAAAATAGCTTTGTAAGAATAGACCACAGAAATGTCAGACTTCCTCATTTTCTCTAGAAGATCATGGAAGACTAGATCACTAGTAGGTCTGAGGAAAGAGATTTCAAGGAAGCATCACCAGTTTGTTAAAGATAGCAATTAGGTTAGAACTCTAAAATATAAAATACAGCTATCTTGAAAGAAAAAAAGTCACCCATTACTTTACTCACATCTCACATTTCCCAGCATACACCAAAAGAAATCCTTTTACAGTAATTCTATTAAATGATAGCATTCTTAGAAATAAAGAGGACTGGACAGTAATTGTACAGCTTTAGGACAGTTATGAGCACCAAGAATTTAACTTCTGACCTTTTCTTATTTGTACCAAAGCAAAAGCAGAAAAATTATGCATGCTTATAACTAACGTGGCATTTGTAATCAGTTTGCTAGAATTTTTTTTCAGTATATATATTCATAATAAACCTCAGACACCTGTTTAGACTCTAAAATTTATTTTCCATAAAAAGATAAATTACATAATTTAAATTCGTATTAAAAACAGAGCATTTTCTCTTATCCTTCTATTTGATGTAGAAAAGTACAGATGCCTGAAGTAGCAAGAGTTTCTTTTCAGAGCATATGAGAAATTTTCTTAATTTAAAAATGAATAAAATTCCATTTAGAGACAGACATCCCAGTATCATCAAATATCCAGTATTACAGATTAACAGTACTTTAATTCCTATTTTAAATTTTCTTAGAAAAGTACCCACTGCGTATTTTCCACTTCAATATTGAAAAAAATAAAATTGGTACCTCCACTAAGATACAATTCCAATATTTAAACTACTTTAATTACCACACAGATCAGTAATATCTGGCAGTTTCTTATTAGAAAGATGCAAATATGTTGGTGTAATTCATATAGTCATGAATTACATAACAGTTGAGAGCTTGAAAACTGAAGTTATAAAGAATAATTACTTTGGCTGCTAATATCTGAGGGTGCGTCTATATGTGCATTTAAATGCTACTAAATGTCCTGTGCAGTAAGCAATTTTGGCAGGTGTCTACGTGTGCAGGGGCTTGGCACTAAATCTAGTGTCAAGTCCCTCCAGCCCTGCCATGTACCCCTGTGGCCACTAGGGGAAGCTCCAGCCTCTGGCCACATGGCTGCCAGCATTTTGCAAACATATGTTGAAGCCAGACCCAGCTGCCAGCACTTGGCAGACATCTTGGAAACACAGCCCTGCCCTCAGATACCTGGCCAGCCCCTTCCCTGCTCCAGAGCCATGTGCTCAGCATAGGAGCAGCACATGGCAGCTCTCTCCTTGCCTACCCTACCTCCCTGTTCCTTGGCTGCTCCAGCCCCTGCTCCTGCCCCTACCAGTGACACCCAGCACCACACGACTCCAGCCCTGCCACTCCCAGTGACACCCACCACCACACTGCTCTAGCCCTACCCCTGCAAGCAATGACCAGCGTCCCATGCTCCTTGCTGGCCGCAGCAGGTCCCTCCTGCCCAGGCCCCAGGAGAGCCACACACTCAACAGCAAGGGCCAGGGCACCAACTGCAGGAGGCTCTGACCAACTCCCTCCTCCTGCACTCCCCATTCCAGCCCACCTGCCTCACCACCCACACAGCCCCTGCCCACCCTCAGCATCACTATCAGGACATGCAAATGGTTGAAACAAAAATACTTCATTACCTTCATAACACCCACCCCCATCACACTTTCCCATTCCCTCGTAATACATAGAACCTCTTCCCCACTTCCTCCTCAACAAAGACAGGCCCCTCCCCACTCAACCAACAGAGCCCCTCCACCACTTTCCCCACCCACCAACAATAAGAAACCTGATTACAATGTGAAAACTATTTACAATATGAAAACTATTTACAATATCTCTGGTTTTCAAGTCCAGACTGAGGGGCTTTGGGGGAGGCTAGGGGGCAGAGCCTGGGGGTAGGTGCCCAGTACCCCAACCTCAAATCATTCCCCTGTAGGTCCAAGGTCCATGGTGACTCCAGTGGCTGGTGGTCCCATGTTGTGGCCACCTGACCTGGGATGGCACTCCCCAAGGTTGGGCAGCTCCCCCTCTGGCTGCCCCAATGAAGCCTCAGCATCTTTGTGAGGCATGGCTGGGTCCTTGGGCACATGGCATGGGGGAGAATAGTGGTGTCCATGGCCTGCAGTGCACAGTGGGCCGGTGCCTGGTCAGGCTCCCTGCCTCCCCCCCCTCCCCCGGTTGGATCTGGTGTGACATTGTTGGCTGCTCTTTGTGATGGGGTCTGGGGCTGTGCTAAGGGGGAGGCAGACGCTGGCTAGGGCTCCCCAAGCTGCCAGTGGATGCAGCTGGGGAAAGGGTGGGGTACTGAAGGTCTCAGGGCCCCTCCTCCATTGACATGTCACTGGAAGGGTCAGGGTGGGGAAGGGACTTGGGCACGTCACCCCTGCTAGTGACACTTGAAGGGGTGTGGCCTGGGTCCCAAAGCACCAAAATACAAGTCAGCTCCTGCATAAAGGCCATGGTCTTGAGGGCATGACAGGCTGATTGCAATCAGTCACGGCCATCCACTGTGACTGCAAGGCCTTGACCTTAATGTGGCACTGTTGCGTCAACCAGAAATGCCTTTGCTCCTGCATGCCATCCAAAAGGGCCTCTTAAATGTGGGCATTTGAGCCCCCACCTCATGCAAACTGCTTTAGTACATCAGCACTGCCCCAGAGCACCATGAGGTGGCCAACTCCTCCTGGGTCCAGTTGGGGGCCCAGGTGGTCAGCATTGGCATGTGCATGTGGCGGGGCCAGAGCTCGATGGCATGGGTGACTGGTGCCTCCTAATACTGGCAGGTACCAGCAGCCGATTGCCAATGGGGGGGATCCCCCTGTGATCAATCGCTGACCACGGGGCTGGGGGTAAAGAGATAACATTTTTTTGAGGGGGGGCGCTGAGCATGCGGGTATGAATGCATGCGCCCCCCCCCCCATGAAAGTCTGTGGGGGAAGGGGGTGAGGGAGCAGGGCTGGGGCTAAGGATGGGGCTGGAGCTGGCACTGGGCAGGGATCAGGCTTGCGGCCGGGGTCCTCTGCACCCATGTGGCTGCCCCTTCCCCCACACCAGAGGTCATTGCCCAGTGCTGGCATCCACCTCCCCCCAGCCCTGCACTGGCCCTGGCTGCCTTCCTGCTCTGGCCCCAGCTCTCCACTGCCTGGGGGAGCCTGGAGCTGGAGTGGGGCCAGCCTCAATTGTGCCACTGGGCCAGAGGAGACAGAGCCTCTGGGACCCCCACCCCATCTAAGTCATCCCTGGGAAGAGTCTGGTGGCTGCTGCAGTGTCGCGGCACCGGGGAGCCAAGGAATGCACATAGCTCCTCCTCTCCCTGATCTTTGCATGGGGCAAGGGCAGGCTGCAGCTGTGAGGTGAGCTGGACTCTGTTTGCTCTGCGCCTCACTGCAGCCTTTGGAAGTGATGTGCTGCCATGTGTGTCCCGCCACTGGGTGAGCTGGGCAGCAAGACACATGGCATTGTGCCACGCTGCTTTCAAAAGCTGCAGCGAGGCATGGAGCAGGCAGAGCCCAGCTCACCTTGCAACTGCAGCCTTCCCTTGCCCCATGCAAAGATTGGGGGGGGGCATGTGCCCCCCTTGGATCTCCGGCACCATGACTCTGCAGGAGTCACTGGGCTCCACTTGTTCCATGACCCAGCTCGACTGGGGCTCCATTCACTGTAAATGGGGCCTTGGCTGGGCTGAGTCATGGGACAATCCCCACAGTGCAGCAGGGAGCGGGGCAGGGGCAGGGGTGAATGATTCGCCCCTGCCCCTACCCTGCTCCCTCATGCACTGTGGGTGTCTTGATCTCCCCTCCCCTCCAAGCCCAGAAACTAAAGAAAGAAACCTTACCTACCTGTCTGCTGTGCTAAGCTTGCTATGAGCTCATGCACCCCTCCCTCCTGGTGCACTAGCCTGCGGCTGGAAGTGCTACTGGTGCTTCTCTCAAGGGGGGCACAGCCAATCTCAGGGGGTACACATGCACCTGTGTGCATCCCCTATGCATCACCAATTCTCAACAGGGAGGATGGTGAGGATATGATACGTCCCGTGCCAGCTCTCTGGGCCCCCAAACAACTGTCCCTGTGATGCCGCCTGTGGACACCTGCTGGCAGTGCCCAGCGCAGGGGAATGGCCAAGGACTGGGAGCTGCACAGAAGAGGCACTTCACCACAGGACCTGGAAAGACAGGAGACACTGTTGGGGGTGAGCAGGGAGCAAGTGCTGGTCCTGCTGCCAAAGACAGCCAAGCAGCAGCCCTGGAGGGATGTCAGGGCTGGACAAGGGGCAGAGGAAGCTGCAGCTCTTTGCAACACTCACCTGTAGCCAAGTAGCAGCTCTGGAGAGGAGACAGGCCAGGCAGAGGCAGCCTATGTTCAGGCCAGGGGAGCACACGAAGTGGTCCTGCGGATTGTGCAGGAGCCATCAGGCTTCTGTGTGGTGTGCCCCAAGGCACAAAATGGCAGCAGTCTTTTATAGCCTGCAGCTAGGGGCTGCCAGAGAGCAGCCTAACCCTGGCCTAGGAGATGGTTCCAGTCAGGAGGCAAGGCAGACCCAGCACTAAAGTTAGTACCGAGTCATGTCTACATGTGCTTTACTGTGCATTAACTAATCATGACTAAATTTGTCAAATAATGAACCTCATAGGCTCCTGTACCTCTATTTTATAGGCATGTATACACTTATGCATACTTGCTCAGATGCATGCTTTATTGTCACCTGCCTGCCACCTAACATATGACCGTTTGTCACTAATAACAGGATAAGAGTGGATAGATAAGTTACAGTTCCAGGTTGGAGAGAAATGTGCCACCAGATGGAAAAAAAAATCAGATTTAAGGAAGTAAAAATAATCTTTCCCCTCTTTCTTCAACATCAGATAACAACCTTCGCTAAGGAAATAATATCCACTTCTAGATATGTCAGACATTAAAAATGTGTTACCACTATTTATTAAAAATACTTTAAATATTTTATTTACTGAATGGTGGGTAACATGCTTTTAATCTCAAGTTATTTTGACAAAATAGGTGGAAACCCAAGTGCTGTTTAAATGCTTACATTCTCACTTAAGAGAGATTATTGCTTTAGTATTCATCTGGGAATATGTTTTATGGGGGGGAAACAAGGGGGAGGTAGGATGCAAAAAACACAAAGGAACAGACTTGATACTTCTAGAAACAAGAATACAAACCTCTCCATTGAGTTCCTGCAGAATAGGTTCATAGTTGTTAGGGGCTGGTAGGGACCTTAAGCATGAATCCTTTGTAGCCCCCAAAAAGCATTGTGGCTACAATCAGTATTCAGCACTGGTTTAGTTTACATTATATGTAGCTCTAGGAGCAGATCTAGGATCTTATAAGGGATGGGGGATTCAAATGGTGGGATGCCAGCTCCTTTGGCCCTACAGGCTGGATACAGAGCATGGAGCTTCTCATGGATCCAACCCAACTCCAATGGCAGAGCAGCTGCTTGTTGATGTAGCTTTCCCCTTTCTCCCTGGTGCTGATTTTAGTGGTCAACAGCAGCCAAAGCCCCCAAATTTGGTGGTAGGCAAGGTAATGGCAGGCAAGTGAGGGCAGCACTTACCCTTGGGTTTCAGATCCATGGCAATGCAGCAGCTCCAGCAGCCCATCTAATAAGCTACATACTCAAATGGGTTGTGTGACCACACCACTGTATCCCACTGGATCTACCCCTACTTGGCTGTAACACTCTCCAGACAAGTCTCTAACTTACACAGAACATCAAAACTCCTGTCCTGCCAATACCATAGGGATATTTCTGGAGTAAAGAGGATAGAGAAATATTTTTTTGAATGAGAACCACAGCAGCTGTTAGATGCAAGAAACTTTCTAATAACAGGAAATTAAGACCAGAAACTCAGTTATTTACGCTATAATTTATTTTGCCTGGAGAAATCTATTCCAGCAATAGTTACATTAAATACATCACTTAATTCCATTTTATATCCTAAGACAAATGTTAAAAAACCCATACCATTAGTGGAATAATGAGACTACTTGAATAATATTCATTTAATCAAGACTTGATATTTTAAGAATAGATAAATCCCAATAACAGTTTTATATAATTTATTCTCTAAGTGTCATTTTCTCAACATTATGCAACAAATCCCTTTCTGTCTTGTTCTCGTTTACTTAGATCTTCTTAGAAATAGTACTTTTCTGTGTTTCCTGAAAACTGAAGATGTGACCTTTGTACTGCAAAAGACACTTCTTATATGGTCTTATACGTGTATTGTATACAGTACACATACAAACCCTGTTCATGTTTAGTAGCAGCCAAAACCAAATGGGTGTCAGATTAGTTATTTTTGTTTTTTGTTTTAAATAGTATCCTTAGATTCTTTTTCCTTAGACTTGTCATTTCCTCTTCATGTTACTATATTTACATAAAAAACCAAAACCCTTCCATGTAAATATTTCAGTTTAAATTTAAAGATGGACTGAATAGCTTCAGAGAAAGGCATTCATTTGATTAAAAACATGGATGGAATCAGATATTTTCTATAACATGATGGGTGATAAGCAGGTCCATGTATCACTGAGTTCACAAAATACTGGATTACTACACATTCTAAGCACAAATTATCCTATCAAAAACACCCCTCCACCCCTTTTTTTTTTACAGTAAGAAAAAAATGCTATGAAGAGTTTCCCCTGCAGGTCAAAACACAGCAGTATTGCATACTGAATGATAACTAAATCAATGCTTTTAAACACAGAAAGAAGAGGGCCAATTGTTAATAAAGAAAGAGAGGACACTGAAAAAATGTATACATTTGGCCTGAACAGCAACAGCAAATGGAGATGGCAAGAAAAATATAGGTATCAGTATAGCTAATAAAGATTTTGAAACTTTTGAAGAACAGAAGTGAAAACCAAAGATAAAACAATTACATGGAATGTTTGTTACACTAGAAGGTCAGAAACCATCTTAATCTATGTGTATAGTTAAAAACATTTCAGAACTATTGGAGAAGAATAATTTGGCCTAAACATTTTTTGAAGGGGGAGAAAGCTGTTGTGTCCCAGGGGAGCAGGGGCACTGGGAGACCCCCGCGGCGGCCAAGGGGTCTGCTTACCTCCCGCAGGGCCGGAGGAGCCGAGGAAACTCCACGCGCTGGCAGCACCGGCGCGGGTCGTCAGTCGGGCGTTTATCCGGCTGTGGCTGAGTGGCGGGGGTGGGGCACACCGGCTGGGAGAAACAAAAGGCGGCCCCACCGAGGTAGTGGGGCAGCTGAAGGGAGAGAGCTGGAGCATGGAGCCCCAGCGAGCAGGGGATCAGCTGCCACCCGCGAAGTGCGGGACGACGTCCAGTAGAGGCGGAGCAGGCTGCGAGCAGCGCGGCAGAGCAGGCTGCGAGCAGCGCGGCGGAGCACCCGGGAGTGAGACGATGAGGGGAGAAGTCAGCCCCGTGACCCGTGAGGGGGGCAGCAGCCAGCGGGGAACCCGACACCCGAGGCGGCCGGAGGCGCGACAGCTACGCCAAGAGTGGGGCCAGCTGTACCCCGCACTACGGAGCCGACGGCGCGGGTAACTGCGGTAGGAACTATTGGGGGAGCAGAGGGGCATCTGCATCCCAAGGAAGGAGAGACCAGGTCAGCATCCCCACGGGGAGAGGCATACCCGGTCCGAAGACCACTGGTAGTCACCAGCGGGACTGAGCCAAGAGAGGGCGAGACGAGGACGGGTTGGAGGCCAGAATAGGAAGACCTGAGGTGGCGTATGGCCGGGGTGTAGGGGAGGACGGAGCCCCGAGAGTACCCCCGAAGAAGCGC
>NW_005842246.1:703343-703923 GCF_000455745.1 Alligator sinensis
GGATGTGGAGCTAGCCCGTAAAAAGATAGGGGCCAGCGAAGGGTGGCTAGGCGAGGAAGAGGCGGATCCTACCGACATGGAGGGCTCCATGAGCATCGACCTAAACTGTATCGCCAGTAGCCGACAGTTCTGGGAGGATCAAAGCGACTACCCGGAACTCGAAACCCACTGGAGACGAGCCCAGGAGGGCCGAGGCGAGGCCGCGTCATCCAGAGGAGAGCAACCCCAATACGAGGTAAGGAACCACCTCCTCTATCGCGTACCAGGGCCCAGGCAGGAGGGCCCCGCAGAAGCGCAGTTGGTAGTCCCAAGACAGTTCCACCAGGTGGTCTGGCAAGTCGCCCATGCGAGCCCAGTGGGGGGCCATTTGGGACGAGATAAAACCCTGGCCAAGGTGGGACGATGGTTCTTTTGGCCTGGGATGGGAGAAGAAGTGGCCCGCCGGTGTGCAGCCTGTCCGGAGTGTCAGAAGACCCGAACTGAGTGCCCTGCTAGGGCCCCTTTGCAACCAATGCCGGTCATAGATACCCCGTTTGCAAGGATAGCCCTAGACATTGTGGGGCCCCTACCCCGCAGTAGT
>NW_005842246.1:706376-706649 GCF_000455745.1 Alligator sinensis
GGGCGTCAGCCGGGCGTTTATCCGGCTGCGGCTGAGCGACGGGGGCAGGGCACACCGTCTGGGAGAAACAAAAGGCGGCCCCGCCGAGGTAGCAGGGCAGCTGAAGGGAGAGAGGTGGAGCGCGGAGCCCCAGGGAGCAGGGGATCAGCCGCCACCTGCGGAGTGCGGGATGACGCCGAGTAGAGGCGGAGCAGGCTGCGAGCCGCGCGGCAGAGACAGGGGCAGGGAGATGACGAGGGGAGAAGTAAGCCCCGTGAGGGGGGCAGCAGGCAG
>NW_005842246.1:706785-709451 GCF_000455745.1 Alligator sinensis
GAGAGCAGAACGGACATCTGCAGCCCAAGAAAGGGGGGCGTAAGCCAGCATCCTTACGGGGAGAGGCACGACCGGTCCGAAGACCGCTGGTAGTCACCAGCGGGACTGAACCGAGAGAGGGCGAGACGAGGACGGATTGGGGGCCAGGATAGGAAGACCTGAGGTGGCGTATGGCTGGGGTGTAGGGGAGGACGGAGCCCTGAGAGTACCCGCGAAGAAGCGTGCTGGCACCGGGGGATGCCCCGAGGGAAGACCCCCCACTGAAAGAGTCATCAAAGCCGTGGCAGGTGAGTTCTGGGGTCTCCCTTTATACCAGACGGGGCAAATCCTGGGGTGTACCAACGAAGTCTGGGTGTGCAAGATCTCGGGTCCGGGTGAAGGCGGCGTGCGAACTCCTGGTCGAACGGAGGCGGGTACTTGTTGTTATAGCTTATTACTGAAGTAGTATAACAGCAAAGACAAAGATGGCTGAGCCACATAAAATGAAAAAGTTACCAAATGTAGGTTTTAGCATATAAACCAAGAGGAAAGAAAATAGAGGAAGGTGCAAGGAAACATGGAAAAGAACAATGTAAAAGGGGATATGATGGAGTTGTGTTATAGCTATATTCTGTCCCTCTCCGTGGACCAAGACTTTGTAATGGTGGAGAGACTTGTGTGTCCCAGTTGTGACAGGATGCTGAGATACCTCCTGATGGACACATGGCTCCTGCTCACTCTGACCCCTCAGGGTGCCCTTCCCTATTATTTCACTTGCCACACCATGAAGTTGTTCAAAGGGCTTGGGTGGCTGCCCCAAGAGCCTAAAGTGGTTCCAGTCCACAGCAAACTTGCCTCTAGGACAGTCAGTTGTGGCCTTTCTGGCCCTATGAGTATCCTAGGACACCAGATGCCTTATGGGCAGCGTTTGTTGCCTCTGTCCGCCTATATAGCCTGTCTGCCCCTATAGCCATCCGCATGCCTTGCAGGTGCCAGTGACTTGTACAGGCTTTGGCCTTGGCCCGCTATGGACTCCTAAGCCTAGAACCTCCTAAGCCTGAACTGGAGCCTCCTAAGCCTGAACTGCTTTCAAACCAAAACCTCCCCCACTCTGAGCAAAAGACATCTTGCCAGCCCTCCTTCTCTTGGAGCTCTCACTTCTCAGTTCTCAGATTGGTTTGCTGCCTGCCAGGGCATCTCCTGCAGCCCCCCTCTCCTGGGAGCTCTCTTCCCTGCAATGCACCTGGCAAAACTGCCTGCCTTCCTCTGGACACTGATCTTATATGCCCTGGAGCTCTTCCTCTTTTGGTCAGATGACTTCCTAATCAAGCATGGTGGTTTCTACTTCTACCCAATGGGCAGCCTGCTCTTCCCTGCTGCAGCTTACCCCAGCTGTTTGCAGCTTTTATCCTCTGGCTGCCTGGAAATCTGTACCACTCATCTGATGTACCATGGTGCAGCTAGCTCAGTTGGCTCAGTTGTCTGCCTACATAGCAAGGCTAGCCTGCTGTTCCTTCTCCTTTGAGTAATAGGGGCCAATACCAATGCTCCTCAGAGCTATTACACTCCTGGCAGGGTCACCCTGGGCAAGCAAGCCTGAGGAGAGGTCCCAAACCATGGTTCAATCCTCAATGGTGGATTAAGCAGAGAAGAGGTCAGGATTACAGTGGCTGCAAAGATGGAAGAAGTCTACAGCAAAATGAAGGTCTCCTGTTGTCTAGGGTCCTTGCTTGCCACTGGGCCCAGATCTTCACTTTGTTAAGACTGTGTGGTTGCTGTTTCAGTGCATCAGCTTCTTTATGTTAAATGAAGTCACATGTAGGCTTTTACCACAGAAAACAATAATGCTCTCCTGTACCAACCTTCAAAAGCCTGGTGGCAATGGACAATTGGTGATGGAGACAGAACTAGTGAATCCGATAGTCTCTAGCCATGGATCTGCGTGCAGGCAGTGGCAGCCTGACAGTCATCTTGCACCTGGATTGAGGCAGGGGTGCAATTTGGCAGCTTCTATTGTAGCAAACCCCCCAGTTTTTCTTTTTTTTTTTTCTTTTAAAATGCATTCCCTCCCCTTCCCCAACCATTTCTGACTTTTTCTTTCCCTCTCTATTCCCTATAGATAAGCATAAGTGAGCTAAGACATAAGATAAGTTTTAGCATTTTATTTTGGTAGTAAGTTGTATTTGTTTTGTTTTTTCTCCTTTATATTTGTATAATTATTATATTTATATTGATTTTTACTGTTCTATATTACTGTTTTACTGGTACTATATGATTTAGGCCTACATATGTAAGTTAGCATAAGTCATGTCAAGTTTCCATTTTGTTTGTCAAGTCTCCATCCTGTCCCCAGGCCCGGTTGTGTAACCCATGACTCGCACCTACCCTTCCTATGTAACTTGTTCCTGAATGAATGGGGATGAATGAGGGTACTTGAGAGACAATGGCAGTAGGTCTAAAATAGCTCCCTCTGAATGACCAAACCATTAACACCAGTACCTGGACCAATGACCCAGCCCTTGGAACCACCCTCAGCATTCAAGAAACAAAAGATGAAGCAACCCACCATTGTGCCAAGGCTGCACATGCTCAGTAAGAACACCTGGAGTCTTCTGGGACAGGACTGACATTGCCTGGACAGGCCCTCTGCATAGGAGATCAGAGGTAGTCTGCCCCATAAAAAGGGG
>NW_005842246.1:709620-716144 GCF_000455745.1 Alligator sinensis
ACCACTTATCTGCCTCCCCCCCTCAACCCCCCCCCCCCAGTCTCTAAGCTGTCAGCCTGTTTCCAGCCCCAAGCTCCCAAGTTTCTGCTTCTCTCTCTCTTTCTTTGCTGTCTCCTCCTTGCCACCAATTATCTTCCCCCACTCCGCCAATATCTCAGCTGTCTGCCTCAGTTTCCAGCCCCAGTCTACCTTAAGCAACCCCAAGCCTCAGTTCCTCAGCCAGCTTCTCTCTAGTTCACTGGTTCTAATCTCAGTTCTGGCAACTTTCACTCCCTACACTTTAACACTCTCTCTCTCACCTTAACCTTCCCCCAAGTATCCCAGGTACCCCAAGCGCACACACACATACCGTGCCATCCAAGTTAGGAACTTACCTATGCGTAGGTGGGTTGTGTGTGTGTGTATATATATATATATATACACATACATATGTGTGTGTGTGTATGATATATGAATTAGTGATCTGTGTATGTGTACTGAGTGTGCGGGTATCGACAATTGATTTTTGTCTAACTTTTGGGGTGTATAGTGTATGTGCTTGAATTGGTGATAGGTATGCATGTACCTAGGCTAGTTTGATGTGTATGTGCCTGAGTTGGTAGTGTGTGTATGTATGCACCTAACTGATTTGTGTGTTTGTATATGTGCAAATGCGTCACACCCTCCTTTCTAACGGCGCAATATTGAGATCCTGAGAGTTGGCCTGACCCCACAGGGCAACATTATCATGACTGAGCAGTCCTATTCAGGATCTCCTCTGCTCACCCTACCTGGGAAAAGGACTCAAAAGTTGCCATAAACCTCAGCTATATTATTCTGCTCCTGGCTGGATAACCGCATCCAATGTGATCACTCGCAATGTGGTTGCAAGCATGATAAGATGACAACAATTTTCACATCATGGAACGTTTGCACCTTGATGGATAATTGAGACAATGAACAACTGGAAAGAAGAACTGCTATCTCAATCAGGGAGCTAGTGAGAAACAACATTGACATTGCAGCTCTGAGTCAGACAAGGCAAACAGATGAGGGTCAGCTGAGAAAAGACAGTGGAGGCTACACCTTTTTCTGGAAGGGGAAACAGGTCCAAGACAGACATGTTGATGGAGTCAGCTTCACCATCAAGGATCAGTTCAGTCAATTTATAGAGTTCCCTGTGGGCAGCAATGAATGTCTTATGACTAGGGATCTCTGTAAATTGCACTGGAAGTGCCCCCTGTAGCAGCTCCTTTAATGTTTTTCATTTCACCACTTTCCCATCCCCTCCTGCCCCTCCCCCTGCCAATTGGCCCTGCTGGCTGGATCATTTGCTGCTGATCCCCAGGGAGGTAAAAACCACAGCATATTTCAAACAGCTGCAAATTGGGTGGGAGGAGGAGGAACAAGTGATGAAATGGAAAACATTAACTGGAGAGATCATCCTCTAATCAAGGGATTGCCAACAACAATGTTCTTTCATGACAGCTGCAGCTGACTGTATCAAGTGCAGTGGTCTCATCCAAGATTTATTCACTTCTAGCATGAAGAGGTCACACTGATTTGCTTCCCTGTATCACTGAGGTTGAAAGATGAAGCCAGAGTTTCTGATGGGAGACCATCAAAGGTGTAACAATGCACCCTGGCACCCAGGGCAGCTGTGGCACAAATGACTTCCAGTTGCCACTGTGCCACTATGCCTCTGGTGCAGTCTTGTGGCTGCAGCAGCAGTGAAAGTGGTTTGTTTTTTTCTGTCCCCCTAAGCTGGTGCCTGGAGTAGCTGGCCTGGTTGTCCTACCCTGGTTATGCTACTGGAGGCTCTTAATACTAGCTCTTTCTGGCTATGAATAAATCTTCTCCATTGACAACTCTCTCATGTTATTTGGTATAGTGTATGATTAATTATGTCTTTTCAGTTAAGGAATAAGACAGTGTTGCTAATGTACATTATGGATTAGGCAAAAGGAGGTGGGAATCGAAGGAAAAGGGAGTTTACTATTTTAAATCAAAATGTAGGAAGAGCTGCTTGCTTAGGTGATTCTTCCCCTACTTTCGAAGTAAATTCAGTCAACGTAAAAGCAGGAAACAAACAAACAAATAAATAAAAGGCTCCAGCAGAAATTTGCTTCTCTTCAGGGTATGACTTGTTGGCCAAAGGGTGTAACATAAAGGAAGCTTGTAAGCAGGTTGCTTAACCTGCTGGCTTCTGCAGGCAGATTTACTTTCTCAGCTCTTCATCCAGTTCTCCCAACTATAGCACAGTCCTTAAGCCAGACAACCAAATAAGCAAAAGAAAACCTAATCCTGATTCTTTGTCCTAGGCACTAGGAAAAGAACCCCTCTGGCTCTAGCACAACAGCCTGGCTGCTTGCTGTAGCAAGCTGTTCTGCTCACAGCTGGCTTCCTTCCCTGCAAACTGTTCCCTCACAGTTCACCCCTTCTGCTCTCTCCTCTTGATTTTAAGCTTTGTGGGACATTCCCTTGTTAGTAGAATGCTCCACAGCTATGGATCCTTAATAAGGATTGTGTAAGAGTGTTTTGATGGCAGAAAGCCAAGGTAAAACTAAAGTGAACAGTAGCATGTGCAGAGGTGTAGCAGCGCAGCTCTGCACCCAGGGCAGCTGTGATACAGGGGATAGCACTGTTTGCCATAGTGCCCGCCATGGCAGTGGCTATTTTTGCACTTCCCCCACCCTCAAAAGTGGTGCCTGAGGCTGCTGCCCTGGTCCCCTTCCTCTCCAGTTACGCCATTGAGTATATGGGTAATTTAATGTCCAAGTAGGGGAAGACTTGAGAAGAACTGATATAACAGGATGTGAGGAATTGATGGACAATGTGTTTGCATATCTGAACTTGGTGGAGTTGAGGCATGAGAAAAAAGAAATGGAATGGAAGGTGGCACAGGGAGCCACAACCACCTGGGTAATTTTATGCTTGCCCTTCCCTAACTTATTTGGGAAGTGTAATCATTTCCTATGGGTGCCAACCGCTCAATCCTTTCTTTTTTCTCCTACCAATACCAGATATATACTTTTCTCATTGAAAGGGTGAAAGCTTGTATCATTTATACCCTCTGACCAGATTCATATTGCATGCCATTGAAGCTGTGCTGAGATGCATATTCTTTAGAGGAAATTTTTGAAATTTGCTTTTGTTCCAAATGTGAGGTTCTGTCTGTGAGAAAGTTCTGAAGAAATTTGCATCTAAAGATTTCAATTTACTCTTTACTTTCTTTAAAAAAATCATTTTAGACTAGTTAGTTCCATCTCTTTCTAAATATATCTAAATAAGGGATTATGGCAGTGCACTTTGGGTGCCTGCCACTTTAAGGGCAGAGCCAGGCAGCCAGCAGGTGCCTTATGGTGCCAACCATTTTGAGAACAAGGGATATAAAGGCTGCAGTTTGCTGCAGCCAGCCCAGGCAGAAATGTTGCCTGGCTGAGCTGCAGCAGGAACATCTAGAAGGTAAGAGCATTAGGCTCTTGGTCCTGGGCATGACCTAAAACTGAACCCTGCCAGGGATGGGTGGCCTAATGGGGCTCCTGGTGGTGCAGGAGCCCCCAGGAAATGCCAGGCCAGTTACCTCCCCAGTGAAAGGTAGGGCAGGGCACCTTAACCCCTTGCCACCACAATTTGGTGGGTATGAGGGCCAGGCACAGCTGCAGTTACCTGAGCCTGCCGGGGGGGGAAGACCCCAGAGGCCCCTGGTTGGGGATAGTTGTGAAGGCCCTGAGAGGGCAGGGATGTAGGTGGCCCTGCACAAAGTAGGGTTGAACAGGAAGAGGCCTTAAGGGCAGTCCCAGGGGCACATTCTGTAGGGCTGGACTGGGAGTAAGCCAGAAGGGTAGCGCAAGGGCCAGCCCCATAAGTAGTTGATTGTGAAGATGATGAGAAGACCCCAGGGTGGGGCGTGGTGTAGTGGCCCTAGAGTGGGCATTGTAGGAACCCCATGTGTGGGGGAAGAAGCCAAGGCATGGTCATGGATGCCTAAGGCCATAGTTGGGCCTGAGGCCAAATAGAGGGGATCAGCTGGAAGTTAGAGATGAGTCCTGACCCTGGTAAGTCCTCTGCTGAGAGGTGGCTGAGTGTGGGTTGAAAGAAAGACTTAAAGGTCGAGCACAATGACTTGCTGCTCCAGGGAAGCAGTGAGAATCCCTGTGAGACTCTGGAGCACCAGTTGTGGTGCGGGTTACAAACATCATGTGGATGCCCTCTGTGAGGCATGAGCTGCAGTGTAGGGGATGTCAGAGCCGCAGATAGTGCCCCCTGGCATTGGGGCTGGGAATGGGCAGCCTCCTGCATTATACCACCAGGTTATGAGAACAGCAAAGTTGTGGTAGGCGAGACTGGGCAGACTGCCCCATAGAAACAGGTGGGCAGGCCGGCATGAGACTTGGCCCCAAGCATGCCCCCTGTCACAGGGATATGTTTACATTACTGCAGCAATGTGGAGGATGCTCCCAAGCATGCCCTTCCCACCAACATCCAATCTGGAAATACATTCAGAAACATCCTCACTGACATCTTTGCAGCCACGCTTGAGATCTGTTTCTGGTGTGATTGAAATCTGCTGCAGAGGGACACAGAGGAGCAAACTCCCCAGCACTTTATCAGATTTACAACATGCGTATGGGAGAATATGATGGAGCTTCCCCATGGAGACATGCTGCTGCCATAGTGTAGGAATATCTAGGATGTTTTGTCATTGTCAAAACTTACCTATGTCCTCAGTCTCTCCAATAGTGAAATGGTTTGTCAAATGGTGATACTGACATTATTTCATGAGTTTAGGAGAACCATGTTTTCTAATTGAGAGCCCTCCCCCCCCCCAATAAAAAAAAACAACCCCAAAACCCACACAAACAAAACTTTTCTAACCAGCTGGACTTGCTATGCCAATAGTCTTGCTAAGCTGAGCTGTGTGCCTGGGTCCTTGTGGGCTACTCAGGGCCCTAAGGCAGGAAGCATGAAACATATCTAATGTGGCCAAGGATCAGTCCTCAGACTATAAGCATAAGGCTGGTTTGCTACAATCTTTTCCCATTATTTTCTTTATTTCAGTCATCCTTTAAAGATTTGGCTAAGAAAACTTAAGCTGAGACATAAAGAAGGTCAATAAAAGACTAAATAATTTAAGGACTCTGTACATATCTACCTATTTAAGTCTATTCAAGAGGAATGAGAAGAAGCAGGTTATGAAGTGAACAAACAGCAGGAACCAGGAGTGCTTATTTTCACTAGTAAAAGTACTATTTCATATGCAGTGGAGACATCTCTTGGCACCAATGGAGCTGAAACCAGGGAAATGAAATATTAAAATGAAAGGGCATCCAATGTACTTTACTATTCAAGAGGAAGAATGAAAGGAACCATTTCTTCTCTTATTGCAGAATACTCCTTCTACTTAAATAAGCTAATGTGTTAATTGGAGCCTTGAAATCCATTATAAAAAGACATTTGAGTGGGTTAGTTGTAGATTAGCATCCAGGAACAGTAAAATGCTTCTGAAAACTTCCAAACGGCATTTGTATCTTTGTACATCAAAAAATATATTAAAAAATACTTATTTTTTTGTACTAAATTGTCTTGCCAGTCCTGCTTAATAAATGGCAGCAAATACCAAGGGATATCAGATAGACATTATTTCTTTCAATCCCTCAGCCTTTCCTTTGCAAAGCTATCCTTTCAAAGAAACCATTAAAAAGATGTAAAACAGCTAACGTTAAAAGGAGTAAGTAGATAGAATCCACCTCCACAGCAGAAAAAGAGCAGAAACACATCTGTGAAGCAAATCATTTAAGTTTAGCATTACTTTAAAAATCTGCCCCTAACTCTTCCCCAAAATCTATAGCAGTATTACCAGGATGGAAATTAAAAAAAAAAAAGAAGAAGGGGGAGGGGCAAGATTGGCATGAATTGTTTTGTTGTGGTTTTTGATTAGCCCGAAAATATTAAAGTCAGTCGCATTTTTCAGAAAGGTTTACATTTTTGGTAACATGTTGGTGCCTTATATATTACCCACTTGTTTTTGTCAACTTTCAGCTTAAATTTTTTTCTTCTTTTTCATATGCCCTTAATCACCCACACCCAGAGGGAATTGATTTGTTTAGAACCATGTAAAATTATTGCTTACTATTTCATTGAGATAAAATGGGTTTAAAAGATAAAACGGTTGAGATGCTCAACCCCCTCCCAAGATACTATGTTACCTGGTCAAAAATGTTGGTAATTAAGTATCAGACTAGCTGATCCAGATGTTTAAGCTGCTACTTACCTCCTTCTAATGTCAATCCTTTATCACAGGGCTGCCCAACTCACTTGATTTAGTGGGGCTTCTCATGGGCCAGACCATCCTTTTCTGATGGTGGGGTGAGAAGCAGCAGCATTAACTCTTACATGCTGACTGTGCCCTGCTAAGAAAAGGTGTCCCTAATGGAGGGTCCAGACCTGGAAATTTGATGACAGGAGGATCAGCACCCATGGGGTAACACCACTCCCATTTACCCCACCACCACCAAAAACACCACCTAACACCCAGAAGCTAG
>NW_005842246.1:716154-718913 GCF_000455745.1 Alligator sinensis
CCCCCCCCCCCCAGTGCTTCTCTAGTGGCACAGAGGCTTTGGCACCTGCAGGGTCCCCAATGCAGAATTTCCAGCCCCTTGAGCCATGATTTAACCACTTGAGGTCATTCACATGTAACCTGTGGGCCACAATTTGTCAACAGAATGAAATTGCAACTTTTTAATAATCTGGGGCTGTCTCTGTCACCAGCAATCACCAGCCGGTGAAAATAAAAATGGCGGACAGCGAAAGAAGAGGGGAGAGGAGGATGGATCAGAGGAGCATCGGGCAGCAGGACCCACTCCGGCTACCCCTTAGGAGAAGAGGAGCACAAGGTGAGGAGTCAGGAGGGTCTCCTACTCCCAGGCGCAGCAGTGATGGCAGGGAACAGGTCGTCAGTGCAGGGAACAGGACGAACATAGTCCCTGCAAGAAGCAACAGCAGCAGCTGCAGGGGAAGCGGAGAGGAGCAGGCAAAGACCCACAATATAACAGGTGGGAGTATTGGGAGTAGTGGGGCAGAAAAGGAGGTGGACCCACCGGAGGAGACCCGCCAAGAGTGACAGGGAGGGGTCAGGAGAAGTGGAGCTACTACCCCGAGCATGAAGAGTGACCGACTACATGTATCAAAGCTACAAGACACTCGGACGGGGACGTTCCAGGAGGGAGAGGAGCTGGATAGCCCAAGGCTCGTGAAAGGAGCTGGAGGAGGAGGGACAGACGGCCCAAGCCGGAGGCTGCGAGTATACAGTACCAAAAGGGAGGTGTCCCTGGGCTAGACTGTAGGGGAATTTGGCTCCCAGTACACTGTTGGGAGGAACCAGGGATGGCGACCACCCCAGGTTCCCAGTGAAGTGATAGACAGATTGTCTTGTAGTTTTTTCTTTGATGTTTTGTGTTTCCCCGGGTGAAGGGGTTGTGAGGTAGGATGAACGCAGATAGACAGAGTAAGTGGAGCAGAACCCATAGGGCCTCACTCAGAGATCCGACCCGGAAACCAGGGGCTCGTTGGGGGACGAGAGTAGATCTCATGAGTGGATTCCCCTAATATAAAGAACCCACGGAGTGATCAACAGGACAGTCTTCAGGATCAAGGTATGGGGCAGGAAGAGTCCCAGAACATACCAGAGTGACTGTAGGAAGAGGACGGGGCCCAGAAGACGGAAGGGGGCCAGCGAGGTGCCGTGAGGATGGGGTGTAGGGGTGGCGGAGACCCATGAGTGACCATTGGGAAAACCGCGTGTCGCAGAGGGTAGTCGGCCCCACCACTGAGAACATTCAAAGTCGTGGCAGGTGAGATAGGGGAAGACTATTCCTGGAGTGAACATCTACCCGGCTATTCACAGAAGCCCGCAAGGCGCCCATCACCCGTCGCGTGAATCAAGGTGGCACGTGACCGTGCACTTGAGACTCGATGGTCACACTCTGCTTCATGGTGGCAACATGTAGGGGGTGCACATGCACCCCTTGAGAGTGCTGGTGCACCCCCTGACAGGCCACACTCCTTGCTTAGGTGAAAGGCAGGTGGGAGAACCAGTGCCCTCCCAGCCGGGGAGTGGTAGCGCCGGATGTAGCACCACAGCCACTTCTGGGAGATTGGCCTTTGGGGGGGAATCTTCCCACCCCTCCCAGCAGGTGAGATTGGCGCGGGGGGCACGTGCCCCTCCCCCCACTGACTAAGGTGACACCACACTATGCCCAAAAGCTTGCTAAATTTTTTTTTTCCAACTACTCAGTTGGTCTAATAAAAGATATCACATCTACTCAAAGAACCTTGACTGCCTATGTCCTTAGATCAACCCAGCTACAACCCAAAACCCAGAGTGTTAAGAATGTTCTGCCCTGTTTTGGTCTTTCTGAGTTGTTTGTAACAGAAGAACTGCTCTAGCATTTTTCTGTAGTCAAAAAATGAATGAAAACTTAAAAGCTGATATTTTCTGAGGGGTGCTTTGAGTCTAAAAGGGTTAAGAACCACTGCATAACACAGATTCCTCCCAGTTCGTCTGAGTCCAGTAGCTCTGGACAGGCTACTACTCAGTTGCTCTCATGTCACCTGGACAGTCCAGCTACACAAAGCAGTGGTGAAAGGAGGGAGAATGTTCAATGAAGATTACAGTTGCTAATATCTCTAGAGATGTAGTCTTCATCTCCATTCTTGAAAGAATTCACACAGCACTATGAAACCTCAAGTTTTCAAGCTACCCCACAAGGCTGAGAGGCTGGGTCTGGCACATGGGCAAGGCTGGGACGATTGCCCAGTCAGGTTGCTGGGAAGGGCTGGGGTGGGGGGCTCCCTTCCCCCCCCTTGCTGCCCCACTCCCTCCGTGCCACCTGTTGGTTGGGCTGGGGAGCAGGGGTTTGGCTGCCTCAGCTCTGTGACAGATCAGGGGCAGGGCCAGCTGTGCTCCACCTGCCCAGTGAGGGGGGATGGCGGGGGAAGCGCAAAGCATCCTGGGATATTGGGGGGCTGTGAGGTAACTTGTGCCAGGAGGACATTTGGGACAGAAGTTACATACACCAGTTTACCCTAAAACTGTTAAGTCTTATACTACATCCATCCAGATCTATCTTAAACTGGTTTTGGTCATTTTGAAACTGGTCTGTTCTGTTACAGGTATAAATGGGTTTTTGATCACTTATAGCAGGTTATGTGTAATGTCTGTCCCTAGCCTTGGAGTGCTACTCTGATCCCCTTCCTCTGTCCAATCTACTGCTCTGCTTTTTGCCTCCAGCCCTGTGCTCCCCATCTGATCTCCTGTTCTGCTTTCAGCTTCTTTCCC
>NW_005842246.1:718923-722475 GCF_000455745.1 Alligator sinensis
CTTCCCAGTCTTTGGTATGCCCCACACAGAAACTTCTCATGCCATTTGTAGCACTTGGGCTGCAGGGTGGCTAGCCTGAAATTGGTAGAATCTTTTCCTTTGTGGGAAAAACATTAATTTTTACATCATATAAGCCACACTTATTTTCTGTTGTACCCACACACTTCTAATCTATTGTTCTCTACTAGTATATAACCAAGGCCTTTAAAAATCCATTAGCTATTCCTTTCATATTTGGAGATTTCCAAAGATTTTTGGATTGTTTTAAAATGTATACTTATATATTTCTCATTAGTTACAATTGATTTTCAAACCTCTCTTTGCACATTTTTGCAGCTGGAAGTCAGAGGTAAGTGAAGGGTTTGCATTCCACCTGACTCTACATTCATGGTGGATTTTGTTTTTTAAAGGTCATGGTTGAACAGTGGAATGAAGCACTTGTGTTTTCTGCTATGAATTAAATGTATCATGACTATGATTATAGTGAGGGTCTTCTGCTATATTGTATTATAGTGAGGCTTGCTTTTTTTTTTTGGCTGGCCCAGCCTGATTGTGAAAAAAGTGAAAGTAACAGTGAGAGAAAAAGAATATAGTTGCACAAAAAAGAGACAAAATAGAGAGAAATAAAAGCATTTGTATGAAATCAAGATCATTTCCCCTCCCAGCATTGTCAGCCCATATAATTTGAGCACAAACAATTGCAGGCTTCCAAAATTTGCTCTTTGATTGCTCACTGCACTACCATAGTACAAATTAATTTGTTCTGCTATACATCAACCCACTCACAGCTATTCTTTCCTACATGAAGTTACTTATGTTCTCACTGACACACATAATTTATGCAATCTGGTAATTGCATATTTGATATATTTATATAGGGGGTCAATAATGCGTGGGTGTTTAAACGAGGTTTCTATTGTATTATTGGAAGGAGTGGCAAAGACTGTGTGATATACAGGTGGATATATTTCCTGAACAAGCAAAAAGCTGTGCCAAAAAGGTTTAGACGTTCCATTAAGATAATCAGATTTTCTGAACAGTTTTTGTGATGGCAAAAATACAAAGACTGGACCTACCATGCAATGTCGGCTACAGTCAATTCTGAATGATTGATTCCATGCTTATCTTACAAAAACACTGGTTAAAAAACTATGTTAAATTATAATTACAATACCTAAAACTATACTTTAAAATGAATTAAATTAAAAGTTATATTTCTTTTTATTTACATATTTAGAAATTTAAAAATATATTATATATATTTTTGAACAAATAAGGATTCCAAGGATTATAGGATATTGTCACATTTATCTATTTGAAAATATTCTTCATTTTTCAAATAGGATGCTAAAATTGTCTTATGTAACCTGTGTTATAACTGCAATTCATTGGACATTAAAATTAGATATGATATAAATACCTCAGGGTACATAAGAAATAGTGGAATTAAACCTCTGTTTCTTATTATTAGGAGGCACCATAGCCACATATATAATATTGATGATAAAGGCATTTTTTTACAAAGTTAATAGCAAAATGTAAGGAAATTTAATAATAAAAACTGTTAAAACATAACTAAATGTGTTGAATGTACTGAACATGAATTATTTAACAAAAACACACAATAACATCAGAAAAATGCTTTAATTTCTATTAAAGCAAATATATAAACAAATAGGTTCTAACATATAGATAATAGAAGTTCTTATCTATTACCTATTAATGTAATTAAGACTTCAGGACAGTTTTAGAAACCTACTCATGTAATTAAGTTCATTTTTGAAGGATGAACATAATATCATGTAATTAACTCATTTTTTAAAAATGTGCATATTAGAACTGTCAAATGGCTAATTATGTAGAAATCAAGATATATGCTTTTCATTTTCTTTATTTTGCATAACAAGTTTTTCACCATTATGAGCAATCTTAACTGTACTTTAACATACTTTATGTAAATTACTTCATTGATTTGTATGGGACATACGTAGCTCTATTCACAGAGGAAACCCATTCTTTAAAAACAATGATATGTAAGAGTTATTTGAAATATTGTTTCAAATAAATTCAGAGGCAAATTAAGATACTTTAATGTTTGCTTTATCCAAGTTAACTTTTGTTTTTCTTTGCTGCAAAAAACAAAACCAAAAATAGTGTAAAGGTAATGTATTTACTTGGGTTGAAATAATTAATTTAGAGAGGATTTTTTTTCCAAGACTTCACAATGTCAATCATATTGAATACCAGGGAAAATAGATATCTAAGCTTTAAATATAAAATAGCAGATTATTTAAATTTCCTAAAAGAAAGGCTTGGTGAACTTGCATGTAGCCCTGTTTGTGTCTGTATGTTTGAGAGCAAGCAAAAACTTCCTAAGTGAAAGGAACACAACAGTCAGGGCTGCCTTGTGCATTGCTGCCATCTGTTGCCAGGTAGACTGAGGGAGCCTGTAGAACACACTGAGATGTGTGCACAAGGGTCTTCTGGCTGTGGAGTGGCAGCTCTGCATGTGCTCTGCTCTTCAAGGACTTGGGTGTCTCCAGTTAAGTTTTTCAAACTGCAGCAACTGCAGCTACTTGCACAGCAACTGTGCTACAGCTGGAGGAGGAAGTGTTACCCAACCTTTATATAACACACTAGTGGTTAGAGTCCTCACCCAAGAATTCAGTGGCCTGGATTTAGTGTCTTACTCATCACGAGAGATCAAAGCCCACGACTTCACACCCTTTGTCAGAATTCCCTCCCCATCCTGCTGAGTGCAAAGCTAGAATTGGGATGAGCATTTGCAACTTCTATTAAAGCTATCTTACCCTGCAGCCAAGAAAGCAAGATCCTTAAGGCAGAAGCAGCTTGAGTTTGCATCCTAGTTAGGGGAGTGCTTGTTTGGCATAGGAAGGAGACCTGTATTCTTCTCCCTCTTTTCAATATTGTTCATGCATTTTATCCAATTACTCTTTAAATAAAAAATACATACAGTCCTTAAAACAAGGAGCAGAACCCAGGGCTTCATAGATTCATTAAGACAATTAAGGTTGGAAGGGACCTCAGGAGGTCATCTAGTCTAATCCTTTGCGAAAGCAGGACCATCCCCAACTAGATCATCCCAGCCAGGGCTTTGTCAAGCCAGGCCTTAAAAACCTCCAAGGATGGAGATTCCACCACCTCTCTAGGTAACTTTTTCCAGTGCTTCATCACCCACCTAGTGACAAAGATTTTCCTAATAACCAACTTAAACCTCCCTTGCTGAAACTTGAGACCAACTTTCTCTTGAGGCTACCACTCTCTTGTTCTGTTGTCTGCCACCACCCAGAACAGTCTAGCTCCATCCTCTTTGGAATGCCTCTTCAGGTAGTTAAAGGCTGCTATCCAATCCTCCCTTATTCCTCCCTTCTGCGAACTAAATAAACCCAGTTTCCTCAGGCTCTAATCATAAGTCATGTGCCCCAGCCCCAGAACCATTTTTGTTGCTCATCCCTCCAGGGGACTGACCTCATCACTGGACTATTGAGTCATATTCCCCTTGATTGTTCTCTCTCACTCTCTCTCTTTCCC
>NW_005842246.1:722485-769458 GCF_000455745.1 Alligator sinensis
GTACCCTTGGCTTCAGAGTGGAACAGTTTGAGGTGGATAGCACTCTCAACCCACACTTGACTGGTAATTAGGGTATCTAGATTCATAGATTTATATAAGTAGGGTCAGAACAGACCTTGTAGATCATCAAGTCTGACCCCTTGCCCTGGGCAGAAGAGAAAAACCAGGCTCAAATGACCCCAGCGAGGTAGATGTCAAGCCTCCTCTTAAAGACCCCCAGGGCAGGAGCCATCACCACTTTCCTTGGAAGTTGGTTCCAGATCCTAGCCACCCTGACTGTGAAGTAGTGCCTTTGGATGTCTAGTCTAAACTTACTCTCTAACAATTTGTGGCTGTTATTCCTTGTTACTCTGGGGCGCGCTAGGGGGAACAGGGTCTCTCCCAAACCCTGCTGGTCCCCCCTAGTGAGTTTATAGATGGTCACCAGGTCTCCCCTCAGCCTTCTCTTGTGAAGGCTGAACAGGTTAAGGTCCTGTACCGTCTCTTCATAGGGTCTGCCCTGCTGTCCCCAGATCATGCGGGTGGCCCTCCTCTGGACCCTCTCAATGCTGTCCACATCCCTCCTGAAGTGCAGCGCCCAGAACTGAACACGGTACTCCAGCTGCAGCCTGACCAGTGTCGCATAGAGCGGGAGGATCACCTCCTTGGCCCTACTTGAGATGCATCTGTGGATGCACGACAAGGTACGGTTAGCTCTACTGACTGTGACCTCGCATTGTCGGTCCATGTTCATCTTGGAGTCAATAATGACTCCATGATCTCTTTCTGCCACTGTGCTCTCGAGAAGGGAGTTTCCCAGTTTATAAGTGTGCTGCTGGTTCCTACTGCCCAAGTGCAGCACCGTGCACTTGTCAGTATTGAAACCCATCCTATTTTTGTTAACCCACCCCTGTAACCTGTCCAGGTCGTGCTGTAATCTGTCCTTCCCTACTAGCATGCCCACCTCACCCCAAATCTTGGTATCATCAGCACATTTAAACAGGCTGCTTTTTACCCCATCATCCAAGTCATTAATAAAGAAATTGAACAGTGCGGGCCCAAGGACCGAGCCCTGGGGAACAGGAGATGTGAGTTTGAACTCCCAAGACTTAGGAGAACATACTACCTAGGTTTTGCACTTTCTGGGTAACTGCTTTAAATGCTCAGCTGTTTTGTATAAAAGGTGGGTGGTAGCCATGACCCACCCCTCCACCCGACCCCAGTTTTGGTCAGGTGAAAGTGTTTCCACCAGACTAAAAATGGTTCCATCTATAGAAATGTAATGCCTGTGCACACCCTGAGAGGTTCCAAAGGTCACCTTCCTGACATACGGTTCTTCAGCTTTTCCCGCCTCACCTAGGTCCTTCCATCTCTTAGCAGAGGGGATTTTACTAGCTAGAAGAATAAAAGCCAATGTGCAGAATCACTCCCACAGACCCCAGCAATTCCCTGATCCCCAAATCCCATATGCCCCTATCACCTCTCCCCCAAAATAATTCCCCAGCCCCTTCTCACCCCACACCCCTCTACCTCCCCACAGGCCCCCTTCCCCTCAAAGTACTTCTTGGTCCTCTGATTCCCCCCCATCCAGCCCTTTATGGCCCCCATGAGCCTTCTCCCTTCAAAACTCCTCCCAAACAGCTCCCAGAAGGCAACTGACCGTAGGGCCTGCAGGTTCGGCAGGACTGTAACTGTCCCCCTCTACTTCTTCAACCACCATAAAAATCCCAGAGGTGGTCTCCATTGCGCTCCATACAGAAACAAACAACTGGGGTCAAGGAAGAACTCACTTCAGCTGCTGGCAGGTCCCCTAACTGGGGAGACCAACCCCTTTGGATCTTCCCATGCCTGGCGTTATGCTACCCTTGTTGCACCACTGATGCAGCCTCCATGGCCTGCATCATCTGCTGCTATGAATAATGCAGAAAAGGGTCAGCCTGCTTTTAGCTCTGCTTTCCCTGTCTCTGACTTATTGTGGGTTTGAATCCCCTAGGAACAAAGTCACTCAGTACAGATTCTTAAGTAGCAGCACACTCTTATTAGACAGATTGGGGGCTGAAGAGAGAAACATTACTCAGTGTGACCGTCTGGCCTCAAACATCTGGTCGCATGCTGCTCTGGCCCGGATGTGTGGTGGTGTTCACCCGTCCATCCCTGGTGTTCCGTCGAGTAGATGTTTTTACCTCCTGCATAGTCTTCCCCCTCCCCAAATTCGCCTGCCATGACTTTGAATCTTGCTTCAGTGTAGGGGTGGGGTCTGCCCACTGAGGGGGTCTCTTGACAGCGGGACGTCTGTCTGGCAGTCTTCTGTGAGGCTCCACCTCGGCTCTACCTCACCCTTGTACCCAACCTAGACGGGTCACAGATCCTCCTGGCCAGATCCCCGACTGTTGATCCTCTATGTTTGCCACGATGGTCCTGTGTTATCAGCCCTCAAGACCTTCCCCATGCTCCAAGGCAGTCTTCCTTTCTCTAAGGCTACCACTCTCTTGAGAATTAAACAGCAATCAGGCTCCACCTGCCCTGCCTCTCAGCCCCTCCAACAGTGGGCAACAAAAAGGAATACAAACTAAAATCACTGGAAACACCCTAAGGAGCCTAGCTGCCCCTTTTTCCCAGCCCCTCTGGGCCCTATCACCAGTACCCGCCTTCCAATCCGTGTGGTCCCAGTTTGGCCCTATATGCAGCCTTGGTAGCCTGGGGGCTATTCCCCTCTCCTTCTCCCTTGTCACTCAGCCTCTGGCTTTGCTGGACCTGCTGTGGTCCTCTAGTGGATATCTTTCCCTGTGCGGTCCACTGGGATGTCTGAATGCCCCTGAGGGCTGTACTTCACAGCCCCTTTTGCTGCTCTTGCCTCCCAGCTCCCCCTTGGGGCTCCTCGTCAGCTCTCCCAGGGCCCTCAACGATCCCACCTGGTCTGGTGTTTTGAGATGCATTGGTCTCTCCTGCTGTCTTGCTGAGGCTATTGGTGATGAGATCTTCCTGCTCCCATCTGCTGTTTTGGCCGGGTTCCCTGTCTTGAGGGGCTGTCTCTGGCTTCCGGCCCTCTTCACTGCCGCTAGCAGCATCTGTCCCGCTGTGTGCTCCGTGATGTCCTTCCCCGCTGGGAGAAGCCACTCCCAGCTCTTTTTGCCTCTGCCTGAGCTCGGGGAAGCCCTCTCCTGCTGGTGCCCTCACCCGCAATGCTCTCCTCCCCTCCTCCTTCCTGGCAGCCTGCTTTATTTCCACCGGCCAGCAGTTGCGTCTGATGTCATCCGCTGGCCACAACTGTATAAAGGCACAGCTAACAAGCCGTGCAGGTCCCTCCTCAGGCTTCGGCTTCACCATGGTTCCTTCTGCAGGTGAGTAATTCCCTTTTTCTTTTCTTTTTCTTTTCTTTTTCTTTTCTTTTCCTCTGAAGGTTCCTGACCCCGGGGTTCCCCTCTGGCCTTTTGGGCCCTCCATTTGGTTCCTCCCTGGGATGCTCAGAATAGATAACAGACAGGGTAATTGTAGAAGAAAGGCTAGTTTGATTAGAAGAAGATCAAGGATTTTTAGCACCTATGAAGTTAAGAGATTAGCAGAGATCAATTATAAGTCAATTGATTCTCTCAGCTCCAACTGAACAGATATCTAGCTAAACCTGGGAGCTGCAGCTGCCCCCACTCACCCTCCACCAGTCCACCCCTGCTCTTTTTTTTTTTTACTTTCATTTTTCCCCCAGCTGCTGAGTCTCCTACTAGAAGACAAGCAGCAATGGGGTTGAATTCCAGCAAGGTAAATTTAGGTTAGGCATTAGGAAGAACTTTTTAGCTACAGGAGTCTTTAAACATTGGAACAGATTACCTAGAGCAGCAGTTCTGAACCAGCGGTACATGTACCCCCAGGGGGTACATGACGCCTCATCAGGGGGTATGTGAGATATATTTAATACATTGTCTAACACAGGTTGAAGGGCCTAAAAAATTAATTTCCCAGAGAAAGTGGGTACACGAAGTCTCAGTCGGAGACCAAGGGGTACATCGACTGAAAAAGTTTCAGAACTGCTGACATAGAGACTATGGAATCTCCATCATCTGAGGATTTTAAGAGCAGGTTAGACAAACACTTGACTGGGATGGTTTAGACAAAGATGTTGCTGTGTTGAATGGGGGTTGGGCTAGATGAACTCCTGAGATCCTTCCAGGCCTCTTTTTCTGTGTTTTTATGATTCTATGGCAATGGAAATAATTTGTGTTAAGAACAGTCAAAATATGTGAGCTCTTTTACAAATCACCGCTTACAATTTTTTTTTGCCTTTTGTCTCCTAATTTACCTAAAATTCAAGTTTACTCAAATGTTAGATAATCTGTAGGTCTGGTAGCAGTAAATAAGTAAATATATGGATTTATCTCCCTGTTCATTTATTTTAAATTAAGATTATTTTTTCTCTGCAAAATAATCCTAAAAAAATAGACCTTTTTATATCAGCCCTATATGCACGCACATATAGGGCCCGTATGATAAGAGGCTGTCAAGTTGTTTGATAGAAAAAACATTTAAGATGCACTGAATCTTAAGGGAAAACTTTTGCTTAGCATTTACTTACTCACACATATTAAATATAGCTTTTCTCAAGGAAGTTTTTGTTTTATTTACAAATCCAAGTTCAACCATTTCTATAAAACATCATCATTAAAAATTACAGTTAAACAAAATATTTGTTGAGACATAAAAGATTACAATTTTTAGAAAGAATAATTTTAAAAAGCTGTTATATACTCTGTTTAATAGGATATTTTCAACAAAACCTGGACTTGGTTCACAATTTCCTGAAATCTTACTTTGTAACTTTTCTCACATAAAATATATCGCTTTGATTGAAAAGTTGAAATGCGCTAAAATTTATTTCTCCTACAGTTCAATTTATTTTAAACTAGGATGTTCGTATTAAAAGAATGATGGAAAAACAAGCCTGAATGTATTTTTATTAATCTTTTCAAAGCTTTGCATAAAGTCTTTGGAGTGGCTCATTTAGCACCCGTGTAATTTTTTTCTGCCTTATAATTCTCCAATAATGTAAGCTTCTCTTTAAACTATGGCAATGAACAGTTAGGACATACTGGATGTGTTTACATGAGATGCTTTACTGCACAATAGACTAATCTACTGCACAGTAAAACATCACTGTCTATATGTGTGCACTATTTACTGTGCAGTAAATTGGTTTACTGCGCAGTTACCTGCTACCTGCAAATACAGATCGTAAACTAACTGCACAGTAGATACTGTGCAGTAGGGCTGTGTGAAACACCATCATTTCATTTTGATGTCCACTTCACCATTTCAAAGGGACAGTGTTTTGTGTCATCATTTCGTTTAGTTCCAAAGCACTGTCCTGTTTCATTTCATCGAAACCGTTTCGCTGTTTTGATGCCCCACCCATAGGCTATAATGGGGAATCATGAAAATGCCTAGAACTTTGTCATTTCTTGCCTGATTTGGATGAAAATTGCAGAGATGGCAGCCCCTTCTGAGGGTATAAAGCCTGCCAAGTTTCAAGGAGATCAGTGCAGAGGTTTCTGGGAAACTGCACCTCAAACTGTTCAAAGCATAGTCCTGACACTTGCCAGCCGCTGCAGTGTGGTGGAAACTTACCGGAGTCTGGGGAGAGGTTGGGGGACACCATGCCAGCAGCCAATCATGGTGAAAGTGAATCCACAGTGGCTGGAGCTGCCAGGGGTGAAGGCCAAAGGAAAAACCTGTGGCAGAGCTGGGAGGAGCTGGGAACAACTCCCGTGTCTGCCTAGGTGCACTTTATGAAAGCCTGCTGAGGGCGATTGGCTGGGCAGGCACCCAGTGCCAGGAGAAAAGGTCCAGCTGGAAGGAAGCCAGGGGGACTGAAAACAGTGTCCCCAGCTGGCTCGGAGGGGCCAGAGCACCCAGACAGCCCTGGGAAGTAAACTTGGTGGCTCCCTCAGGAAGGGAGCATCAAGAGAATGCTGGGCCAGCGAGGACCCAAGGAGTTGCTTACAGAGCCAGCATGGGCTAAGGGTGACAGCTGCAGTGACTGGGCTGCCAGCAAACACAGTGAGGACAGGACCCTGACCCAGACGATAGGTGGCAGGTACTGAACTTGGGGAGCAGACGACACGTCAAGGTGGACTGGAGCCCAGGGAGAGTCCGGCTCAGCATAAGCTGAGAGCAGAGAGGGGCCACAGGGAGCACTCAAGATGAGTATCATCAGTAGCTAATCACTGCAGCCCCCAAGAAACTGAGCGTTAGGGAAAGCCCGAGCATCGGCCCTGACAGACAACATCACGGTTGGCATTAGGCAGGGTGTAGGGGAGGTGGAGGCCCGAGAAGAAACAACTGCAAGGGCAACCAAGGGGAAGTACCAGGGGAAGCAGGACCAGACATTGTCCTCCTGATAGGAACCTACTTATCATAAAAGACATGGCAGGCGAGACCCTTGGGGAGCTGACTCGAGGCCCTACCTATAGCCTGGTCGTGCCACCCAAGAAGCCATGGCAAGGTTCGTGAAGAACCCAGACACGCGACGCTCGGGGGAGAGGCACAGGAGGCTACAGGCAGCCTCTTCTCATCCAGCACTCAGATCTGGGGGCCCACACTCCTGGGAAGGCTGCGGGACTGTGCTAGACTCTCCTGGGGGTGTGAGCACTTGGATCTGTGTGTCAGATGAGAGGAGGCTGCCACTGCCACTTGGGACCGCTGCTGGGCTCAGGCCGCACCTAGCACTGGAGGAGATTGCTGCTGCTGCCTGGGACTCCTCTTATCCGGTGCGCAGATCTGGGGCCCTGCACCTCTGGGAGGATTCCAGCACAGCATGATAGCCCTCCCAGGGCTGTGCACCCCTGGCATCTGCACCCCTGATGAGAGGAGGCTCAGCCTGCCTCTCCCACCTGGGACCAGTGCTGGGTGTGGGTTGCGCCCAGCACTGGACAAGATTGCTGCTGCCTGATCCTCTTCTCATGCAGCACAGATCTGGGAGCTTGTACCCCCGGGAGGAGTGCAGCAAAGCCTGGAAGCCCTCCTGGGGGTGCAAGCCCCCAGATCTGCATGCTGGATGAGAGGAGGCTGCTGCTTCCGCCAAGTAAGCCTGGCTTCGAAACTCAAAACATTTCAAATGCCCTTGTTTCATTTCAAAGGTGTTTCGAAGCCTTTTGTTTTGTTTCAATTTTGCTGTTTCAAGCTTGAAACGCGTCAAAACAGTTTTGAAATGAAACACCTGGTGAAATTATGCACAGCCCTACTGTGCAGTCAATTAGATGTTGACCTGGCCATCCCCAAGGGGGTCACAGGGGACAGGGAACTCCTCTGGTCCTGGCACTGCTCAGCTGCTGACCCCGAAAAGCTGCCAGCTGAGTAGCACCAGGACAGGGTAGCTTTCTGTCCAGCTGAGCAGCTTCAGGACTGGAGAGCTCTCTGGTTCCCTGCCAAGCTGGGGGCTAGTTGGGAGCTGTCCCACTTCTGGGGCAGCTCCCAGCCACCCTCTGGCTGGGTAGGGATTTCCCCAAGCAGCAGAATGGCTCCCAGCCAGCCCCCAGACATTCAGAGAAATTGTTGCCCAGCCAGGGGCTGACTGGGAGCTATCTCAAAGCAGAACAGTTCCTGTCCAGCCCCCAGCTGCATGGTGAGGCTCCGCTGGGCACAGGGCTTGTCCATTTGTGCATGGAGCCAGGAGACCTCTGCAACGGCAGCTATATCTCAGCCCCATGCACATCATGACCCCTCCTGATGTTCATTGGGCTAGGAGACAGCTGCTGTTGCAGCTGGCATAGCTCTCTTGGCCCTGTGCTCATTAGGACCAGCCCATGCTCCCTGCCAGCCTGGGGCTAGCATCCCAGGGAAGGCTGGAGCTCCTCCTGGCTGCTGCAATGGGACAGAGCAGGGTAGGAACATATTTGCTCTCAATAGAAAGCACATGTAGATGTACTCCCAGGGAAGGCTAACTGCGTAGTATTTTACTGCACAGCAGCATTCTCTCTAAGGTGTGTGGCCACGCAGGTGCACCTGGCAGCGCGGCATGAGCGCGCCTGCATGGCCATGCACACTGCGCAACTTAGAGGGAACGCTGCTTCACAGTAAGCCTTGATAGCTTTAATAGCACATGTAGATGCACCGACAGTGAAGCTTAACTTTACCCTGTAGTAAGAATATGTAGAAAACATAATTATGGGCAAATTATTTCATTTCTTTAGGTGCTAGTTGTTAGAGACACTTCTGATTTTTAATCTTTTTTTCCATTTGTGCTGTCACTAAAAAGAAAAGGTAAAGATTTTTTGGGTAACTGCATTTCCATACCTGAAGTTCCAACTGCAACATGCCCTACCACGCATTAATATAGTTCTTGCCTGGCAATATTCCACCATATATTTGGGGTCCATTATTCTTTATATACTATCAGCTCATCTAATATAATTCAGAGAAATCCATTGTAAGAAAAACACATTTTAAAGTTACTTTTAAAAATGCTAAGCACATCAGCCTGATAAATACCCTCTGGAAGAGACTTACGTACAAGAAGCCACTTTGTTCTTTGGTCTGGCTCCTAGCAGTTTCAAGGCAATATTTGGAGACATCGAAAAGGTCACTGCTGCTAGAGCACAGAACATGGGAAGAAAAGGAAATGCATAAAAGATCTGTGACCAATAGAGGCTGTAAAAAAGCCACACATATGAAATTATATTCACATTCACTAAGAAGTCTTGACAACAGATATAATATGTGCCCAGCTTTTCCTATCTAAGAGAGCCCCAGGTATTTCTTGAATAAGCTTAAGTCCATGACCTGCAGAATCCTGAAGACTGTAATATAAGTTAGCACTTGAATCCAATGTGGAGATGAAAGCATGAGCTAAACTTACTAAAAACAACCCTCAAAGAGGTTGTAGTCCTCCTCTGCTGCACAAAAGGATAAACAGATCTTGTCACTGATCACTGTACCCTAGCTCTGCCAAGATATGCACATTTACTTGTGCCTACAAAATGATATTGCTATTCCTTCAGCTCTGAGATTTGTGATATGTAAAATACCAGAGATACATAAAGTTTCCCAAGCAAAGGAAGGGATAAATTGTAAGTACCACCCCATCACTTTTCTTCCAGGAAATCCCAGGGACTGGTTGTTCAAATAGATCAAAAATCCAAGTGAGAGCAGAGAAAAAGATTGGAAATACACATTATTTTAAAACAGATTTATTTTGCTGCTCCTATGGGGTAATATGAATATTGCCTTCCTCAATGTCTACCAAGTAATACATAGTAATAGTAATAATGGATATGTATATGTATTTTGATTGTAGTGTCTTTCATTGTTGCTTAAGAGAATTTCTGCAATGTCAGTGCAAAGAAAGGTGGCTTTAGAGGTAACTGACAAACAATGAGTTCTCCTTTATTCCCCCTAACCCTATTTTGAACATTATATGCCATTGCCTGTTTTCTTCTATGTAGGCTTAATCATAGGTGATGTGTAGGGAGGGTTCAGGGGGGCATGTGCCCCCTTGAGATTGACTGCCACCAGTTTCTGCAGCAGGTCGCTGCCCCCACTTGTTGCCGATGTGGTGGATGGTGGCTGCAGGCAGTCCCTGCTTGCTGCCCGCCTTTGCTGCCAACATCATCATGGCCACCTGCGAGTGGACCCCGCTCACCGCCACCATGCCCTTGCCGCCGCCACACCTTAGCCACCGCCATGGCCTGCAGGCAGTCTCTGTGCCCTGTCAGCCTCCAGGGGAATGTGTTGTTTGTGGGATTAAGATTATTCAGGGTGCAGCTCAAAGTGACTGGAGCCTGGCAGCCATATCTAACTGCACCCATTAAGCACTCAAGTGGATTTAAGTGCCTAACTGTGATCTTTTTCCACCTGGCTCAAATGCTTGAAAACTTAACACAAAAGTTGGGTGGGTCCTCCTCTTACTTGCTGCCTTTTATGACTTTTTAAAAGTTAAATAGATGCATTAATGCATTTTCAGGACTTGAACTGGATAGCACAGGATTTCACTTAGATACCTAACTCCACACAGGTGCTTTATAGGTGGAGTAGGATTTGGCCTTGGTGTATTACATACAATATCAGGGTTACTGCTCTACCTGGCTCCCCAAATTCTTCCTATAATACGCCCCCTGAATATAAATGGACATGTACTTACCCTCTCATTCTTCACCTAAGTAGTAACAAAACATTAGGACTGGCTATGTTACAGTCTAATATCATCAGTTTTGCTGTTCTCCCAGAGGGAACCTTTGGAAATAGCTTTTTCCTTCAATGAGGAAGAAAATATTGTCCATCCATTCCAAGCTGTCATTTCAAACTGCAATGGCATCTTCCAGTTCCAGGCTTCTATTCCTTCTCTTGCTGTAGAGACACTGAACTATTCTCCTTGCTGCTGGAAAAGCCAGGGGTTAGGGACTTTGTCAGATCTAAACTGATCTTGTAGATAACTAAATGGGGCTTAGGTAGAATTTTAGAGCCTAAGGGCATTTATACACATGCTCCGGGTGGGTGGGGGCGGGAGGAGCTCTTTAATTAGAGAGGCTCTGAGAGCTGCTCTAATTAAAGCGCCCAGAATGTCATGTGTACCAGCATCCCCATGCTGGAAAATGGTTGCAGGGGTGCTTTAACTAAAGCTTGTTGAACGAGTTTTAGGTAAAGTGCCCCGCCGCCATTTTTCAGTGCGGGGATGCTGATACACATGATGCTGGAGCACGGTAATTACAATGCTCCAGAAGACTCAATTAATCAAGTCTTCTCTGACACACTGTAATTACAGCATGGTAAAAACCCTGTTTCTCCTTCCTGACCCTAGACCCTTTGAGTCATGTTGATCAATAACAAGTTTTTGCCTTTAGCTTACAAGCTTACTGGTTGTTGGAATGAAATTGTATTTTCAATTCATGGTGCCTCCACCAAGTGGCTGAGTCAATACATTAATATACAGCCTCTATGGCTGCCAGGACACCAACAGCTAAGTTGGATCAAGGCTCAGCTAAGTTTAAGAGGGGACAAGCAGTCTATGGGAGGGAAAAATGAGGTTATATTGAGAAAGCGGTAAAGATAGGAGTTATGGTAAAAAGGAATGTCAAAGAAATTAATGGAAACAGAAATTAAATCTACATCAGGAAACACATTTTAATACATATAATTTCTCTAATAGTTAAGTGTAGCAAACCACTGCACACTCAAGTGAGTGAGTATAACACCAAAGTCTTCTCATAACTCTTGGTGTTGAAGCTTCAGAGCTGACTGAATAGTTGTTTGTCCAAGAGCATAATAAAATAGAAGCTGTTGGCCTGATTGTTTCTGGTGTAAGTGTAGTGCCAAGACACCCCTTTGACTCTAGGTTTGCTTGTCTGTGCACCAGTGACTAGGACTGTTCCCTAACTAGCTGTGTAAAATTTGCCCAGTACTCGCTAGAAAGGTGTCCCACTGTAAGGGAGACTTCTCAATAAGCGGAAGGGGTCCCACAGGAACTTAAGCCCTGCCATTTCACAGGCAAGGATGTTATGCCTAAAAACATTGTAAGGCTGGTTGAAAAATGATGAGCATTTTAAGATGATAAGAAGTGAGTTCTTTTTATTTGCCCTCTGGTGTCTGAGACTTTAGTGCGTACTTACTTCACACTTCCAAGCTTTTCTTTACAATTCTCATGAAAGCTACAAAGTTATTTTTTAAATGAGAGCTGAGATTTTTATGTGCTTCTAGTAGCTTGGGCAGTGAGAAAAATACCAGCTGTGATACTTGTGATAAAATAGTGAAAGTTAGCAACATGGTATGCCTAAGCTTTGGCATAAAGAAGCATTCTCTCTGGAGTCTCATAAATAGAATGACTTATGGGTCTGTTTATAGTGACTGATACTGCAAATACCAAGGAAATGACCCTGTGATGGTTCTCAATAGTATTATTTACAGTGGCAACAATGAGACTTCTAATTTGCCACCAGTGCAGCTCTTACAGTGGTAGCAGCTATGGAAGCTGCGGTACAGACAAGAACTTGGACATTTTTACCATTTTGTTATCTGAACCTGCCTTCAGCTTCTATAGTGGTGGAAATACTGCTGTTCTGGACTTTGGCTTTAGCAAGTTCAATATTGTCTACAGAACTCTAGATATGGAAAAGCTCTCTCTCTCTCTCTGTCTTATGAAAGACTCACTTCTTATTCCTTTAATACTTTGGCTGCCTCCTTACTGTTAAAAATAGGATCCACCATTCACCGCCCACTACTCGTTGGCACAGCTGCACTGGCAGCTGTAATATAGACATGGGGGAGAAATTTCTACCACCAGCAGTACAGTTTAGGTGACATGGCTGTACAAAATGCCTGAGCCCTGCCTACTACTTCTGGGTTCATTTAACTCTTCTCTGGTAGTTCAAAACACTTTACCCTGCTTGACCTCTGTCTATAACTATATCTTCCATTTTGCCTGAACTAGTAATCAATTATGAACATTAGTTTTTCCACTGTGCAGACTGCCAGAATAGGAAAGGAATAAGGAACTGGATGCTTAACCAAAGAGAAAATCTTTTTTTTATATTCCAGGCTCAGTAAATCACATGAAGCTTCCCAAAAAAGTACAATTTGGAAGCGTATTCTTTCCTTTGTATCTCCAGGAGAGCCCAATATTGAAACCTTCCAGTTCCTCTGTTCATGCTAACACTCATTTATGCATTACAATGATTTCTTAGATGAATAAAGACATTTATTTCTTCCCACTGGGGCTCCTTTGGAGACAGATTACCTACCAGCATCAGCAGTGGCCCTAGCCATTTGTAGCACCTCTCTTGGAAAGGTTTAGTCCCATTCTGCCCTGGATTTATGCACTGTGATACATTTTTTTCTTAATAAAGGCAGGTACAAATAATCTTTCATAGAACAGCTATTTTCTTCTTGGCTTCTCTTAATCTCCACACCAATATTTTTCCAGGGGATCATTGTTTACTTGCAACCTTTGACAGGTTTTACATGGTAGGAATACTTTCTCATTGTGATTTTAGTTGCCTTCATTCCCACCCCCACCCCTCCCCGCCTTAGCTGTTATAATTATGTCTTAAACACAGGTGTCCTTCAATGTTCTGGAGTGGCCAGATTTTGAATTAACCTACTAGGCACAGACACATACATGTCCTGTTTTGCTCAGCTTCTTTTTGCTGTTAGCTATACAGAACTGTTGGGTCTGGTAGAGGACATGACAGAGGGCATTGGATTTTACATACAGTGCTGAACATCGTCTTTGCTGGCAACTCTTCCTGAGAGTGACTGGCACTGTCACAGAGGGAGCTGTCATTATACATTATCTGGGACTAGATGTCTAGTTTTGTTTCTGACAAATCAGCTTTGCAGTTTTTATCTGCTATATCAAGGCTGTCCAAATGGTGGCCCGTGAGCTGCATGTGCCCCCCCGCCCCAGCAGTTAAAGTATAGCCACCAGGTTTCTGCCCGACCACCACTACCCCTGTTGCTACACCCACAACAGTGGCTGGAGTCTCTAGGCTCCCTCTCCCTCCTTTTAGGCCCATCTCCAAGGAGTAATATAGAGTGATGTGGCACAGTGTGGGGAGCTGAGGGTAAGGCCATGGCCACTAGACATGCAGTGTGGTAGGAGTGGGGCTGAGAGTGCATCTGTGAAGTGTGTACCCCAGAGGTCTGTGGTCTCTTGGTGTGGCCTGTGTGTCCTGCAGTCCCTATGGGTTATGGACCATTGGGAAAGTAGATCCCAACCGCTTACAAGTTGGACAGCTCTGTGCTATGTGAAGCAGGGTTCTTTGGGTAGATGTGATATCTTTTATTAGAGCAATTAAATAGTTGGAAAAAGTTCTTTGCAAGCTTTTGGGCATAAACACCCTTCCTCAGGCATTGGGAGACTGCTGCTGTATCACATCCTTTTAAAATAAATTAGTTTATTACTTACTGAGTGAAACACATCCTTGCATGCATTTTAGTAATAGTTAAGGGTTTGCTGCCATCTGCAGATGAAACCTAGTATTAATCCAGGTTTACATCAGCAATTTGAATACTGCATCTCAGAATACTCATCTAAAAGGAACTTTCAAATCCAAAATAGAGTACTGAACAAGTTGGTCTGAAGGCATCTCATTCTGACTTGGATTGCAGGACCTCTTTTTAATAGAATAAAGACATAATTAATGTCAGATGTTAACAATTTTGACTACCTGGTATTTGAGTTCCATGATTTCTTCACGTTTTATTTTCTTCTATCTTTAAGGTACACGTTCAAATCCAACTCAAATAAAAATCATTAACATCTGGTGGCATCTGTCATCCATGTGAAACTAGCTCCATTTCCAGTGGACTAATTAGCACCAACACAATAAAAGACAGTACCACATCTGCCAACCCCACATGGAGTCATTTCCACAGAATCCAGGGATGGAGGGGACCATTTTTATATAGCTTTTCATTTCTTGTATTGCCATGTAGAATAGCAATTCCATTCTACCCCTGCATCCAGAAAGGACTCCTTATGACCCCTGTGGGATGTAGGATGTTCAGAGAGCCTCAGTGACAATCACAGCTTAATATTTTGTGTTATTTTTCCATGTACATAGAACAACACAGCTGGAAAGAATTAACAATGGCCCTGCTTTCTGCCTTGGTGCCAGTTAAGCTGTGTGTTCCAGTTTTGTCTGTCAGCAGCCAGAGGTGCAGGGCCCCAGAAACCAGACTCCCCCTGCACTGATCTCCATGACAGCTGGCAGGCATCATGGCCTCAGCAGGGGCTAGCATGCCTGTAGCTTTCACTCTGCTGCACCTTAACACACACAGTGTCACCCACATCACAAGTTTTGCTTGTCCACAGCTTGAGGTGCAGTTTCTCCGAACCCCCTTCACCTATCTCCTTGAAACCTGGCAGGCTCCATGCCCTCAGAAGGGGCTATCATTTCTTCAAGTTTCATCCAAATCAGGCCAGAAATGACTAAGTTATGGGTTTGTGACAGGCTAGCTGGCAGTGACTTAGCCCAGGGGTTTTGAAAGGGCAAAAGATGATTGGAGGACTTGGGATTCCCTTTCCTCACCATGCAGGCCCCAGAAACTCACCCCTCATGTCCCCTGATTGGCCCCTTGGGTCACCTGGAGGGGGATAAAAGGGACAGCACGGCTGACTCAGGGAAGAGACAAGCAAGGGACCACGAGGAAGGAGTTTCAAAGAGCTGGCAAGAGCTGAGCCAGCGGGGTGGAAGCAGTTGCCCCAGAAGAGCCTGAAGGAGCAGGACCTGCAGGCAGCAGTTGGACCCTCAGCAGCACGGCGTGTGGCCGGCAGGAGAGGGTTCCTGCTGGGCTCCAGGATCCCCTACAAGAGGCTGTGGCCAGCAGGAGAGGCTTCCCGCTTCAGCAAGAATCTGAACAGTGACCTGAGGGGTTCCCAGCTCGGCTTCCAGCTCCTCCAATCAGAGACCAGGCAGCTCGATGTGAGGCCAGGGCTCCAGGAAGGTCAAGACCACTAGCAGCTTGGAGCAGTGCCAGCACTGGTGGCTGTGTGACATTATTTCTGCCTACCATGTCGGAGATCCAAGTTCAAGTTCCAACTTTGGTGACTTGGGGTGAGTGAGCTAACAAGGAGAAATTCCTCTTGCAGTGGAAAGGGGCCGTTGTGTTTTCCCCCTTTCTCCCCCTCCAGGTACCTAGGGCCTATATTTCTTTGTCCTTTGACATTTTGTATTTTGTGCCTTTTTATATTTCCCCAGCCAGTATTGTTTGCTCTGCTGTTTGTGTTTTATATTTTGTTAACCCAGTCTTTTGTCAATGATTGCAAGTGTCTAACCTTTGTTGAATCCCTTGGGGCATTGTAGTGTCCACTATATCCTCTGATTATGCCTGTTATGTTCCTAGTATTGTTCCCTTATTAAAAGGTATATGGTTAAGTCCCCCGTGGTGGTCTGGCTCTGCTCTATAGGGGGAGGAGAGTCCCTACATCTCCCACAGTGCTTGTGCACCTGCTTTGATCCCTTCAATTGGAGAGGGGGTACCTTTGGGAGTACTGCCCAAGTTACAGGTTGTTTTGAGCTTCCCCATTATAGCCTATGGGTGAAACAGCGAAACTGTTTCGACGAAATGAAAGGGAACAGTGGTTTCGAATCGAAACAAAAATTGAAATGAAACGCTGTTCCGTCAAAACATCAAAATGAAAGTAGAAATGGAATGGTGCTGTTCCGCACAGCCCTATTAAATGATTAATCACTTAACCTTTCACATTCCTAGTGTGGCCTTCATATTCTTTTATTAAAACATACAATTACACTGCTACAAGAGGAAGGTTTTTAAATGCACTCGATATTTTGCAACTTTTCAAAAAGTTCCTGTAAACTAAAATTAATTTCTCAACAAGTGTCATGGCAAGTAGTTGTTTGAGACATTCTGTATTGGAAAGAGAAGCATCAGTTTCCACAGTCTTAAAAAGTCCCTTTGAATGTGATGAACTGTACAATCCATTTAAGAAATGCTGTCACCAGCACATCTAACACAATGCATTTAACTGTTAAATAAATGACTAACACATTGAACTCTTTTGCTGTCCTAATTTTTCCTGTATAAGTATAAACTGAGTTTTTATAGTAGGGTTACCCTATGTCTGAGTATTCCAAGACATGTCCTCCTTTTGGGTCTTCCTATTTCTTTCCGGGCAGTTTTTAAAAATATCAGCAAATACCCGGGATAGTTTCATAGTTTCATAGTTTTAGGGTCGGAAGGGACCTAATAGATCTTCTAGCCCGACCCCCCGCCAGGGCGGGAGAACAACAAAAAAAACACAAACAAAACCACTCACCCTAAAAACAAAAACGGGACTCAAATGAGTCCAGCCAGGTAAGTATCCAGCCTCTTCTTAAAGATCCCCAGGGTAGGGGCCAGCACCACCTCCCTTGGAAGTTGGTTCCAGCTCCTAGCCGCCCTAACTGTGAAGTAGTTTTTTCGGATGTCCAATCTGTACCTCCTCTCCATCAACTTGTGCCCATTACTCCTTGTTATGCCAGCGGGGGCTAGGGGAAACAGCGTCTCCCCCAAACCCTTCTGGTTCCCCCTAGTGAGTTTATAGACGGTCACCAGGTCCCCCCTCAGCCTTCTCTTGTGGAGGCTGAATAGGTTCAGGTCCCGCAGTCTCTCACTGTAGGGTCTGCCCTGTTGTCCCCGGATCATGCGGGTGGCCCTCCTCTGGACCCTCTCCATGTTGTCCACATCCCTCCTGAAATGGGGCGCACAGAACTGGACACAATACTCCAGCTGCGGCCTGACCAGCGTCGCATAGAGGGGGAGGATCACCTCCCTGGCTCTACTCGAGATGCACCTGTGGATGCACGACAAGGTCCGGTTAGCCCTGCCAACCATGACCTCGCATTGTCGGCCCATGTTCATCTTGGAGTCAATAATGACACCAAGATCCCTTTCCGCCTCCGTGCTCTCAAGTAGGGAGTTCCCCATCGTATAAGTGTGCTGCTGGTTCCTACTACCCAAGTGCAGCACCCTGCACTTGTCCGTATTGAAACACATCCTGTTCCTGTTTGCCCACCCCTGTAACCTATCCAGATCCTTCTGCAATCTCTCTCTCCCTGCTAGCGTGCTCACCTCCCCCCAAATTTTGGTGTCATCAGCGAATTTAAACAGGTTGCTTTCCACCCCAACATCAAGATCGCTGATGAAGAAATTGAACAGCGCAGGCCCCAGGACCGAGCCCTGGGGGACTCCACTACCCACCTCCCCCCAAGTCGAGTATGATCCATCCACCACCACCCTCTGAGTGCGACCCTTCAGCCAATCTGCAATCCATCTGACTGTGTAGGCATCTATGCCACAGTCGCCTAGTTTATTAATTAGGATGGGGTGAGAGACGGTGTCAAAGGCCTTGCTGAAGTCCAGAAAGACTACATCCACCGTGACACCTGCGTCCATGGCCTTTGTGACCTGATCATAAAAGGCAATCAGGTTGGTCTGACATGATCTCCCCCTAATAAATCCATGCTGATTGCCCCTGAGCATCATTTCTGATGCCGGCCCATCACAAATGTGCTCCTTGATGATCTTCTCAAAGAGTTTCCCCAGGATTGAGGTAAGACTGACGGGCCTATAGTTGCCCGGGTCCTCCCTTTTCCCTTTCTTGAAGATGGGGACCACATTAGCTACCTTCCAATCGTCTGGCACCTGGCCCAAGCACCACGATCGCTTGTAGAGCCGTGCCAGGGGCCCTGCAATAACCCCAGCTAGCTCCCTCAGCACCCTGGGGTGGAGAGCATCTGGACCTGCTGACTTGAACGCATCCAGCCCCTCCAGAAGCTCTCTAACCCGGTCCTCCCCAACCTGAGGTCTGAAGGCGATCCCCTCGCGTCCGGCTTCTATCACAGCAGGGAAGTCCCAGTCCCTGCACAAGAAAATGGAGGTGAAGAATTGGTTAAAGAGGTCCGCTTTATCCTCTGACGCAACCACCAGATTGCCCAGCATATCCTGCAGGGGCCCCACATTACCCGGCACCGCCTTCATCCTCCCAATATATTTGAAAAAGGACTTTTTGTTATCCTTAATCCTGGACGCTAATCCGAGCTCTATATCCGCCCTGCGGATATAGAGCTCGGAAGGCGCCCGAGATGTTGCCCTGCTTCTGCTTTCATGGCACTTCCTGGCTTGCCCTAGCAAGTTGCTACTTGGATTTTACATACAGCAAAATCCTTGCCCTAGCAAGGAGCTACTGCATATCACTGCCCCTCCCCCATCACATAGTCCTTCCCCGCCTTCGCCCCACAGGTGTCCTCTTTTTTGAAACTGGAAATACGGTAACCCTGTAGCTCAGTTGAAGTCAGTGGAACTGTTCTAATTGACAAGAATGAAGTATCTGGCCCTCTAGTTTAATGTTGCACAAATGCCATATTTAGTTGCCTATCACATGCAGCTTTTACCCAAAACAGTCATCTAAATTGGCTGAGTTGTGGATGTTTTAAGTAAGGAAAATGATTCTGCACCAAAATAGAGTCATAGCAATGCTGGTAGGAGTCTGTGCTGAGCACTGCTCTGCCAGAGCTGAACCCTCCTGGTGCATGGAGCAGGGTTGGATTTTTGGTGTCATCATTGCTTCCTCTTTCACTCCTGCAGAATCAACACAGTTACAGTTTAACCTCTGAATGGCTGTTGCCAAGCTAGCAGAAGCTGCGTTAACAGAGTAGCAGGGGGCGGAGTGACACTGACAGTGGCTCTATGTGGCTGGAGGGTTCAGCCGTGGCTGAGCCAGTGCCATGGTAAGGAAGACTTTTTTAAAATTTTGTTCTGATTTCCTAGAAGAAGGAGGGTATCTTATTCAGGGGTGAATGGCATGCAACTACATAAAGTTCTTCACTCACAATGAGAACTATACCACTGGTATGCATGGTGCTTCAAGTAACACTTAGCTTTCTTTTTTTTTTTATCCCGTTGGTGTGGTTCAGTGGTAGAATCCTTGCCTGATATGTGAGTGGGTTGGGTTCAATTCTCAGTTTGCATGTAACTACAGCAATAGAGGTACTAAATGTCTGGATTTGGTCTCGCCTTTGGATACTGTCTCAATGGTGTAAAGGGAGGATGCAAGGTCTAGGCAGCCTCCATACTCTTGCCTAGTCATATGCATCAAAGTCTTAGTGACCTCTCATGAATATGCCATGATCCAGAAGGATCAATGTTTGCCTACATCTTCTTATGAGCGTTTATGCTCTTTTGACCAATTTGGAGCACTTAATGTATGAAAAAGTATGATAAAAGCATATCATCACAGTGATTAGCATGAACAGTTTAATCATTATGTAAATTGCTGGCTTATGTTTTGAAGTGTGACAAAAGCAATGTCAAAATTTATGGTGATAAATGAAAAGTGTGACTTAGTCAGAGGACACAAAGATGCAACAAGAGTACTTTAATTTCGCCAGCACATCTTTTCCAAAGAATGCTTACCCCAGCAATCTAAAAGTTTCCTTAAAGGGAAGCAGTTTTCAGTGTTGAGTCCAAGGTCAAAAAGTAAGGCATGGTCAATTCTGCTTTAGGAAATTGCAGTATTGTAGGTTGTTTCAGAGTGTTAGGCAGACATGGATGGTTTCTGGCTGCTGGGATATGGGACTGATTAAAACTCTTGCTTAGGATGTCTCAATCACCTTCCTATTCTTGGAAACACTTCATTATCCCTATGCATGTGTTGTCCAAGGAAAGGAAATTAGTCAAGAGAACTGGGTTTTATTACTGGCTATGCCATGGATTTGTGACCTTGATCAAGATGCTTAAGTCACTTTAAGTGTCTCATTTTACCCATTAGCAATATGGGTTTAATAATATTTATGGGATAATGATATTATGAGGTAATTACTGCTACTACTACTACAGTTGTTGTTGTTGTTGTTATTTATTAATACCTGGAAAGTGCTTTGAATTTCTTGGAGGACAGATATTCTTGAAAACCGAAGTATTGTTATGTCTCGTCCTTCCATTCATATATATAGGGTGAGTATATATTGTCTTCTCTGTAAAATTGCACTAGCCATTTACCATAGTAAAGTTGCAGTGTGCTCAGATAGTGAGTATTAAGACATAATTCAAAATATACTTCCATAAATAATATAAACTAAATACTAGTTTTAGTCATATGGTATAGTGTGCTTAACAAGTCTAAAAATAGAAGGAAAATATGAAGACATATATCATGGCTTATATTCTGTACTATTCCTCTTGAAAATCAGTAAATATTACATTTGTTCCAAACCTTATAAGGGCTAAAGGAAATGCTATTTTATCTGATCCTAAGCTACAAAATGATTGGGTATAAACTTCCCAAAGTTCAGAGATGCTTAGATCTGGGGGTTGCTGCTGTCCATTACAGTGTGAAGACTCGGCTATAAAGTAAACCGAAACTGTTTGGAAATTCAAATGTATTCAAATCCAAGGTTTTGATTTAGGCCAAGATTTTTAAGTTCCTCTGGAAATAGATCTATAATTTTTTTTCACGTGATTCCCGTTTCATATACAGATGCAAAACTTAAAAAAATTCTGAAATACTCCATTCATCCAGTAGACAAATGCTGTTTAAACACATCTCTTGGGTGGACAGCAAAGATATTATGAGAATAGGTTGAGTGCTGATTCACTTCTGTACAGCATAATATGCCAAAATGCTTATGGTTTTGGTGGTCTATACAAGACGCTGACTATGCAGTTGCTATTGTGCAGTCATTTAATACTTGCACAACCAAATACTAAATGACTGTGCAGTAACCAGTGTTACTGCACAGTAGCGTTCTGGCATGGTTGCCTAGTGACACTAACAGTACCTTGTTACTACTGTGCAGTAGCATCATGTCACGGTTCATGCCCAGTGATGTTACTGTGCAGTAGTAATGAGCTACTGTGCAGTAGTAACAAACTACTGTGCAGTAAGTGTCTTGTGTAAACTCAGCCAGTGTTCATACCCAGGGATGAGTTGTTTAAAACAGAGGCCCATCAGAGTTGGTATTCAAGCCCTGTTGTTCCCTGCAGCCTTAGAACTGGTAATTTCTTGGCCTTGTAGAATCCAATATTGCCAATTTTGGTATCTTCTTTGCAAGTGACAGGATTTTGTTTGGGGCAAGAGTAAGACTCACAAGGACACAAAGAGCTCTAGCTCTCCAGATCATTATGTATATCTATCCTTACCACATTGTTACAGGCCAAATCTTTGAGAGGCTTGATCCCACTTGCAGGTAGTCTGGGAAAGGTGATGCAGGACGGTCAGGTTAAACCAAGCCGACCAGCACTGCTGGTATCTGCTTGAGCAATGCCAGGCAGAATACCCAGCTTGGTTTCTTTGGTATATTAGACACACAAAGAAACAAAATTATAGGTGAAAACTGTAAGGATTTATTAAGGACAACAGGGAATAAAAGTAAAGGAGAATAATAACAACAACAGGATCAAGCAGTTTTGGGACATGCAGGGAAATGTTATAAACCAATGAGAACAATATGTTACTGAACACAGCAAATGGCATCAAGCCAAAGAATCAGTCAAGTTGATCTTCAAGGAAACTCGCTCCAATTAAGGGAGCTGAAGATCACTTCAGTACTGCTCCTCATTCTCTACAGAAAGTCACAGGACCACATTCAACAGACCCACAACTCCAGACACAGCCAGACAGCACAGCACAGCACAGCACACAGACCTCACACTTACCACCACCCCCCCACCCCAAGATGTGCCGGACACATCTTTTACTTTCCTTATCACTCCACTTCCCGCATTAAATCATCCTGGGTAAACACCTATCCATCATAAACCTCACCAATCACCTTCAATCTCACCTTGATACACTTTCTGTCAGTCAAACCAGCTTTTCACTTTTACCCCAGGATTTCACCAAACATTCCTGCCAATCTCCCAGATACATCTGGGCATGTTCACTTTTTTTGGTCTAGGTCAACAGTTCAAAAGTTCATCTGTCCCAGAGGGTTCTGCGAATGGCTTCTTTTGTGCACATGCAACACTTAACTATAACAGTTTCTTTAACCACGAACAAATACTGGTGACAAAAACAGTCATGCCTACAACATAATCCTTTGCTGGCTGGTAAGGCCAGCATGTGTTACTGAAACATAGATTTAGACCTTGGAGTTTTTTGAGACAAGACAGTGACCACATCTACATGAGATGCTAACAGTGCAGTAGCCCATGACTACTGCATAGTAGCGTTGTGTGGCAGGAAGCGTGATGCAATGCTACTGTACACGTCATGAAGCAGCCGTTACTAGGTGCAGCTGCGCAGTAAGTATAGGCATTTAGTACTTGTTTATACAATGCTTATAATGTGTCTGTGCCTAGTAGTTTATACAACTACCAAATACTGTGCTGTAACAACTGCACCGTCAGCGTCTTGTGCAGACACGACCAGAGATGAGCAAATTGGGACATTTTCATGGGACTTGTTTTTGAGAAAAAAGGAGTCTTTCTATCGAGGGTAAGTAAATTCAGTTGTTTGTTGCTTGTTAATTTGTAGGTTGCTGAATTTATGTTGGGCTGTGTTTTGTGAATAGCTCACTAGTGACATTGCAATCAAATGCACAGATCTCCCTATCTTTGATCAAAGCTGAGGAAAGTTGACTGTTCAGCCTAAAGGACGGAGGAAATGGACCTAAACAAAAGACTAAAAAAGCCAAGCAGCCAGTAACCAAAGTAGTGAGTGGAGAGCAATAAATGGCTGAATCTGTGTTGATTTGCCCTGGCTAAGGAAGGGCTAGTCCTTGTTTCTTGGGGGTAAGCGACTTTTTTTGCCTGTGACTTTGCTTGATCATAATTTGTAGTTGGCCTGAGGGTGGTGAGTAGGACAAGAGACATTACAACTGAATGAGTTAAAAAAGCTCCCGCTTTTAATTCCAGCTGCAGGATATTTCATTGCTGAGGCTAAACAAAAGACAGTTTTATCCTAAGCAAAAAGGTTAAGCTGAGCAGCTGGGTATTGGGGTGGCTCTGCAGAGAGAGCGCAGGGAACAGAGGAGTTTGTCACTGTCAGGCTGTGTTATACTTTGCAGAGGATGGTAAATGACCAAAAGTTCTTTTGCCAAATGAAAAAGAGAATAAGGAAAGAAGAATTTTGAAAGAACTGACATATGAAATCACAGGCCTAATAGTAAGTATTTTTAATATATCTACCAAATCTGCCAAGGCAGTGGAATGCCATGTGATTACAAAAGAACAAATGTAGTACCTCTGTCTCAAAAAATTGGAGGGAATGAGCTAGGACACAATGAGCCCATTAGTCTGACATTAATAACATATAGGGGGTTGGAACAAACTTTGGAGGAAAGAATAATGGACCTAGATGTAAATGAGGTAAGTCAGGGTTACTAAAGGTAGATTGTGCCAGACTAACCTTATATGTTTCTTTGCTATGATCACAGATTTCTTGGACAAGAGAAAATGTGGTACATTTAATTTATTTGGATATCAGGAGGGGATTTGGTATAGTACCACCTAGGAAATTATTATTTTAAGGTAGGGACTAATAGATAAATTGTAAGAAGGAGTCAAATCCATTTATGAAATTAATTATATGATGTGGTTGCCCAACATAGCAGGGAACTGAGCTCTATGACTCCCGAGGTCTTTTCCATTCTTATGCTTCATGGTTTCATGGTAAATGGGAGCTTTCTGCTTCAGCCTAAGAGAAAGACTTCCATTTCTATCCATCTTGATCGGTCTTCAGCTGAAGAATTAGTGTGGTTGCTGATTTTGACAGGAGATAGACAGGTCTGTCTATGGAGATCCCTTCATCTGAGCAGCAGATTGAATCTGAAATGGGAAAATCTCTTTTAACAGTCCAATCACCCCTGTCCGGTCCAGTTTTCTACAAGAGTTGGAGCTTGCTAATGAGTTATTAAGGTCTGGGGTGTCTTTCTGAATCTAAATGAGAAGGTAAAACCACAACATGTATTGACTCATTCAGACCAAGCTGAAAATCAAATCTCTTTTTGAGCACAATGCTATATAGCCTGGAAACCTAGTAAACTGTCTTCTTATAACTTCGTCTGTATATAGCTTGGTGTCATTTATTAAAACTTTGCAATTAACTTTGGATATTTTGGATATTGAAAAATTTCCCAAGTTTGACCATTTCTTTTCTTACAATACAAGCTCTAGTATTTAGGAGTTTGATGAATCCTTAGTTTGATGAATCCTTAGTAGTGACCATGACCCTTCAGTTTCTACAAAAAAATCTTAGATTTTTTTAAAGTGCAGTTTCTAGCCCTTTTTCTTTTCTAGTTATAAAAACATGAAATAAACTAATGCTGAGTGTGGAAGGAATGAACAGCTAGGCCAGATCCAGACGTGCGGGAATGTGCAGTTTCTGGGGTTGCAACCCTCTTTGTGGTGCCACAAACCACACACGTTGCATGGTAAACCATGCCCTGTGCTGCTAATTTGCAGTGCTGGGGTAAAATTTGCTACTGTGATTTCCTGATAGCATAAAACCCCCCTGAGGAAAAAAAGCATTGTAAAGAATGCCAAAGTGCAGTGTGCTGGGACAAATGTGGAGACGGGAGAGCTTCCTTCCAGCTTTCTTCCCAGGGAGCTGCTTTCTTCCCCATCTCGGGTCACACTGTGCCCCAGCCACCTGCTCCATGGCTGCCTGGGGTGCAATGTGCCTCGAGCTGGGGGCTTTACATCCCTCCATGCGGGGGCTCTGCAGTGGAGGCTTTGTGCTGAGGCACACGGAGACAGGGGAGCATCCAGCACAGGTCTGCCTGCTCCCCATCTCAAGGCACTCTGAGCCCCATTCTGAACCCCACCCCATAGGGTGCCTGAGCGTGGGGTCTCTGCAGCTCTCAGAGACGAGGGAACAGCATCTCCAGGCTGCTTGTTCTCATCTCCACGTGACACTCCCTGGCTGGCTGGGGCACAGGGTGCCACAGTGTCAGGGCTGCCTTTTGGCTAGCCCTGCCACTCTCGTGCTCCAGCCAGCCCCTCCTGCAGCACATGGAGCAGGGGGAACAATGTGTCCTGCTGCAAACCACATGAGCAGGGGCATGCACTGCAGCACAAAGTAGTGGCACAAATTTGTGCCGCTACTGTTTGTGCTGCTGTAAATGCACACCCCTGCTCATGTGGATGCAGCTCTAGACTCCATTTTTGAAGCGGGAGCCTGAAGAGGAGAGCCAGAAAAATCCTGTCCTATAAAAGAGGTCTGGCAGTAGTGGCCTAAGTCACACTAGACTTCAGGAGCGCTATAGCAATGTTTGTGACCATTGCTGCAGAACACTACTGGTTTTTAAAATAATAATATAAAAATGTGTGCGCTATCTATACCCCTATCTATACCGATTGTGGATTTTAAACTTCATTGCAGAACAACAAGGAAGTTGGGTTTTTTTGCCTCCCTACCTACCATCTGACCCCTTCAGGGAAGGAATTCTACCTGATCAACACATCAAAATGCTACTCAACACAGCTCACAAAGACACTCTCATAGGCCCAGAGGGACAGACTTCCATCTTCATCTCCCTCTGTGAAAAAATGAAGTTTATTTCCGACCTATGGGGACTTTTTGCCATCTTGTACCATCTACACTTTTCCCAGAGCCTGACGAAGGGACTTTGATTCCCGAAAGCTTGCAGAAAAGGACAATTTTCTTGCCATTTTTCAGTTGGTCTAATAAAAGGTATTATTTTGGAACCAAGAGTTCTAGTTTTTTGTATGTCTATACCCCTTAGCATTGGGACCACCTTTAAATGAGTCAGGCACAAAATACTAATATGCATCAAGTGCTAATGTGGCATTGAAATCTGAAGTGTCATCTGAATAGAGCAGTGTAATACATAATTTTGGTAAGGGATGTGGTGATGTGTTTAACAGGATTAAACTATATTTATTTTCCTTTCAGAATAAATTATAAATGTCACAGTTCAGCACAGCTGAAGAAAAAAAAAATAGACGGAATTAATTAGCCTGTTACCTGAGAGAGCTATCGCCCTTTCTGCAAGGGAATGAAGTGTTTTGAAAGAGCACTAGAAGCGTCCCTCACTGTACTTGACCTTTCCAAAGATGTGGCAGACAACAGATTGATGGGTAAGTGACTACACTAAGCTGACACAGTAGAGATAGGATATACTTCAGGAGTGAGGAAATGCCCAAGTAGCAACAGAAACGACATTTTTATAATTTCTCTTTTGTGAAGAGGTTATAAAATATCCTTAGTTAAGGAGGAATTTGTTTTCTAATATTTTGCCTTGACTTCATCAAAATTGAACCAGTCCCTTTGAAGTATCAATGGTGAAAGCTTATGACAGGCTTTTAAAAAAAATTGGTGTATGTAGAGTGGCAAAGAAGGTTGAAGAAGTACTGCCCTTGAGGAAGTACTGTGTGATCGTATGAATATTTTCCTAACTATTTTGGTTAATGTTTATTTCAAAATAGTTTAAAATGTAAATTCCCATAGGTGTTTACACCTACTAGTCTTGGTAAGAAATGAGGCATTTGGTTAGATTTGGAGGGTTTGTTGAAATAATTTTATTCATTATTAAAATGGCTTCTTGTGTTGTTATGACTGAGTTCATAAACTACACAGAGTACTGAATTAAGGGAAACAGATAGGAAACTATCTGAGTGCATTTTGGGTTCCAACCTGGGAGAAGCTGGAGGCGTTTTCACATTCATTAATGCGCGCTGCACATTTAATTTAGTACTTGCTTAATAAAATACTAACTAAATGCGCAGTAACTAGTGTTTCTGTGCAGTAGTGCCAGCAAATGCCTCTTTAGTGATGCTACTGTGCAGTAGCCTAATAATACCATGCAGTAGCATGTTAGCATTGTCCATTTTGTGATACACTACTGCACAGTGCTATTAGGCTACTGCACATTAAGTGTCTCATGTAGACGCACCCACAGGGAACGGAATGGAAGACATTACAGAAGGGTCTAAATTGAGGAAGAAACACAGCCAACTTAACAGGCTAAAGACATTCCCCAAGTAAATCCATTCTGTGCTATCCTGTGTGATATGCGGATCAAAATATGGGCAGCCAGAGGAGGTAATGAAAATTGCCTGGACTGGGCAGTAGCTATATAGGAAGGTCTGTGTAGCTGACAAGCTCTGTCGTTCCTTGCACTCAAGTGAGATATTTTTATTGAATATGTTTTCCAGTACTTGAGACTGGCCCTCACCTTAGAGTTGTACAAAACTGTAGATTTCAACCACTTAAAGTAGAAGTCATCAGTAAGAAGGAAAAAAGAAAACATCTCTCAGCTGTGTGGAGAAGCAGAGTGACTGTGACTCAGGCAACAAGTGTGTGGGTCTCTAAATCCTACTCAGCAGAGACAAAACTGACTGTGATCTCATAGGGACACAAGTACTTAATCATCTAAGTAGCACTTCAGTCCAAAACTGGGGGCATTTGTAGAAAACACGGGGGTTTACTTCTCTCTAAATTGAAGCGGTGTTTTTAAAAACACCACTTCGATTTAGGGAGAAGTAAACCCCCATGTCATGTACGCTCGTGTCGGAGCCCAATCCTTACCTGCCTCTCTAGCAGCAGGGAGGGGAGAGCAAGTTGCTGGTGGGCAGAGCAGTCCCTGAGCTGCGGGTGGGGTTGGTGCTTCCCTCCGCAGCAGCAGCATCCCCCACAGGTGGCACCTGCCCACAGGCACCCAGTTCGGACAGTCCTGGGAGGTACCACAGCTGTGGAGGGAAGCTCTGGGCCCCCACACAGCTCAGGCAGGCAGGCAAGCTCTGGAGGTGGAGGGAAGATAAGGCTTTCTGCTTTTTTATTTTTCCCCTTCTGTGGATCCTGCCTTCTCGGGCTGTTTGGGCTGCCTGCATGGTCTGCCTGCACAGCTCCTAAGCCACAGGGAGCCTGGTGCTTCCCTCCACTGCTGTAGGGTAGGAAACTAAAACTCCTCAAAGGTGTTTTACGTTGCAGCACACCAAAGTCATTTGCTGCATCCCAAAGTAATTTAAGGTGCATTATGCCACCGAATCTGCTACAGTGGCTGAAATTAAAGTGCAATATGCTGCTGAATGTGCAAACAGCAATGTCATTAAAGCAGTGCAAAAGGCATTTAACCTGCTTGAAGACCACTAAAGAGTGTCATCTACAAACAGCCTGAGATCCTCAAATTCCCCACTTAGCTAACTAGAGATACCAAAAGTCTGTAGGCATCTCAGTTTCTAACATTAAAGTTCCCAAGTGACCTAAAGCTCTGGGAATGCCCTAAAAGGCCTCAGTTATGAGAGTCTTGAGCAGCTCATGACTGATCTGACACCTAAGCTCTGTCAGGATCCACAACCAGATGTCTTTTGACTGTCTTGCTCACATCTCTTTCCAGGAGATGTTCTCAGAGCTGGATTCAGTCTCATGCAAACAAAGAAGTGGCAGGAGGATCCTTCTGTTAAAAATGGGTAACGGCACCACCTGGTCCTTCTTTGTTCCACTTTATTTTAAAGTAGTCACAACTGCTTATTGTAAGAGGTCTGATGCTGCCACTGCATACTTAATGTGCTCTGAAAACAACCACAGGATTGAACCCTCAGGGGATTTATGCCAAGGACTGACTGGTTCCTGGATTCCTAGCTGAGCTGAGGTAAGGTGCCAGACTACCTATCCTTGGGTAGCTCTGGGCATGTGCAGAAGCAGAACTCTAAGTGATCATGGAATTTCATAATTAAATAAATAAGATGTCTAGTGAGTTTAGGCACCTACAGGACTAGGCGTTGACTGAGTGGACATGTACTAGGTTGGCTGGCAGAGGCTTGCAGCAGACTGCGCACATTCAGCTGTAGCGCTCTGCAGGCTTGCAAGGGCTACAGCCTAGCTGCAGGCATTTGGGAGTGATTACGAGGTGCCTAGGAGGATTGGGCTAGATGAAAGATAATTAGCTGGCCACAGGAAGTTAAAAGACTACCAGGGAAAGGAGCTGGGGGAACAGAGATTCCTGGGGAGACACTAAGCTAGAGTGGCTAAACTGAGTTAGGTATTTCTCAGGGTCTGGGAAGAGACCTAAGGCTATGAGGTTGGAGGCAGTTGCACCACCACAGGACTGGACTCAGAGTCAGTTGGAGAATGAAGACTGTAGTGTGGAGGAAGCAGCAGTAAGCCAGTGGCACCTTCTTTTCTCATGTCTAGAGGAGACTCAGGACTGTGAGCACACCTTATATGAGTTATGTTGAGTTGTATTATTGAGAAGTGTTTTTCAACCCATGGGTCACAACCCAAAAGTGGGTTGCAAGAATATATGAAAGGGTAGTGAACAATCATGAAAAAAAGGTGGAAAATCATGGTGGAAACTGAGTTTCCCCTTGTAGGCAGGCAGAGATCCAGCCTGCAAGGAGCCGCTTGGGGCTGGGGAAAGTGGGAGGAGGGGTGATTTGGCAGGGGGCGTCATGTGCATGTGCACATGCACACGCATGTGGCAGCCAGGGTGCATAGACAGCAGTTTCTGTATCTCGCTGCAGGTAAGTCTGTTGTGGGAGGGGGAGCATAGATGGTGTGTGTCGGGGCGGGGCACAAGCAACATGTTGGGGGGGCATATTCCTCCCCCCTCGACAGATTTGTGCAGTGACAGCACGCATAGCTGAATGGGCACAGGCAGGAGCTCACTTTGTGGTTCAGCGGATGGGACCCGGAGTGTGTTGAGACTTGCTGCTGCTGCTGCGACCCTTGTGCCAGGTGTGCTGCCAGCAGTGTGAAGAGTAACAGACATGGGGAGGCACATTGCCCTCATCTCCTCTTGCTGTCACCACTCTCCTCAGGCTGTGGCTCTACTGTGGAGGGGAGGTGGGGTGATGGGTAGTGCAGGTGGCTTGAGGGGAGTGGTGGCAGCCAGGCCATGGTGGTGGTATAGAGCCATGGCCCAGTGCACAAGCAGCTGGCAGTGGGAGGAGGTGAGGGCAGCGTGCCCCCCACCTGTTAGTCCTCACAACGCTGGTGGCATTGCTGGCACAGGGGTACCAGCAGCAGCAGCATGTCTCAACATCCCACTCTGGGTTCTGCTTGGTGGGCCACAGAGCCAGCCTGTGCCTGTCCTGCCAGCCTGAAGCCCAGTGCTTGCTTTAGGCACACCCCATGCCCCACACTCCCACCCCGGCCCCTCACTGGGGCTAGGGCCTGGGGGCAAGGAGCAGCACGTGAGGGATGAGGAGTGAGGCACCAGCAGGGCTGGGGCCCAGGGGGCTGTGGGTTGGCACTAAGGGGCACCGGCAGGGCCAGGGGACTGTGAGTTGGGAATGAGGGGCACTGGCAACTTGCATTGTGTGAAGTAATGGAGGGCCACATGTTGATACTGCTGTTAATGCTTTCCTATTGCTGTTGATGTCTGTCTTTAAAATTTAAGACTGTTGAGCTGCTTTAACTTGTAGTGTGTAATAAGTATTTTGGGGCCAAAATACTTGTTTGTTTTCTACTTAAATTATTTACTGGGTCGGGACTGGCCGTCACTGTTTACAAGTGGGTCCTGGTACAAAAAAGGTTGAGAGCCACTGTTATTGAGGACTGATTTATGTTTAAGAGCTTTCCTGTGAGGCAAGTGTGCCCAGGAAATAAAGAACTGCACAAAGTGTAAAGGCTCTTGACCCAAGCAAAATCCCTAACCTTTACAGCTTCTACTATTGAATCCATTTACAACAAAGCAGGATCTTTGTTGCGAAGGTGTTAAGCTTGTTTCTGTTGCTTTGTTGTCAAAGGAAGACTATCAGCTTTCTGACATCACAGTTGGTTGCTGTGGAGACATTTCCACAAGGCCCCAGAGCCATTTAAAGCCTGTTTTATTTCCCTAAAGACATCTTGGCCAAGGCACATGGTCTGTACTATTTCACCATGAAGGCCCCTTTACCTGCTGCATGAGTGTTCGTGTAGTGCCTGTAAATACTGTTGTTCCATTTAGAGGTTCTGAATTTGGTCAGGCAAATTAGCAAGCATAATGAATAATTTTTTTTAAGTGTTCCTCCTTGCATTGCTATTTAAAAATAAAAAATAAACATGTAACTACTTCTTGACCTTCTGGGAATGAATACATTTTAACTTTTTTAATGTACCTCAACACCATGAAATGTTTTACTCTGGTTTACACTTTTAAAATAAAATATCAACTAACTCTCTTGAGTAGAGTTCATCAGGCTTAGAAGTTCCCCTTTATTAATGGATACTTTAAAAAAAATGTGTAGGGTATACAAAGCTTTTTAATTTTAACATTGGTCCAGTTTTTAATATGAAATAAAAGCAAAGTTCCAGTAGACAATGCTCTACCAGATTGCCAGTCTTTCTATACATTCACATGCTGTCTTGCTAATAAGATCAATGGGATTTTTTTTCTGCAGATCTTCTAAGGCACTTGGGCATAGTAACACCTTACTCCAAGTTGTTATTTACCTTACTCCCTTAGATAACTAATTGTTATCCAGGGCACCTCTCAGCTCCACTTTAGGTGCCCAGGTTTTCCATACAATGCTTGGGCAAATTTGATATCTAAGAAAGTGATCCTGTGAAGCCAGTTGAGCAGGAACTACTGAAGCTAGCCAGTAAGGAATGCTAAGAAGATGCCTAAATGGAAAGCACTTGAGTTTCACAGCCGTGAACTCTCTTCTGGAGCTAGGTACCTAAAGCAGTTCTTTTTCACAAAATGTGGTAGGAGGAGGCCCTTGTTCTCTTTTATACGCTACTCAGCCATTTGAGCACTTGCTCAAAAAGTGGCAAACCCAGATGTGAGAGACTTTAAAAGAAATTTAATTTGAACCAGAATTTGAGCATAGAGCTTGGGTGAATATTTTACCCACTATGCTCTTGGGTGTATTCTGAGATGGAGCTCTCTCAATATCTGCTGTTGGAGCTGACTACATTAAAAAAATATTCATAAGATGTTAACAGTCTTCCATATCTCAGGAATGTGCCCCCAGCATTAGAGTATTTAGTTTGTGGCCTAACACATAATGGATACATAAATCTGTGACACCCATGAAGGGTTGCAAATTCCAGTCACTTAAGAAGAGCTTGAGCCCTATGATATCTGAAGTCTTTTCACATCTTAAGATACAGTAGGTATTGGCTAGTGCAGCCAACAGCTCAGTCTTGTTAACTGGAAAAGTTGGCAACACTTACCGTAGCAAATCATTTTTTTATTTACTGTATTTTCTTGGAAACAACATGCATCTTTTCCCTAAAAATCCACTCCTCCAAATTGGGGTGCATGTATTGGCAGTCTAAATAGCAATGCAATATCTTGAGGGAGTCAAATGACTTAAAGATTCATTGTTCTTCACTCCAGAGGTGTTAAAGATTTGCCTCTCTTTATAACCATCTTGATGTTCCACTTATCAAGCTAAACTGTGTGCTTTCTTCTCTCATTTCACAGTCTTTGAGACTGCTTAGCTCAGTTCAAAATCCTAGATCTACCCATGCAGCCAGTCTTCAGCAATAGCTAGGTTTTCAGCTTTAATTAAGCAAGAAAAGGAGGGTGATTGAGCTGAAGCTTAGGATCTGTCCCAGCTTTATGAAGCCATAACTCTAGGAGGACAAAACATCTTTTTTTCTTCATTTTGCCTTTCTAAAACAAGGTGCACATTATATTCCAGGGCATGTTATGTATGAAAAATATGGTAGGTTGCATCTTGAAAGGACTTAAAGCAAAGTTGCATAATATGGTTGTATTTTATAAATAAGTAAATCAAAAGAAAAAAAAGATGGTGTAAAAAGGAGATCTGTCCATATCCTTGCCTGAAGTGTTCTATTTTTGTCCCACCAGCAAATTTATTACCAATATAGATCCAAGAGTCTAGTTCCAGTTAAAGGATGGTAGGTGGTTAACTTTGGTAATGGTCTTGGCTTCGCTTCTGTTAATCCAATTAAAATAATAATTCAAACCTGATTTTAAATAGTGGGATTTTGGGGGGCTTTATCAGCATGTCAATCTGTAGAATAACATTTCTCTATTCTAATCACTTTTGCTGGATCTCATCTTCTCATGAACCCGATTCTAAATGTTTACTAGAATTGACCCTGCAGGCTATGGGTAATAGAACAGACAATGCTTGGATACAAAACAGTCATCCTACTAGGCAGATAAATTACAAGGCTAAAGTGCAAGTATACTTATTCTGACACAGAATTGGTATTAGTGCTGCCGTAAATGGTACAGCTGTCAAAGATGTTGGAAACTATGGAGGAAAGTTCTGGCTTCTTAATAAAAACTGTTCACAGCAACAGCAAAATGTATTTAGCTGCACTATTGCACAACCCTGCCCCTGCTTGCTGAATTTGGAAAAATTCTACTTTTAGGTAAAACTTACTTTTTAGGTAATTTCTTTTATATTTGACACCCTGTTCTAAAGAAATAAGGCCTGTAGGATAGGGAGTTTGGGGCTGGGGCAAGCAGGGGCAGAACCTGCCACTGAATTCTGGTGTTTGGGCACCCACTGGGGATGTGCGTGTGCTGGCAGTAGAGGAATGCCATACTAGGTTATGGTTAGTCACGTCTGGGGCCACTTGGGGACCAAGGTGCTGATCAGGGTTAAAAGGAGTGGGCAGAATTCAGGGACAACCTGGGTTAGGAAGCCAGGATGTCAATCTGAGAGCAGGTCCTAGGAACAAGCTGAGATGGGAAGCTGGGGAATCAAGCAGACAGTGGAGTCAGAGAGCAAGCCCAGGGGAACAGCAAAGTGGTCTGGGATCAGGTTGAGCCCTGTTGCCTGAACACTTCCTGTTTTGGGTCAGAAGCTTATATGAGGGAAGTAGAGGGCCAGCTGGCCCTGAGCAGCCAGGACAGGGAGTAGATGGAGAGCTAGGCCCTGATGGAGGCTTCAGGCCTGCCTTGCCTAATCTGAGTATTCAACTCTAGGATGGCTATGCTACATTGCATGAGTGACAATGCTGGCCAGGCTGAGGCACCAGGTTTGAAGCACAGTCTGATAGGGGCAAGTCAAGGGAGGAGTATCCCTGTAGTCTGGCCTAAGGGGGTGGGAGGCAAGCAAATTTGACGGACTTGCTTTAGTATAGTAGGACAAAAAGAGGAAAAGGTATTCTTGTGGCTCAGGCAGTGTTCAGGGACTCAAGGAAATCTGGTTTTGGTGTTTACTTCTGTTGCATCCTTCTTGTATTACCTTGGGCAGTATAACTTGTCCCCAGTTCAGTAAGTTGTACAAACACATGTGTAACTTGGGAACCTGAATCCCCAGTTTGGCAAAGCCATAAGAAAAGGTTGAAGGGATCAGGTGTATGCTGGCTTAGGACAGAGGTGCTCAACCTCTGGCCTGTAGGCCAATGTGGCCCACAGAGCCACAGCATCATTGGGGAGCAGGGCTCCCCATAGGTTGGAAATTTGTCAGTATGGAAGCAGTGACCATTGTTATGACCACCCTCCCCCCAACTGCCAAATTCCCAGACCCTTCCACACCTCCCAGGGCTAGACTGGAGCTGGGCCATGCCCCACTTGCAACTGGCTTGGGCCTGAGCTGCACCCCTCCTGACTCCTCTCCCCCTGCCCACTGCAACAGCCATATTGAGGCTGGGCCATGTCCCTTCCCCCCTCCCCCCTTTGGCTGGATCAGGGCTGGCCCATGCCCTGCACTCTCCATGACCAGATCAGGGCCAGGCCACACCCACTTGGCCTTTCCCCCCTGCCCCCCTGCAGCTGGGTTGGGGCTGGGCTACATCCCTTCGTCCATGTGGCCAGCTGGGAACTAGGATATATTCTCTGCCCTCACCCCCCACCACCTGTGGGGCCAGGCTGGGGCTAGGCTGTCTCCACCCCAACATAGCCGAATGGGGCTCTAGGCTGGGTGCTGGATTGGCACCACCAGCTGGATCTGGCACACAGACACACAGGACACTGCATATCCAGTTTGCTGGCTGAAAAGGATGACCACCACTGGCTTAGGAAAAAAGATAAAGAAAGGTGGCACTTGATAGTAGTTTTAAAATATTTACTGTAAGAAGATGGAGAAACGTAATTTCCTCCTTGTGTCCTACCCCCGTGACAAGAGAATGGGTTCAAACTTCAGTAAATGGGCTTTAGATCAGAAAAGCTCTCTCAGAAGGACAATGGAATAAGCCACCTATGGAAGCTGTAGAATCTCCTTCATCAGAGGTCTTCAAGATGAAGCTATGTAAGTATCTGTCCACATGAATCCTACATCCATTCAGAAGTCTTCATTTTATGTGCCCCTTCAAAGCATGTGATTCACTTGTAAACTGTTGATGATGGTCCTTTCTGTGTTCAGTTTCATTTTTCAGCTCTTTGAGAGTCTCTTATGGTATTTATACAAAGTACAGTGAGACCAGTCTTGGTCAGGACTTCCGCAATTACTGAGAACCATCCCTTTATTAATGCTTCCCCCACTCCATTGGGGATTTGTAACCTATTATGGATTTAGAGTTCCATTAAATAAAACATTTTAAGCACATGGCCAAGGCCCAGTCTATTAAATCTTTTTGTTCTGTTGTTTTGAAGGCAACTAGTCTTGGCTGCAGCCTGAGTGAAATGATTAGGCAAAGGAGGAAAGAAAACACAACTTTTTTTTCCATGGATTAGTTTGGTTTCCCCAGATTATTCCCTAGGTCTTCTTAAACAGAATAATCTGTGTAGTAATTTCTCAGTTAAATTCTGATTTTTATTTATTTTATTTATGTATTTATTTTCCCAAGGAATAACAGGGGAATCGGTTTAAGATACATTTGCCTTTGCTAGCTTCTAGTTTTCTTGCCCCCCCCCCCACCCCCAAACCATCTCTGTTAGTGGTCAGGGACTCAAGGAAATCTGGTTACTGTGCCATTTTGTTGCATCCTTCTTGTATCACTGGCCCTCTCACTACTGCCCCATGCTGCTCATCCATGTGGGCACCAATGATACTGCCAGGGGAGACCCTGAGCAGATCAAAAGTGACTACAGGGCTTTGGGTGCAAGGGGGAGGGGGTCTAGTGCTCGGGTTGTGTTCTCATCTATTCTTTCGGTCAAGGGAAAGGGCCCGGGCAGAAGCAGGTGCATCCTGCAGATCAACACCTGGCTGCGCAGGTAGTGTCACCAACAGGGCTTTGGCTTCTTCAACCATGGGATGTTCTTCCAAGAAGAAGGATTACTGGGAAGAGATAGGATCCACTTAATGGAGAGAGGGAAGAGTGTCTTTGCAGATAGGTTTGCTAACAAGTGAGGAGGACTTTGAACTAGGCTTGCCGGGGGATGGAGACCAAAGCCCTGAGGTAAGTGGGGAAACAGGAGACCTCGAGGAAGAGCAAGCAGCAGGGGGCAACAGAGGAAGTGCTCTCGTACTTCCTGAGAAATCAGGGCAATCAACTGGTGACCTCGGGTGCCTGTACACAGATGCACAGAGCCTGGGAAACAAGCAGGAAGAATTGGAAGTCCTTGCACAGTTGCAGAACTATGATGTGATTGGAATAACAAAGACTTGGTGGGATTGCTCCTGTCATGCGAGCTGTCATGGATGGGTACAAACTGTTCAGGAAGGACGGGCAGGAGAGAAGAGGAGGAGGAGTTGCACTTTATGTAAAAGAGCCATATGATTGCTCAGAGCCCAATAATTGTATCTACAAAGATCCAGAGGCCATATACAACCTGGCTAGTATCTTCCCTCCCAGACCCATAGGCCTAGGAGTTCAGATACTCCCAATTATCTAGACTGGCATCCTTCATGTAAGTCCCTGACTCAGAGGCCTGGGAGATCAGAAGCTCCCAGTCTTACCCAAAAGGCCAAATTATGCTGTATCACTTATACACAGCCATCATAGCATAATCCATACAGTGATAAGAATAGCATATCTTGATGCTTTCGCCATTCAACTCAGAGTGGGCAAAACTGCTGATTATCCCTTGCTATTGTGTTAGGGCCAGGACAATTGCTGCTCACAGTAGTAATTGGAAGGGATCACTGGTAGGCTGTGCACCACCCTAAACTGTCCCAGGATGGAGGTAGTCAACTCTAGGGGCATATCCCCACAAGCATGCACACTCATTTCCCTGGGGACAAATAGCAGTGGCACATATTTGTGCTGTTGCTAGTTGTCCCTGGGGAATACCCCTGCACGCACGTTCTGGCAGGTGGCAAATTGCCCCAGGTGGAGTAGGGGAGGCCAAGGCCAAAACCCGGGCTGATCCCAGCAACCTTATCTGGGCTTCTGGGGGCCTGCCCAGGCTGCTGTGGCAGTCATTCAGGTGTGTGGGACTGGCAGCCGGAGTGTGGCTCTGGCCAGTCAGGCTCCAGTTTCAAGTGCTGCCCACTGCAGCCATGAGCAGCGCCCCGCTTTTTTTGATACCAAGAGTTCCTGGTATCTAATTTTGCCTCAACCTATTCATGTGTGCTATGTACATTTTGAGGCACCTCAAAAGCCTTTGAGGCTCCACAAAGTGCACATTCCCACTTGTTGGGACACACCCTATGATAGCAAAGGTATCAGGGAGTAATGGGACTTCATCTGGAGGGGCTCCAGGTGTCTCAGGGAGGCCAGAGTCTTCAGAGGGTTCTGTTAACTCACAGGCAGTTCGGGTAATGCTGCTGAAGGTGCTGGCCATGTTAGAATTTTTGTTTTCGAGTGTTAGGCCTTTGTGGGGTTCACTCATCCCAGTTACCAGGCCTGGTGGAATTGGCAGGAAGGCTGATCTGTACAACTCTGGCAAGCAAGCTCATGGGAGGCTAGGGGTAGCCAGATGAAAGGGTAAGAGTCTATACTTGTTTTCATGTTCTGGCTCAAAACATATTGTCTGTTTTGTTTGCATAACTTTCATCCTATGTAATCCTTTTGCTGTTTATCTCCTTACTGGTTGCCTGTGAGAAGAGTGACTTCTGGGTGGGTGACAGTCCAGGCTGATGTTCTACACAGAAAGGGGGGAACCTATAATTTCTTCTATAACTCATAAGTGGAGAGAAACTCAGTACTCCAAAGGTCCCCATGGATGGGTTTGTGTCAACAACAAAACTGTGGCATGAAGTACAAGTCAAAATTGAGGGATTTTTGAGTAGTTTCAATTAGGAAACCTTGATGAAGGCTTTTCTGTGCATGCAGGTTTTTATTTACATGCCTGGTTCCCTAAACACAAGAAGAACTAAACCACAGACAACTTCCTTGCAGGTCCAACCCTCTGTCAGTTAGAACTTAGCTCAAAAAGCTGTTTTAGCTCTCTTTCTCAGGTAGTATAAGAGTGGTATAGCTATGATGGTCCAGAAACTATGTGAGAGGCAAGAATTTCTTAGGGTGATAGCTTTTATTGGACCAACTGTGTAGTTGGGATAAACTTAGACAAGCTTTTGAACGCAAGACATTCCTCAGGTGGATATAATTGCTCAAACAAAGGTCCTCACTGAGATCTGGTGAAGTATGTCTTGCATTCAGAAGCTTGCCTAACTTTATCCCAACACAGTTGGTCCAACAAAAGCTATCACTCTAAAATTCTTGACTGACCCTTTTTATTAGGGTCATGGTCACAGTACTTCTGCAACTGTCTGGACCTCTTTCTTTCTCTGACTGTTTTATGTGGTTTCTTTTCTTTCTCTTTCTCCCTCTCTCCTGCCCCACCCTTGTTTAAATTTGAATGCCCTTATTTGAGCCTTTGTTGTGGGCAGTGCCATGTCTTGTTTTGGAGGCCAGTGTTTCATAGAGGAACTTAACTCCTTTTTTCTAGCTATCTTAAATGAAGGACAACAATAATATCTACTTACTTTAATGTTTTGTCTAAATCGCAATTGTTCTAAACTTTACTTCAGTATTTGTATCAAAAGGTCAAAGGTCTGTTTTGAGCTTAATAGCGTCACCTAGCAGAGTTGCTAACCCAAGACAAATTTCTTTACTGAAGACCAGACTTATTTTTACTGACATGTTTTATGTAATGTAAATGTATTTACACTGGATGAACCAGGCCCTGGATGATGTCCAGGTTCACATTTTAGGGGTTAAGATCAGCCATAGTATTTTATTTATTTATTTATTTCCATTTTTTTTTTTTTTTGTACCTAACAGCTAAACAAGTGTTTTGGCTTGACAGCCCTGCTTGACTGCAGCAATTGTCTTATACCATGCTTCCCGCTACTCACCCTTGCCCACTGGTACCCCTGACTGCACTCTTTAGCTCCTCCCTACCCTATCATGGACCCTGAAAACAAGAATACTACCTGCCTAGTTGAGACCCAGCAGTGTTATAGGCAGGTAATCAGACACAGCAGCACCTGGCTTGTGGGGAGAGGTCTATGGTCTGCAAAGCTCTGAGATAATGCTTTGTGCAGGGTACTGTGCTTCAGCTCAGACACCAGGTGTCACTGCTTTACTCTGTCTATGCATCAAGGCTTGCCTCAAGCCTTATTCTAATGAGATTCAATCAAGCTCAGGGTTTCTTAGGTTTTTTATGGACAGCTCATTAGTTTTTTTATGGATTTTGAAGACAGGCATTTTCAGGTTTGTTTTTTATTTTTATGGACAGTTGAGAACTCTGCCACCTACAAGACTGAAGCACCTCAGTGTCTTGCCCACGGTACACAAGGCCTAAACTACTCTGCCACAATACTTGCATTGAAACTGCATTATCTCCTTGTGCCACTGAAAGGCACCATTAATGTGCGGGAACCTTCCCACATGCAGGCTCACTGCCACTTTCATCAGAGGCTTCAGCATCTTGAGTGCATCAGCAAGTATAAATTGTTTCTCCCAATTTAAGTTCAGAGGCCTTTCTGGGTTTCTAAAGACTTAAGGGAAAATGCTGTTACTTTTACTCTGATTTTTAGATTCACAGCATAAAACCATCCCTCCATTTATACATTGTGTGCTGCATTCTACAGCCATTGTCTTGATTACTAAGGTGCAATTGATTCTCTAGACAGCAAATTGAAAAATTATCTCCAGGCTTCTCCATAAAATTACCTCCAATATCAGGTGCATTAGGCAATGCTTTAGTACAGACAGAAAGCTGTCAGGCTGATGTCTCCTCTGCCATGCTGCCAGATACCAATGACTGTTAGGAGAAAATTAAAGTAGTGAAATGGATGTAGAATAACTGTAGACACTGACAGTTGCCTCCAAACAGTGACAGAAGGAGAATGGATCGGATAGAACTCTCCCTCCCTCTTCAAACAGCCATATCGCTTCATGTTAAATACTTAATTGGCATTATTGATTGCAGTTTCTACTGTCTATAAGTTTCATATCCAACTTGCCTGTAGTTAGGACTATTCTGTTTCACACCATGATGCTGAAAAATGTTTTTTTGGGGTAAGCCATCATATTTGCTATGTACACATCATCCTGTTGTACAGTGGTGGAGAAGAAAAGCCCTTAAGGCAGGCAAAAAAATAGAATAAAATAAAGAAGAACAAGAAACATAAAGGTGAAGACTCGGAGCATTTCTTCTTGGAGAAAGAAAGAGCTTCTATACCTTCCTATAAGGATGCAGCAGGAAAACATTACCAAATTTAGATATGCTAAGCAAGTGCATTTGACATATTTACTGATTATTTTGCCAATGTGGCTCATGCATTTTGTATTTAATAACCATGCAAACAAGTTCCAATTGATAATTCTGTTTTTTGTGTTAGGAAACTTATTGGAAAGCACTTAAGAATCTTGGGAACAAACTGCATTGGCATAGGAGCATGAAGCAGGTGACTAAAACAGGTGTCTTTTAAATTTTTAATGTACACAATCCTGCATTGCATAGTGCAGGGAAAATGTACAGAAAAATAATTATGGAAAGCAGTGCTTTCCCTTTCTAATAATAATGTAACCCTGGGTGTGACACTACATGTGCCCTCACCTGAATAATGGGATCCTGGGGTACCCGGTAGCCAGTAGCCCTGCCAAGCCCCCCTGGGAAGCTGCTGCAGTGCCCCTCCTAGTGGAGAGCCTCCCCTTACAATCAAGCACCCTCGCAGACAATTCTCAAACTATTTACAAGATTTAATTATTTACAACATAACAAATAATCATTAAATAAACATGTGGACATACTGACTAACCCTGACTAAGAAACCCTCAAGAATTTATTTACACAGTCTCTCACTTGCACACGGTGTACTGGGGGTCCCGTGTGCACTGCCCTGGTGGGGTATCTCAGGGAGCGGGACTCCGTGTCCCTGCCCGTGGTCTGTGGACGCTCCCTGGTGCTGGTGTCCGTCTCCATGCTCCTGGGGTCTCTGGGCAGCAAGCAGCAGCTCCTCTGCAGTTCCTGCAAGACAGCCTTCCCCTGTCTTTGACCCCCCCTTCCCTAATTCTGCTGTGAGCAGTGTCTGGGCTGCAGGCTGTAGCAACCCTCCTGCCCCACACAGCTTCACAGCCCCGGCAAATGCAGCCCCTCCCTGAGCTTTGCCTGCCCCTGGGGCCCCTCACCCATCAGGGAAACTAGGGCAGACTCCAGCAGTCCCCACCCCAGCTCTGCTGTGCTCATCCAGCCACACCAGCTGCAGTCAGGTCTCTCCAGGCTTGGATTCTCCACACTAGCAGTCCCTGCCTGATCCTGCCGCCGCAGCTTCTCCACTGCTGCTCCTGCAGGCCTCTCTCAGGGGCTCTCCGAGGGACCACTGCACTGAGACTCTGAATCCGGTCTCCAGCCTGTCCCTCAGCCTCTCTTGTTCCCCCCTGCCGGAAAAACTGCTCCCCCTTTTATCCAAGCCTCTCAGCCAATCCCAGCTCAGGGCCGTTCCCGGGCTTTTGCTAACGGCTCTCTTTCAAAACTTTGCTGGGGTTACATCACCCCTCCCACTTCCAACAGGGCTGCTTCCAAAACAGCTTCACTTGCCCTCAGATCCTACAGTGTCCCCTCTGGGACAAATTCTGTCTCTCTGCCAGGCAGCCCTTCCCATTCTGTTTAGGGGGGTCCATTTTTTAAAGGCTGCTACAATAATATTACTACTACTTAGAATCATAGAGACTTAGAGTTAGAAGGGACCTCCACAAATCATCTAGTTCAACCCTTTGCCAGTGGTGGGATCATCCCTATAAAGAAAAGAATATGGAACGCATCACAAATTTGCCTATCATTTTGCATAGGGGCTAATTTCTGTATTGCTCCCATTTTAGTACATGTTTCCCTCACTTTATGTGGGTTTTGTACGTGCAAATTCACTCTTATGCGATGACCCTTTTTATACCAAAAATTCATTATGAGTGAGATAAATTCACTCTTATGCAATTGGTGTGGTGGAATCGCTTAATAGTGTCCCCTCCCCTTGCCCCTTCCTCCACAGACTTTCCTGTGGGAGGTGGGGACACACTGAGGGTGCACTCTATACCATCTTCCAGGTCATTCATGAAGACATTGAATAATGCTGGCCCCAGGCCTGACCTCTGGGGCACTCCACTTGATACCAGCTGGCAACTAGACATTGAGCCATTGGTTACTACCCTCTGAGCCCAATGATGTAGCTAGTTTTCTATTCACCTTACAGTCCATTTATCTGGCCCATACTTCCTTAGCTTGCCTGGGAGAATGTTGTGGGAGACCATATCAAAACCCTTGCTAAAATCCACCCATCTCCCCGCATCCACAGAGCCAGTCATTTCACCATAGAAGGCAGTCAGGTTAGTCAGGCATGACTTGCCCCTGGTGAATCCATGCTGACTCCTCCTAATCACCTTCTTCTCCCAAGTGCTTGGAAATGGATTTCTTAAGGATCTACTCCATGATTTTTCCATGGACTGAGGTGAGGCTGACCAGTCTGTAGTTCCCTGGATCCTCCTTTTTCCCTTTCTTAAGTATGGACACTGTTTCCCCTTTTCCAGTCACTTGGGACCTCTCCTGATCACCATGAGTTTTCAAAAATGATGGCCAATGGCTCTTCAATCATAATAGCCAACTCCCTCAGAACCCCTGGGTGCATCCCATCTGGCACCATAGACATGTATATGTCCAGCTTTTCTAAAGTCCCTAACCTGTTCTTTCATCACTGTTGGCTGCTCATCTCCTCCCCAAACTGTGCTGCCTGGTGCAGTACTGGGAGCTGATCTTTCCTGTGAAGACTGAGGCAAAAAAGGCATTGAGCACTTCAGCCTTTTCTGCATCCTCCCTCACAAGGTTGCCTCCTCATTCAGTAAGGGACCCTACTTTCCTCAATCCTCATCTTCCTATGGACCTACTTGTAGAAACCCTTCTTGTTACCCTTTACATCTCTTTCTAGCTGTAACTCCAAATGTGCTTTGGCTCCTGACTCCATCCCTGCATACCTGAGCAATACTCTTATACTCCTCCCTAGTTGTTCAAGTTTCCACTTGTTATAAGCTTCTGTTTTGTGATTTAGTTTACTGAAGAGTTCCCTGCTAAGCCAAGATGGTCTTCTGCCATACTTGCTAGTATTGCTGCACATGGGGATGGTTTGTTCCTGCACTCTCAGTAAAATGTCTTTAAAGTACAGCCAGCTCTACTGGACTCTTCTCCCCCTTAAACTGCCTTCCCAGGGGATCCTACCCATGAGTTCCCTAAGCGAGACAAAGTCTGCTTTTCTGAAGTCCATGGTCCTTACTCTGCTGCTCTCCATCCTTCCTTTCCTCAGGATCCTGAACTCAATCATCTCATGGTCACAGCTGCCCAAGTTGCCATCTACTAATACATCCCCCCACCAATTCTTCTCTGATTTGTGAGCAGGAGGTCAACAACAGCACAGCCCCTATTTGACTGCTCCAGTTCTTGCACCGGGAAATTGTCCCCAATACTCTCCAAAAACTTCCAGGATTACCTTTGCACTGCTGTATTGCCCTCCCAGCAAATGTTAGAGTGATTTGAAGTTCCCCATGAGAACCAAGGCCTGGGATCAGCAAACTTCTAGTAGCTGTCTGAAGAAAGCCTCATCTTCTACTTTCTCCTGGTTTGGTGGTCTATAACAGACCTCCACCACAATATCACCCTTGTTGCTCTCCCCTCTGACCCTAACCCAGAGACTCTCAGCAGGCCTATCTTTAGCTTCATACCGGAGCTCTGAGCAATCATATGGCTCTTCTATGTAAAGTGCAACTCCTCCTTCTCTTCTCCCCTGCTTGTCCTTCCTGAACAGTTTATACCCATCCATGACAGTGCTCCAGTCATGAGAGCTCCCACTAAGTCTCTGTTATTCCAGTCACATCATAGTTCTGCAACCGTGCAAGGACTTCCAATTCTTCCTGCTTGTTTCCCAGACTCTGTGCATTTGTGTACAGGCACCTGAAGTAACTAGTTGATTGCCCTGATTTCTCAGGAAGAAAGGTCTAAGTATACTTGATTCTGCCTTAGTGCAAGGGTTTGAACTAGATAATCTCTCAAAGTCTTTTTCAGTTCTACATTTCTTCCTTTATTTCTGTTCTTGACTAGGGAAAACCAATTTGTGTAGCAGACTTTGAGAGAGGATTTCATTTACATCATTGACTAGAAGCGTTTATTGTATAGTGAGCTTCCTAAAGAATGCTGGCATTCTTCAAATTATTGTAATGTCAAAAGAACCCAACCAGTGTGTGGCAGGCCCATGCCCCACTCACCACACTGCTGATATCCAGGTAGCTGGCCTGTGAGCAGCTGGGCTAGCACCACACAGCTCGAAGTGGGATTGCAGATTGGTCTGGCCCCCTGAAGTTCCCTGGACAAATGGAGACCAGTGGCCATGTCCCAGGGGGAGCAAGAAGGAGGGAGCACCTGCTGTACCTCTAGAAATTCTCCCTACAACTGGTGCACGCTGGCAGGTCCACAAGCAGGCAGGGCCCTGGGAAGCATAACCACACAGACCATGGCAGGGATCTCCCTGCAGTGTCTGAGCCCTCACTGGAGACAAGGAGCCCTGACAAACCCGACACTGTCATCAAAGACTGGATGCCTGAGAGAGGAAGCCTGGGGCCCCAGCAGAGGAGCAGCCACCAACAGAACCAGGGGCTCAGACCCCATCAAGACCACACTCATGCCAGCCATGGCAGCTGGGTCAGGACAGAGGCAGCCCAGGAGCATTGATGGGATCCACCAGAGATCTTGGCAGCACAGCACGCCACACCGTTACGGCCTTGAACACTGAAATCCGCACTCTGCCAGCATCTGGCCCATAGGGGTCACAAGGGTATGAGAGAGTGCCCCACGGGACATTATAGAACGTGGCCAGGTACTAATCAATCCAAAGCCTAGTGCTCTTGGGGGTAAAACCCCAGCACTGAAATTATACAGCGGCCAAGCAGGATGCACTGCACATATGTGGGGTACAAAGAAGAGGCACCTGATGTAGTGAGCACCATTGCCCTGTTCATTCGTGTCCTGGGAAGAATTTATTTTCATGTATTATTGAGTTGCAAGTTTCTGTCTGAATTGGAGACACCTGGACCACTGGCCTGCTAAGAAGTGCAAAGATAGCTCTCCTGGGAGGTGTGGACAGAACCTGCAGCATGCCCGGATCCTGCTGAGACCCAAACCAGATCACCCGAGTGGAAAGGAGTAGGGTGTAGGAGGGAAGTAAGGAGTCCCACAGAAGAAGCATCAGACAAGGAGCCCAGGGTCATCAAGAAACACTAAACAACATCTTCCAGTGAAAACTCAGGTAACACCAAGTCATGGCAGGCAAGTAGACCCTGGCACAGCACACTTAAATGGGTAGGGCAGGCCAGCGGTGTCACTGAGTGCAGGTCCACCACACAATGTTTACAGGTAAAAGGCAGATGATAGATGGAGAAGTAGTAGAGAATGAAGTGGACTCCCGTAAGGGCTGTTAGTACAGCAGAGACCAGAGTGTCCTTCTATTGAGAGGAAACAACTAGAGAATTGTAAGGATAAGGCAGAGAGAAGTTGCTTACACTTATTTCCAATATTAGCAGTCCATTTTTATCTATAAAATGAACATGTTTGTAAAGAGGAAAAACAATGGAGGAGTAATAATTTTGGGCCTACCCTTCTTTCCCCCAGGAGAGGTCTGGATTTGTCAGCTGCGGCAAAATATTCTAAGAGTTATTGTGAGACTGCTGTTGACAAGCAGGGGGAGAAAAGCAAAATTTTGTTCTCTTCCAGTGAGAAAATATCATGTGTAGCTCATCTTAATGGAAGAGAGCATGGGTAGGTAAAATCTGGCTATGGTATATGAGAAGCTGAAATAGGATTTACTGCAAGTGACAATGTCCTAAGAGGAGCCCATAGGACTCCACATAGTACTCCACACCTTGCAGTCTGTGTAAAGCTTTTTGAAAGGGTCTAGTATATCTCCGAGTGCAGCCAGTCAGTACAGTTTTCCCTTGCCCCTCAAATGTCTACAGAACTTGAGTGCCTTTCTTGGTTTTTAGTTTGTGCATGTGCAACTCTTCCATTAAGATGAGCGTCGAGTGATCGTCATAGGTGACTCCATCCTGAGAGGTACGGAAGGACCCATCTGTCGCCAGGACCCCTCAACACGAGAGGTCTACTGCCTGCCCGGAGCAAAGATTCGGGATGTGACGGGAATAATCCAGGCCAGGATTAAGCCCACCGATTACTACCCCATGGTCCTAGTCCATGTGGGTACTAATGATGCGGCCAGGAGAAGCCCTGATCACCTGATGACGGACTACCATGCTCTGGGCGGCGTGCTGAGGGAGATCGGTGCACAGGTGGTATTCTCTTCTGTCCTACCAGTGAGCGGACGCGGAAGACGGC
>NW_005842246.1:772396-800270 GCF_000455745.1 Alligator sinensis
GTTCTGGAATGGGCTCCCAAGGGAGGGGGTGCTCTCCCCTACCCTGGGGGTCTTCAAGAGGAGGGTGGATATGCATCTAGCTGGGGTCATCTAGACCCAGCACTCTTTCCTGCCTATGCAGGGGGTCGGACTCGATGATCTATTGAGGTCCCTTCCGACCCTAGCATCTATGAATCTATAAACTGTTTCTATTCTGGCCATTTTGTAACAAACACCGGCAAACATGACCTTTGTGTTTTTTATCCCTGCAATCAGCTTGTCTAGAAGCTGTAGTTATGAAGCTAGGAAATGTCCGTCTTGCTCCTCCACCACCCCATAAGAGAGGGCCAAGCAGATAGCTGAAGGAAGTTTGGTGTTAGTATTGTGTAATGACCCCTGACCCATTTATTAGCACTCCTTCTGCCCTGCGCATGAAGGGGTGACACAGGCCCTCTGGTTTCCTTGCACTTATGCTCTCTGCTTTTTTTTTTTCCAGACAGTTTGGCGCGCTGACTCATTTTATACTTGCAGCAATTTTCTGTTGAGAGCTTAATGAGTGCAAAAGGGCACTTAAGGCTTACAAACATCATAAGGCAAAGTAGGTGCAGTGTCAAAGCCAAGCTAAAATGAGCAAAATCAGCTGAACACAATTGGATGGGGAGAGGACCATGCAGAGCCATCCTCTGCAAACCTCCAAATGCCATTCAATGACATCACTTTGTCCTAAAAAAAATTTAACTTTGTAGTTTCTAGACCTCTGTGTAGGTATTTCTAATGCATACATTGCTGGGTTTAATAAGATGCTGCTACATTGACTAGCACAGTATAAAATCCTTTCAAATAAACTTGCTGCTTTACAGAGGAATCTTATTAATGCTTGACAATCTTTTGAGAATTTCTTGGCTCTTATTCTAGACTCTCACTAAACTTAGTAGATTAAGGTCCACGTTATCCAGTTCCCATGGAAAATCACATGGAAAGGAAGCTGTTGCTGGCAAGGTATTATTTCCATTTCCAGCTCCACCTTCTCCTAGCTCTCCTGCCAGCAGAAAAGCCAGAGCAATTGAAATTAGTGTTAGCAGGTCTCATGGAAGCCTGGGATTGGCAGACCCAAAGATACTTTCAACAAAGCTAAGCCCATTTGCACTCTAAGTCCCTTGTATCACCAGAAGCATGGTTGTTATTACTATCCTTATGTGGCCTAGCCATGCTGTAAGATATATACTTGAAGCAATAATAACCTGTGTTGCCTAACTCCTTAATTCCTTGGCAAAACATACCCAACAGTGACCTGTTTCAGCTCTCTGGCTTCTGACTAGAGCCAGGAGCACAGTGGATTCAATTAGCTACATATAGCCTTTCACAAGCCTCTGCTTCCCACTTGACTTCTCTGATCTTGCTCCCCTCCATCTACAGTTAAGAGAACCAATACCAAGCTGTGCTAAATAAATAATAATAGTTCAGGGGATTAAAGGAAAAGCAGCTGGGGGAGAGGGGAATGAAGGGTGAAATAGAAGGAAGAAAGTGTTTCTGAAACCAGCACAGACCTCAAAGTCAAGCTTGTTTTACAAAATGCTCACCTTCCCAGCTTCCTGATCAGCCCAGGAGAGGTGCTTTTAACTACTATATGGTAGTACACTGGTATTCCAGCTTCCTGTCTCCTACGCCGCTGGGCCTTGCAAAATGATGGAGGTAGTTCCTGTACACGATGGCCTGGAGGAAATGAATGCCTCAGAAACATTAAGTACTAATGACCTCTGTTGCATCTGTGCTTATTCATCATCATATATGCACACACTACTGTAAGTAAATCCTATGACTTCATATCAGTAGATGGTACTGGATTTGGTCAGATCTGTATAAGTTGTTTGGGGGTATAGGCTGTAGCCATGTTGGTCTAAGGGCATAGGCAGTCAAGGTTTTTGGGGTAAATCTGATATCTTTTCTTAAACCAACTGAAATATTTGGAAAAATTATTTTTTGCAAGCTTTCGGGTATAAATACTCTTTATCAGGCTGAGGAAGCATCTGCAGATGTTATACCCCCCCCAAAAAATTTCTTTGCAAGCTTTCACATGTAAATACCCTTGCAGATGCTTCCTCAGTATGACAGATGCTTCCTCATTTATAGCCGAAAGCTTGCAACAAATAATTTTCCGACTATATGAGTTGGTCTCATAACAGATATCAGACTTGCCTAAAGAACCGTGTCTGCCTATAAGTTTTTTGACAGTTAGCTGGAAGTGCTCTTGTGCAGAGGCTTGGAAGGCTGTATATGCAGAGGCTCGGGAGGTTGTGTGAGGAACAACAGTTGCACACAAGCTTATTTCAGTGGGAAGGGACCTTTGGATGAATATTGCCTCTTACTCTCTATGCACTACTTAGCACATGCTAAATAGTGGCAACAAAGTTTTTAGTACAGAGGGTTCAGTGAGGTTTAACAAACTTGAGAAGAGGAAAAAGCCATTCTCTATTATGCTGTCAAAACATGGAGCTCATTAACTGTCTGCATTGCACAGGTTTCAGCCCTTACAGACATTTGGAGATAGGAAAGGGCTGGTTGCACTGTTTAACAATGTTTGTTGCTGAGGTTTTGCAAGCCTTAGAGTGACCAGAGGGTGGCAGCATAGAGCTATCAGTCTTTACACTACCTTAGTGAGCGCAATAGACTATAGTAACATTGTGTGGGTGTCAGGCATTTTACACACAATTGGTTCTAATTAATCATACATAATTTTTTTTGTTCTGTTTCACAACAGGGTGAAAACAACTATTTTCCCTATCTTTTTGTTGTTGTTGTTGCTTTTATTGTAACTGCTTTTTATCTCTGAACTGTAATGTGCGCTGTGCCATCAAAGCCACGTTAACCAATTAGCTGCATATGTACTTCACTTGTGAACAGGTGGCTTGGGGCTGAGAAACCAGTGTTGAGCCTTTAGTACAGTAAACGTTACTAAATTGTTTATTTAATCTTATAATAAAGATTAGCATTCATGGGCTTAGCGTAAAGTGGTACCTGAGGTACTGAAGTTATACCCCCTTCTAAGTACCGGTAGGTGTGGGGAGGGGAGTGTGTGGTATCTGTCACTGTATGGGGGAAGCATGGAAATGATATTACTGTGACCTTATTTAAGTGTCTTACAAATCTAAAACAGCACTCCATTGAACATTCTCCTTTGGAGAAGATGGGAGAACAATACACGACAAATGTTAATATCTCTCGGTGCGTTCCTGGAAACTGCTCAGAAGCTGTAGTGGTGAATGTGGTATTTGAAACCAACATAGGAGAGAATTTCTTTGGGCCTCAACTTCCACTCTTGTAAAATGCATGCAATCATTCTCCTTTGCAAATGACAGGCGCAAGGAGATGGACTGAGGTCAGGCTGCTGCCCTTAGCTGGAAACATTACAGATTACCCATCTTGTTGTATTCACATAGAGCATCTATAAAGAAACAGAACTCTGTATTATCCTGTATGGGAGACACTCTGAGGATAAACAGGTAAATTTCCAGTGCAATCTTCTAGATTATTTGGGAGAGACAATGAGAGAGAAGCTTTGAACTGTTTATGGGAAGACCTCTAGGCATGTTTGCAAAACCTTGTGATCAGTGGTATTGAAGGCAGTTGATAGTCTATGCTAAACTCTGTCTTCATTCATTACCAGCAGATTAGCAACTAGCAGAACCAGAGGGTTCTATATACTGCTAAAGGAATTAAATCTGATTTATGGGGTCAAGGAAATCCAAGCATTACTGGAGTTGTCAGCTTTATACACATTTCCCAATTTACTCATTAGGGTCAAAAGAAAAAATAACCCAGAGATAGAGTAGACTATTTTTTGATATTGAGCTCAAGACTAGCTTCTTTAAAAATCTTGGAAACTTACTTCCTCAAAAGTGAACTGTAAGACTCCAACGAGGTCTGCATAAGCATTGACAGTTTCCTCCAATAATCAACACCACTCAATTTTATTTTATTTTTATTTTTATTTTTTTTTATCAGCCAAGAAGTACTTGAATCTGACTTTCAGGTGACAGCTCAAAGGTTCTGGAGAACTTCAGCTGGACTGGGAGAATAACCATGAAGTCTCTTATCCTTCACAGTTTATTGCATGTTGTTTCTATGCTCCTAATTTTCAATTCCCAAGCTATTTTTCAAATATTAACTTCTAATATTAACACCTGCCTTTTGAACATGAAGGGCAGATGAAAACTTTTCCCAGTCATAACTGCTTTTGGGTGGTAGTTCTCTGAGTCTTAAAAGAAAGTATAACCCCCCCCATGGAGTGGTAAGGATCAGCCTGGAACAAATGGATTGATTTAATCTAAAAATAATATTGGAATACAACAATAGGCAACTTGATACCTGATCCATTACAAGCATATGCTTTAGGCAAATTATTATTTATTATTATGGCAAAAAATTCTGAAACATTACTAGTGAAGTTTCTTTATCTACCCAACCAAAGGTGGAAATTATAACATTTATAACAACCTTGCCAGAAAGGTAATTGAATTAAATCAGTTTTCTTTCACTGTTGGAGAAGCTGCTCTGACAGAGGTTGTTTTTTTTTGTTTGTTTGTTCCAGGTGATCAGAGCTTTTTATTACCAGCTGAATCTAGATTTCCTGCGTTCCAGTGCAGAGTCTTACCCAGGAGAGCATTTTCCCATCCTCTGTAATTACATTGCTGTCTGTGCGGACACACTCTGTTTATGCACATGCAACTTGGAAGTCAAATTATTCTTAAACAAATGGTTGGGGGTGGGGGGAGAAGAACAATAATGAAAGAAAAGATAAAACCCAGTGAAAATGAATTGGGGGGGAATGCCTTTATGAGCCACTGTATCAAGAGTCAAAGACAGCATAATTGCAGTGTCCTAGGATATAATCAGTAATGGTCTGCTGGGTGAACAGCATTTTCTTCCTAACAACCCTCTGAAACCTTATTGCTTCTATTAGTCTTTGAAGACAGATCAATAAAATAGTTCCCTCCCCTGGGAGAAGAGATGCATCCTGACTTTACAATGAAAGAAGAAAAGGTCTGTCCATCACAGTGATGGCATCTCCACCTTTTGTTAATAATTATTACTTGTATAGCAGTAACACTGAGAAGTCTTAATCAAGTTTGGGGCTCTTCTGGGTTAAATGCTGTATGTGCACACAGTTTCTCCTCTCTTACAAGGGAGGGAGAGGCACACTGTGACAGGGGAGGAGTGGTGGGGGAAAGGAAGAAGAGTTATTATGCTACTTCTGGTCTCCACAGAATGAGGCAAACTTTATTGGACCAATTAATGCTTCATTTAGTAGCTTTCAAATGTGAGACTGAATTTATATTTGCAGATTTTTCTATTTTAGTACCCAATCTGCACTACACGTAGAATTTTAGAAATGGTCTGCAGAGCTACTGATTTAAAATGCAGGGTGACCCAGTAGATGTCAGGCAAACAATATGTGGAAAAGGTTGAGCATCTTGATTTACTGTTTTGTTAATGTGTAGAGCAGACAGAGTTCACTCCATGGAAGGTATTGCAGTAAGATCAAAGATCTCCTGTCTGTGGCGTATTCATAATTCCCTTGTGTGTTCTTTTAGGGGCAGGGGTTAGGTCATCCTTGTCCCCTCTGTTGACAGGAAATGTCTGGCTGACAGTAGTGGGCAGCCTGAAGCATGGTAGAAGTGGTAACGGGGCTTTCCTATTTAGGAGATAAATGATAAATGGATAGTTTTGGCATTCGGTGCACAAGAAGGACTGACTCATTTGTAAAATGTACATGAGTGAGGATGACCTGATCAGCACTTCTCTTAGTGATTTTTTCAACACGTCTATAGCAAAGGAGTGACCTTTCTCCAAATCAGATTCAACCCCAAGGTGAGCAGGGGCACGAAAAAGCCCTGCTGGAGCATCTGGATTCTTCTGCTCTGATATAGAAGACAACACAGGGTAAGGAGAAACTAGGGGATTGAGAGGGAAGTGGAAGGGATGTTATGCTATTTTTGCACTCAGACAGACAAATAAAGCATCTAGATACAATTGTTTTTTTTTAACCCTGGTATTTTGGTTCTACCCAGACATTCCTTCCAGAATCTTAATGCCCAATGAATTAGGCACCATACAGCCTAAATATATGGTTAGGGATGGCCCCTGCCTCCAGAAGCTTACAGTTGAAAATTACTAATTTTAGAGAACATGAAGTATTTGTCTAAGGTCACCCAGCAGGTCTATACCAAAGCAAGGGATATGCAGGTAAGCATTTTTTGTGGGTGATACCTTTTTTTTGGACCAACTGCATGGTTGAGAAACTCAGGAAAACTTTTGCAGGCGGTTGCCGGAAGAAGAATGTACTGCCTGCAAAAGCTTGCCCGAGTCTATCCCAACCATGCAGTTAGTCCAAAAAAAAAAAAAAAAAGTCATCCACAAAATCTTTGCCTTTCACACATTTCTTGGATCATCATGGCTACAATATCACTTAAACAATACCAAACCAGGGGATAGAAATCCAGGGGAAAGATGCTCAGGTGATGTAAACTGTTACAACTGTATTGATTTTTATATCAGTTTAGGAATCCACCCCCAGTTGCCCATGTCCTAGCTACCTGGCTACTCTGCTGGTGACATGCTGTGTGACCTCAGCCAGCCTCTCGGCCTCACTTTTCCCCCCTCCCTGCCCTTTAAAGTAGGGGTAACATTTGCTTTTTATCTTGGTGACTGCTGATGTGGGTCCATTTTTCTGATGTATACAGAGCTGCTTTGAGATCCTTCCATAAAGTGCTATAGTAATGCAAAAGTTATTTCTAATTCTGTAGAAATCCAAAGAAGTGTTTCTTCGGTGTTCAGTGACCATTTTTGTGGTTGAAGTTGCTGAGGGTTTTTCTCCCTTCATAGCACGCACATTATGCAAATAATGGCCAACAATAAACTGTCTAGAGTATTTTATTGCTTAATTAATATGATTTTAATAATAAGAGTAAATAAGATGGCATTCAGGCTAAATGCAAGTACAGGGAAGTTAAGGGGATACAATTCAAGAAGGAGCTTCAAGTCCCTTCACATCTGTTCCTCTATTTTGTTTAATTTAAAATTTTTAAATTAATTCAATTATTCTTATGAACCATTTCCCTCTCCTCCATCCCTGTCCCTTCTATCCTTTCAGCATCTGTCCACCCAACACCTTTGCTGCTCCCTCACACAGGGAAATAAAAGCTACTTCAAGCACCAGCTGGCTGAGCAGGTCTGTGCAGGTCTCCTTCCAGTGCCTGTGGGGCCATGGGGCGCGATGCTTTCAAAATGCTCACAACCTTTCCTGGGCAGCTCCAGGATCTATATTAAACTAAGACTTTCCAACTGGCAGCTGAGCAGGCCATCATCCTTCATCATTACTTCAGCTCACAATCAGTTATAAACCTGGAAAATGCAGTGTCCACTGAGCTGCTTTTTTTTGTTTTGTTTTGTGTTGTCTTTTCTTTGTGTATTTTAGCAAAGAGGAAGCCGTTCTTGTAGATTAATCTGCCTCGCACGCCTCAGGCTGTTCTTGTACACTTTGGATGTCACCGGGAGAAGTGTAATTATTTGGTCACAGTTTAGATAACCAAGAAAAAATTGGACTCCAGAAGGAGGCCATATGTCAAGGGAAGAAGCCGAGACACGCATCAAATAGGTTGATTTGAATAATTTAAAAAAGCCCGATGGAGTTTCTTTTTTTGTTTTCGACTAAGCATTTCAGGGCAAAAACAGCATCTTCCTCTGTTACACTTGCACTGGTGTACTATTGGAATGGAAATGACATCCATAGACACTGTGTTGGGAAACCCTCTCCTGCCTTACCAGTTGCCTGCAACATTTCCCATGGTTTCAGTTGGACTGATGATCGAGGTGGCCATTCAACTGTAAATGCATCATTAGAGTCCACGACCTATGGATCCCCAAACCATGGGACATGATTTTTTTTGGCAATGGATTGTTGTGTAACTTGTATATGTTGGTGATTATCAATCAGGGTGCCATGGCCCACTGAGGTGTCTTGAGATCCTTTCAAGGGTGCCACTGAGTATCACACAATGTTTGCATTGGTGGGTGTTAAAACATACTTCACAAAATAAACCCAGAGATTTCAAATAGGAATGCATAATGTCAAAAGCATTCGGACTTGTGACCTTTTTAAGAGTTTTCTGGAACAGCAATGTTGCTCTCTTATTTTTCCATAGTCAAAAAACAAGTGGAAAACTAAGAGGTGGGATTCTCCAAGGGGTGCCTTGAGTATAAGAAGAGTGACTTCAGGGAAAAAATGTTGAAAATCATTGCAACCTGTGCTTCATAAATGCGCTGGAAGATCTTAATAATGCATGCCTGTGCTGTCAGATCAGTTGCCACCTCAAGATCCCAGGCAGAAACATCCCTCCGCCTGAAACTGAGTTTGATCTATTGTAGTGTTGTGCTACAGTGGAAAGGGTCATTTTTATTTCAAAGAACATGGTTTCCAGTCTGTTGTTATACAGCCAAAGACAATGGGACTGATTCAGTCCCCATTATGACAGGCAGAGCTACAAATGGCTGGATAGGTGTGAGGCAGTGAAAAACTTCAGTAAAGATCCTGATAAGTAGCAACAGATATTTTAATTTATCACTTGATTCCAGGTATCTGACCCCTAAACCAACCCATGTATTCATTTTGCCCTTTTTGGTGAGGAGGGATGGGAATCTTATGTTTCCCATTTTCAATTCATGATTTTTGTGTCTTAAGCATTTGTTTCCAAGACCCAAAGCCCGCAGACAGACATGACAGCTGGAGGCAGGGGGAGAAAGGGGCAGTTTCCTTCTTAGGATGCATTATTAGAGCTAAACTAGTTTTTTGCCAGCCTGAAAACTCCCTCTTGGTGTTTTTTTTTTTCCTTATTACACTACATTTGTTGAACTCTTATCTCCATGTTTTCAATGGGATGCAGAACTTGCTCTGCAGTTTGGTGTCGTCTCTGGGTTTTTTGTGAGAACCCTGGGCCAATTAGCAAGTCATTTTCTGCCCTAGGGTGAGGGAGGAGATGGTCTCCTTCTGCCCCAATTATTCTTTGCTGGGTAAAGCATACTCTCTGGGTGCTGCTCTCTATGAATTACCTGAAACCCACCTGTAAACCTTCCCTTATTTGAGGAGTATCACTCCCAAATATGACCATTTTCTATTATTTGCCCTTTCTCTCTCTCTAAAAATGGGAGGACATCCTTAACACTGCAGTCTGGCACTTGCCAGCTTGGGTCAGAGCTTCAAGCTTTACGTGCGCACATACGAATAGAGAGAAAGTTATTGCTGGACCTTTATGTAAACACCACGTGTTTCTCTAGGTAGCAAATGGGAAGTACAAAAGTAAATCAAGATCTTGCACTAATAGCAAGTTGACGGATGAAGAGTCCAGTAGTATCTTGCTTAATGTGACAGGAAATCAATATAAATCACTTAGTCTTGCAGACATAAATAGGATCATGTATTTATAAGAGAACTAAACACTTGAAGTTGTTTGTTATGAGAAAACAGCACTGTCCAGTGGCCGGTGAACAGAATGGGGTTGAGAGATCTAGTATTTCTTGCTGTTAGTTTTAAGCGTCTGCTGTGTGACCTTGAGGAAGTCACTTTGTCTTTCCAGCTTTGTGCCCTCATCTATAAATATGGGGCTGATAATTGGCCAGCTTTGCCAAGTACTTTGACCTTTACATAGAAAGCACTTTGAAATCTAAAGATACTGTGTTTTTTATACTCCTGCGGTATCTGAATAAGATTCTTCCTGTTAGCTCTCCTCCTACAGCCCACATAATGTTTGTCTCATGAGTACATTTCAGGCTTCAGTTCTGGCTCTGAGACAGAGGTTCAAATTCAGCGCAGAAGACTAGCCAAGATTGGGTTAAAGATACAACTGTAATCTTTAAGGCCTATTTGGTGAGGCATGAAAAGGTTGATGTTATTCAAGGGATCACATAATGAAATATCTTGAAAGGTGAACTGCACTGATGAAAGCATGAAAGCAAAAAAAATGAAATATGCCCAGTAGGTGCTTGGTTTTTCATTACCATAACACTCAAAACATGCAGTAAGAGAAGGGTTTGTATAGTACTGTGCAAGAAAAATGGAGCCTTTCCTCCGTTGCTAGTAGTTCTGCTTGACATTCAGCAGGCTTGGGGCTGGTCAGAGCCTTTCTACTGTGGTGTCTGAACAATTGTTCATATTTTTGCTGTCCCAGAAATACCTTTCTTCTGTACCAGTGGAGATGGATCAGGGTGACTTGCTTGAAGTTTTGAGTTGAGTATAAGTAAGTGGGAGATAGAGCAAGCCAGCTACAAGGCCTTACATTAGTTGATTTTGTAGACAGGTTATTCTTTAATGCAGAGTTGGTTCTTGATGTGTGGCAGGGGTGAGGGGAGGAGGAATGGGCTGAAAATAATCAGCAAGGAAGAGTTATTTTTGAAAATATGTAACTGAGGCACCTCTTTAATCAGACTCTAAGTCCGTGCTTAAAGTGGGAAACTTTCTATGTTGCAGGGATGCTGGAAAGTTACGGCAGACAGTTTATAAATATTCTGTTGAATTATCATAAAAGCTCTGAGATTTCATAGTATGATGGCTATTTATTAAAAGGTGCAAACAGATTTCAAATCAGAATTGCCTATCTTCTGCCTGTCAGTGCTTTTGTACTCTTATAAGGAGATAAAGCAACTCTCTTTATTTTTCTTAGCAGTTCAGTTCATAACAATTCTTCTCTATTGGTCATCCAGGACCTGTCAGGACAATATACTTTAAGCTGGAGCTGCTGAAGCCTGCAGCATTCACTGGCAAAGTTTAATTATTTTGTGTTATTACAAAGGATTGTAATGATCATCTTGTTTCTCATTTCATTTTAGTGGGATTTGGGTTCCTCTGGGCACTGTTGATGTACTGGCTGCCCTTCTTTAATAGGTTACTTACAGATCATTGCTGGAAACTTGTGTCTGTGTCAGATCTTTCTCTATATTACTCTGAAGAGGGAGATGCATATCATGCTGCCTCTGTGCTATTAGTCTGTTCATCATATTACAAACTCAAAGTCATGTTGTTCAGAGAAGAGCATGTGTAAACTGCTGAAAACACCAGAAGCATTTAGGTCTGGGACTTGCTGGAGTGCAGGCTGATCACTCTAGGCAAGATATGAAATCTTTCATTTTGTAGCATCGGTTGCAATATACCTTGTGGACTTAGAAAACATGTTCAGATTTGGCTTATGAGCAGGTGAATAATAGGTACTCTGAATATGCAATGAACATCTGTATGGACTTGTGGGAAATCTTTTCCATCATAACCTTTAAAAGGTTTGTGTGCTTATCTCTAAGGGATTTGCTTGAAAAAAGGACACAGATTTCTAACCATCAAAGGGCAAATAAAAAGAGAACAGGATTCAAGAAATCTATGCAGTGCATGAGGCTAAACAGTATCTAACCACAAGTCTCAAGGGCAGCCTGGTAATGGAGGGCACAGCTGTGTAGTTAGCCCGTTGGCTGCCTAGCTGGGAAAGTGGCCCTCTCGATGCATCGATTTGTTTTGTTTAGAGCACTGTAAGAGAATGCGCATGTATAATGTAATGCGATAGACTGAGCCAGGGAAGAGTTGATTATGAATGGCCACCTTTACATGAGACGCTGATTACGCAGTAGCCCAATACTACTTGCTTATACAGGTCCTAAATGACTGCGCAGTAATGAGTGTACAGTTGGCATCCTGTGTAGATGCGGCCAATGATCTGTAGCTCTGCCTAGGGACTTCTGGTGCCAGAGCAGAAGCTCTGCTGACCTTGCAGGTAGAATAGCTTGCTCCTCCTCTGCCTCTCTCCAGTAATGACTCTACTGTTGGCTTTGTCCTTTCAGTCAAACAATGAACACACATGATAAGAAGGGAGATCATACCCCTTCCTCATGGGACTCTGGGTTGGCAGACTGCAGGGTTGTGAAACTCCTTGTGTTCCCCAGCTTTTATGCATATACTGAGGCAGTTTGCCAGGATCTGGCAAGACAGGTTCTAAAAAGACATCCAAGTAGAACCCGAAAGAATCTCTCTTGACAGTCATATGCAGCAAAGAGAACAGCAAGGCCTTTTGATGGTCTTTTAAAAACAGAAAAAGTTACCACTTAAATATTTTTCTCAAATGTAGTGCTCCAAAAAGACAACAGATTAGCTCCCTACTTAGTGCCAGCTGTAAGGGATCAGCAGCATAAGCTTCTGCACTGTGCCAAGGCACCTCAACCCTGAACTTGAGGAAACCTCTCAAAGTGCTGGGGGGGGAGTGGCTGGGAGCTGTGCATCCTGGGATATTGGAAGACTGAGGAGTTTCACCTCTCCTGGAATGGCATGGGTGAAATGTTTCCAAGATAAACCTCCTTTTGAGTGGCTTATCTTTAAAACATTTAAGAGGCTATTTATGGTGGTTTATCACCCCTTAACTAATGACTGCTCTCATTTTTAAATGTCTTTATGATGTTTTTAAAGTAATTTGTGCCAAGACCCTTAATGGGGCCAGGATTTCACCTCTGTTATTTCAGGACAGAAAACATCTTAAATGCTTTTTACTCCTTGCCTGCTTAATAATAGCTTTTATATGCTTTTATATGAAATTAGAAGATTCTGTGTACCAAAAATATCAAAGAAATGTGGCTATGGATGCTCCGAAAGAGCCAGTGTTTTGTGACTGACAGCCTGTATACCACCAGAAAATGCTTCACTGTGGGTGCATCTACATGTGCGATTTACTGTGGTGCTGACTAATTAATTCCAAAGTAAAGTATCAGTGTCTACACATGTACTAGTATTAGGGTGCAGTAAACTAATTAACTCCACCATAGGATAGTACCATCAGGGACAGTACTATCTTATGGCAGTGTACTTTACTGTGCTGAAACACACATGTACATGGTGACCAGGAATGTAAATTGCTCCCGGTCAGCCTAGCCAACCCGGGGCCCACTGTACCCTGGTTCAAATTGCTGCTGTCCCAAGGAGACATGTAGATGCTGCTCCTGGGAGCAGTTTACTTCAGCATTAATTGCACATGTAGACACACCCAGTGAGAATAGATCATATTCTCTCCTCCTTGCGATTCTACCTGGAACAGAAAAAAATGGGAAGTGGGTGTTAAGATCTGTGCTACAGTACATCAAATACTGCAACAGAATGGCTTCTTGTATGATTCTGAGTACCACTTTGATTTTAAGTACCTTACATTTATTAGTGTTACAATACTCCTTTCTATGTACATTTATTGCAAGTTTTCTCTTTTGTGGCCAATGGCCACCTCTTTAAAGAAAGTCACTATGGCATGCCCAGAAGCATAATCACACATTGTGGAACAAATATATTTACTTCTGAGACTTCAGAAAAGGAATATTCAATGAGAGATTTTGCTCCAGGAAAGCACAGCAACAGAAAAATATACTTAAAAAAAATCTCTACAACTCCACCAACTGGAAATAATTCAACCTTGGTTATTAGCACTTTGATAAGTGCTTATTTTACTAGAAATGAACTCTGCATAAAACTGAATAGTTAATACAATTTAAAAAAACCCATGGAGTAGTTAGCTAAGAAACCACTTCCCAAGTAGATGACAAAAATCTCTTCCTAAGAAGTATCTATTTGATCAGACATTTGCTTGTGTGCTTGACAAGACAGCATGACAAAAGGATGCAGGCAATAGAACTGGTCTCTTTGCCAGAAGGAAGAGTGCGGGTGCACCAAATTTGGGAAGTTACTCAGACTGTATGTTCTCAGAGGCTATGAACAGATGTCACCAAATGGAAGTGGATCAGCTGTGCCAGGATATGTCCTAGCACAAATGATCTGCTTTGTTGGGTGAAACAGATGTTGCCTGTTGTCCCACAGGATCGGGACAACACTGGGTATTTTTTCCGCAAATGGGAGAACCATGGGTTTATCTGCTTGCAGAGGTGTGCCCCAGGTATACCCCGACTCAGGATATGTCTCTGCAAAAGGCGCAAAACCCAGGTGCACCTCTGCAAACAAGGAAACATTCAGACAGCTGTAGAAACGTTATAGTATATTTCACTTCACATAAACAGTTTTAAAGCAACTCCTGGAAAAATAAATGTATCTATTTTCTCTTATTTATTGTCTCTCTGTGTTCTTATGGTTTGTGTGACATGGCACACTTGTGTTCTTGATCAGGCAGTTTTCAGAAATGCCAGAGTTGCTTTGCTACTTTCTCTGGCAGGCCTGGAATATTTAGATTTATTGGACTGTGGTCAATTTGGCCAGACACAGGTTGCACTAGTTTCACTGGTCAGTTATTTTCTGTTTGCTTTGACAGGGTGCTGTGCTGACATAGTCCAGAGCCCTTGTGGAAATGGACAGAGGCATTTTTGCATTGCTCAATTCATTTCTTGCTGAGAGTCCTTGGAGAGGCATGCTAGATAATTGTTCATTATGTGTGGAACAGCAGGGTTCTATCTTATCATCCCTCCTTGTTCTGTGTACGTACGGCTGTTAGCTTCGCTTTCTTTTCTATCAGCATGAAAACTCATCTCTGTGGCTCTATAGTGTCTCATTGAACTGCAAAGGTGAGTTTAATCAGCTTTCTGTGTTCTTATAATGATACTTGTTGTCATAGTGTTAGGATGCTTCTCAAGTGACGGAGATAAGGCCTTGTCCCTGCACTATTATTTTTAGTATCTCTGCTGTAGATTTTGACTTCTGTATTCCTGCTCTTGTCTGATCCCTCAGGCCTTCCTGATCCCTCACTACTGTCTTGACCCTGACTCTGCCATCAAACTCTTAGCTTGCATCTTTGGCTCTGAACTCCTGCCTTGTTCCTGTCTTGGACTGTCCCACCCTATCTCCAGCCTTGCTTCTACCTTAGACCAGCCTTTGATCCTTGTTTCTTGTTCCTGTTTTGGACCCTTGGACCTCACATTGCTTACCCTTTAGTGCATATTGAATTTTCCAGCTCTTGGCCTTTGGCCTGGCTTTGACCATGAACCTGCCTTGACCCCCACCATGCTACATCAGACTTGGACTGACACCATGAGACCCTTGGCTTTCGCTTCTGAACTCTGACCCTCCATGTTCTGGTTGTACCTGTGACAGCTTGCAGAGTATATTCAACCTCCTCCCAAGGACTGAACCCAGGTAGTGGAGATATGGACCTCACCCCACCTTTGTGGTCCCCAGACCTATCAGAGGCCTTGGGACTTGCAGAGCAGGCTGTCATCCTGCAGCAGATGATTCAGCGGCTCCATGATCTGGTCAGCCAACTGCAGGAGGAAAATTAGGATTTGTAATCCCAGTTTAGGGAGGTTCAGACTATGAGTAAAACCCTCCTTGCCTTCCTTGCTAATGGAGCACCTTGGTTACCATGGGCGGAGTGGTACAGTGGCTCTAGAGAATGACGCTTCTGTTTCCTCATACACTTCTGGGAGTATATGACAGTCAAGCCAAAATAGGACTTGTTTTGAGTCCTGGTGGCTCTCATATGTCTTTGCATCCAGATTGATAACTTGTTCATGAGAAGAACCTGGAGTGTGGGGAATTTCAAGTGCCTGCACAGACTTGCATCCAACCTGGCCCATGGCCTTCCAAGAAGCCAGTACAGGGAGATTTGGGTTGCCCCCACACAAGCCCTGCTGAGCATGAATGCCACTGTAGAGAACACTTGTGGCTTTTATTGTGGTCTCCTGGGTTATGGAGTATCTACCTATCCTGCCAAGGCCCATGTGAGATCCATGTGGGAATCAAAAGGCCCAGGCTCTGTTGGGTCCCCAAATCAAGTTGGAAGGCAGGGAGCCTAACCATGCTGCACTGGCACAATTTCCTGGGAATAGCCCAAAACCTGTTACCCCAGCTACCCTGATCCCCACTCCCGCACATCTGGGTCATGCCTGTGACATCAGTCTGCACACACAGAATGTTGCTCGTTAGAAGTTGGTGGTAGTTAAAAAGCCATTGGCTGCTGCTTTTGAAATGTTAATGGAAACTTTACATTGATTTTCATATTAAATGTATTATGAACATACGTGTTATGTATAATACATGAAAAGCTTTCTGTTGTTACTTTGTGAGAAAACAATGTCAGTGTGAATACATACTGCGTTTAACTTTTCAACAAAAACATTTGTACAGATCACCCCTCCTTCCTCCCTTGAAAAAAATCAAGAGACACAAAGCACACCAGCACAAGATCATCTAGGAATAAATAAAAAGAATGGGGTGAAGATCAGGCAGATAAGCAAAGGGCCAGATGTTGAAATTAGATACGTAGTGGCTACAAAATAATCAAACCGTAAAAAGACTTTGGGAACACCCTTTGTAGTTTTTTGTTCATCCATCAGCTTGGCTTCTACAACATGAAATTCTGATAATGACAATATACAGGAGTGCACAATACTTGACTTTATTGTTAGCTGCTGAGGTTGGGTGGGGAAGAAGAGAGAAGCTTTAAAGAGAGATTTAAGAAGAGCATTCTTCAAAGAGTATATTGCAGTTTCTAAATAGGTTCAGAGAGTGAGGTGATCAGAGAAAAAGGTGCAGAAAATGGATTTGATATGAACTTGCATACAGGTACTTTATTCTGAGCCTCCTGAAGCTTGAGGAGTTGAAATAACCAGTACAATATTACAGCACAGTAAGGACTAAATCTGGCAATGGTCTGGATGAGGCACTGCCCTGTGAGAGATGTGAGAGAGAAAAAGATGTTGCCAGCCAAGAATGATTCAGTGATTTCTATTCCTGGCAGCAAAGGTTAAGGACTGCATTAAGGAGAGTGACAATCAGACTTTTTCACAGGAGGACTTCATTCTGTGAAAGAGATGCTGTTAGGAAATTACAGTTCATTCTGGACCAATCATTACAATGGAAAGCAGGATAGGAGGGAGGTAAATAGAAATAGTTTCCAAGGCTGAAGTTTCCAGCCTCACCTCAGGCCCTGGAAAAATCATGGAGCAGATCCTTAAGGAATCCATTTCTAAGCACTTGGAGGAAAAGGTGGTTAGGAACAGTCAGCATGGATTCACCAAAAGCAAGTCTTGCCTGACCAACCTGATTGCCTTCTATGACAAGGTGACTGGCTCTGTGGATGCAGAAAAACAAGCGGATGCAGTATACCTTGATTTTAGCAAGGCTTTTGATATGGTCTTATGCAACGTTCTCGCAGACGAGCTAAGGAAGTATGGGCTGGATGAATGGACTGTAAGGTGGATAGAGAACTGGCTGAAGCATTGGGCTTGGAGGGTAGTAATCAATGACTTGATGTCTAGTTGGGAGCTGGTATCAAGTGGAGTGCCCCAGGGCTTGGTCCTGGGGCTGGTTTTGTTTAACGTCTTCATCAATGACCTGGAAGATGGCATACAGTGCACCCTCAGCAAGTTTGCAGATGACACCAAGCTGGTGGGAATAGTAGGTACACTGGAGGGTAGGGCTAGGACTCAGAGAGACCTCAACAAATGGGAGGATTGGGCCAAAAGGAATCTTGTGAGGTTCAACAAGGACAAGTGCAAAGTCCTGTACCCAGGATGGAACAATCCCATGCACCAGTACAGGCTGGGGGATGACTGGCTAGGCAACAGCTTTGCAGAAAAGGACCTGGGGGGTACAGTAGATAGTAAGCTGAATATGAGCCAGCAGTATGTCCTTGCTTGAAAGAAGGTTAACAGCATACTGGGCTATGTTGGTAGGAGTGTTGCCAGCAGGTCACAATAAGTGATTATTCCCTTCTATTCAGCACTGCTGAGGCCACATCTGGAGTACTGTGTTCAGTTTTGGGTCCCCCACTACAGAAAGGATGTGGACTAATTGGAGAGAGTCCAGCAGAGGGCAACAAAAATGGTGAGGGGGCTGAGTGGGGGACATGACTTGAGGAGAGGCTGAAGGAACTGGGCTTATTTAGTCTGCAGAAAGGAAGACAGAGGGGATTTAATAGCAGCCTTCAACTAGCTAAAGTGGGGTTCGAATGAGGGTGGAGCTAGACTGTGCTGTGGTGAACAAGGAGCAACTGTCTCAAGCTGCAGCAAGGGGAGTTTTCGTTAGATATTAGGAAGGATTTTCTCACTAGGAGGGTAGTAAAACACTGGAACAGGTTACCCAGAGAGGTTATTGAATCTCCATCCTTAGAGGTTTTTAAGACCTGGCTAGACAAAGCCTTCCCTGGGATGATCAAGTTGGGGACGGTCCTGCTTTGAGCAGGGTTTGGACTAGATGACCTACTGAGGTCCCCTCCAACCCTATTTTTTTATGATTCTATAGTAAATAGGTTCACCAAGTCTGAAAAAGGCTACTTATGCAACCTGCACTCTTACAACACTATTTTTAAAAATATGTCCACGTGCAAGAGACAAGATGTTAAAGCCTTGAACAGTTTTTTTTATATGGTTCCTTTATAGAAGAGATGACAAAAGGAAGATGTAGTGCTTCTACCATGTGATTTAGCAGAATTAAAACCAGGACAGAATGCTGAAAAGATCATACAAGTTGTCCTAGACTGTGAAGTGTTGAAAGCTTGACCAAGTCAATTGAAGAGTTTGTGTTTAGAGCAATTGAGTGGGCATGGAAATCAGCAAATGAACTTTTCTGAAGACATAGCTAACATAGGGAAAAAGCTACTGAAAATGTAGCAGTTGATAGAGCTACAGGATTAGGAAAACACTGGCTAGGCTGCACTACTGCAGAGAACAACCTGGGGGTTATAGTGGACCAAGAGCTGAGTATGAGCCAACACCATGCTCTTTTTTTTTTTTTTTTGCAAAAAGGCCAACAGCATATAGTTAGTTGTATTAATTTGAGGGCCATTTGCAAACCAAGGAAAATGACTCCCACTCTACGCATCATTGGTGAGGCCTCACTTAGAATAATACCATCTTCAGTTTTGGGCCCCACACTTCACAGATCTGGACAAATTGGAGAGTCTAGCAGTGTGAGGGAAAAAAATGAATCGAGGCCTGCAAAGTATGACTTATGAGGGAAGACTGAGCGAATTAGGGTTATTTAGCCCAGAGAAGGGAAGACTGAGGGGCGGGGGGGAGGAGATTTGATAACAGTCTTCAAGTATCAAAGGACAATTAGAGAGAGGATAGAGAAGGGTTTTTCTCTGTGGCCAAAATGGGTAAGATAGGAGCAATGGCCTTGAACAACAGCAGAGGAAATTTAGGTTGGAGATTAGGAAGAATGTTAGAATTATAGGGTTGGTTAAGCTTCAGAATGAGCTTCTTAGACAAGTTGTAGAATCACCTTCCATGGAAATTTTAAAAAGCTGTTTAGATAAACATTTGGCTGGGTTGGTTTAGTTAGGGACGATCCTGCCTTGAGCAGGGTGTTGGACTAGATGTCCTCACGAGGTCTCTTTCAGCCCTACTTTTCTATTAAGCTAAGGGACAATAGCTTTTTAGAGTAGACAATAGCCTTTTACAGTTTCAATTTCAATGACAGCAGGAAGAGAAAGAATGTACTGAATTGGATATAGATCAAGAGCATATTGTTTGCTTGTAATGCCATGTATTGAACATGAACCCCACTGTTGTAGTTTAATGTAAATTGTTCCACAGTTGGGTAAAGCAGCTGTATGACAATTGTCCCTAATAATTTCCAAACTAATATTGAAAAGCAAAACCCAGAAAGAGCAATGGATTGCATCTCAGACACTTTTCACTCTTCAGATATGACCTGTTGACTCCTGGGACCCAATCTATAGATTTGGCTGGGTCACTCTTTGGTGCAGTGGGGGCTGACCTTTTTCAGCAAATGCACTACAAATTAGAGCTGTACCCTGGGTGCCACTTCTCCCTACCTAATGGGCTGTTCTGCTTTCTGCTGCTGTGCTACCTCTCCTCTTCCTGATCTGCCACGTGCCACACACACAGGGTGCTCATGCCACTTACGGCATGTACGCACCATAGGTTGGCCATTTCTGTGATTTGGTGCATGATCTATTTCCCTGAACCTGGGGCTAAACTAGTGCTGGTTGTTTCCAACTTAACTAAAAAGACCTGACATATCTCCAGCAATGGGGGATCATCTGAACCTACCAGTGTTTTGGCCTTGTTCCTTTTCATGGAGCTGTTAGAGCACAGTGTCAGAAGGTATAGGTGAGAGGAACCAAGAGGATAACAGGAGAAAGTAAAATAGATCAGAGAGGACAGGGGAGGAGGGAAGTTGACATGAAGGGGGTACTGAGAGCTATGCAAATGTGCAGCACCTTTCAATCCTATCTGTTCTAGTGTTTAATATATTGAATACATCTTCATCTAATGTCCTCCCTCCCCCCGCCCCGAGCCCCCCCAACAATTATTGCTCCACTCAGAACGTGGCACATTACCTTCTTGAGACTTGTAACATAAATATCTTGAAAATATCATATTTGACTGAAATTTCCACTGGAAAATGCCCTGTTAATTTAATATGATATTTTGTGGCCCCTGACAAACAGCAACAGGGAGATGTTTGTTTTAAAAAGGTGAAAGTGCATACTAGTAAATGGACTTAAGCAGGTGTAGGACCTGAACAACAGTTTATTCCATTTTTTTTTAAAATGAGTGCCTAATTAGGAAGCTTTTTACATTTTTTTAAAACCAGAAACATGTTTTCATGTACAATTTTCTGTCTTCTGTAGCTTAGCAGCTATTTTTGAAACTGGGATCCTCTCCATTAAAAAGAATATATGAATAAGCTAAAAATATTAAACCAGTGCTGTTAATTCAACATGAAGACCAAGATCTTTAACTCCCTCCCCCATGATACAGCATGCAGTGGCAGTTCCTATGACAACTGGTCCTCTCTTCTTTGGTGTGTGTACTAATAGTGGTCTTCCTTTATAGTGACAGTGGGGAATGTGACAGCCTTGTCATTTCAACAGCAGTGTTTCCTCTGTTCCTAAATGGGAGCTGGGTGAAGCCCGCTTGTGTTCTGCAGACCATGAATATGCTGAGCCTTCTCAGGAGTGACCTTCACTTTGCTTATTCCCTACTTACCCGTCACCTCTGTTGCTGTTTCCTGCTATGCTTTGTTAGGAACCTAACTTCTGTTTCATAGTTAGCAATATACATTGTTAATAGGACTGAATTTATAAGGAATTAATTTCTACATATTTTTATTGTGGCAGACCATATTTGATAAACATTAAATTCGTAGTGGTTGATAACTGGATACCAATCATAATTCAGCAGAACAGCATCCAAAGTGGGCTATGACATGCTTTGAAATAACTCTGTAATATATGCCATCTATTCTATTTTTCACAAGCCAACCAAGGGAAAAAATATAACAAAATGAACCAATATATTAAAAGACTTTATTCACAATAGAGAAATGTTTACAAATATAGTTCTTAAAAATTAAGCATCTTGATCTATTATGTACCCCATAAGTTTAGATATTTATATAAAGGTGAAAAAGACTAAATGGAATATGTACAAAATCAAAAACAATTTTAATGGACAGAAATGGATAATACGTATGATGAAGTCAACTATAGAAACAGTGAGTCATTGGATTTTGTAGAGTTGTCATATAACATACACATTATGCAATATTCATTTCACAAACTATCAAAACAATTGTTTTTCATTAAATTTAAATTAAATGCCATTTAAAATTATTCACCTTTTAGGATTTATTGTATGTAAACTTAATTGTATTGTTATATGCTAAAAAGAAATGAAGTTTACGCAACGTCTTTCATGGAAATTGGAAACACTGGTTACATCTTCTTCAAAATTAATTTCTCTTGCCTTATGAATTACCAGTTACATATACAGTGGTCATCATGAAGTCAGCAAGACCATGCAGTTGATTTCATATTCTAAACATATGGGAAATATACCAATATCTCCATTTCACCCACGTGGCAACTGTTGATAAATGCTGACGGTTTAAAATGATGATCACTATAATGTTTCACACTTTGGTGTTTTGGGATTCCTTTAAAAAAATCAATACTTTTTAACTTACAAAAAGGGTTTTTCTTACAGTTGGCAGATCTACATGTTGTACAATCTTCTTGTCTACTTACATTAGTTTACAAAAAGTACAGTATAGTGCAGTTTGTACATACAGCCTGAATACCATATCAGTTACAGAATCACACATCGTTTGTGCTCTTTCAAATCTTAACTTCCAACCCCCCAAAATAATTTTCCACACTTCCAAGGAAATCAGTGTGAAATTTAAATATCTTAATATGAAGAACCCCATTTATACAACAGTTCTTTCCATTCTTTACGTTTTATTTACTTATTTAATTTTTGGAGTAAGAAACATGTATGGCACGTTTCTCCTTTCCTGTCCCAAGCTCACTATGGGAGTACAGGAGAACCAAACACATCTGGGAGAAGTGGACACTGCTCAAAAAACCCCCAAAATGTAAAAGCCAAGTTTACAAAACATTTCTCAGATTCTATTGGATTACTCGTGATCAACAGAAATGAAACCCACAGCAACACGCACACAAAATTATGTGATAAATAGAACAAGATATATCCAGACTAAGAACAATAAAAAATATTGCAAAATGTTTGTAGGGAAGTAGAAGAGTTTAGTTTGTGTGAAAATTAGATAGGCCTATATTCCTTTTACAAATCTCTTGCATTAATGTGTTATGTAAGGAACATAAAATGATAAATACTGTGCTCAAAATATGCAGACTCAAGCTTGCTAAAGTTATCAGGAGTCTTGCTATTCATATCAACATGGGATTTTGAGCAAGGTGCCCAAATTTACCAATTGTATCACACTGGCCTTTCCACCTGTATTTGGTAAGTGAAACAATACATTATTACCAACTGTAGATAACAGTTCAAATCCTGAGTCCCAAATTGATTTAGAGAAGACAGGCAGGGCAGTAGTCAGACACGTGTGCTGTAATAAATTTCCCCCCATATCCCAAGTTGTGCAGACCCTGTTCAGTCTAAAGTTGCAGAGGTTTAGTTCCCTGCCCAACCTCAAAAAGGGGAAGCTCAGGGATTCTTCATCTTTGTCTCCTCTCTGCATGAGAGACAGCAGTGTAGTCAGAAAGGGCCCTGGTACAAAAGAACATGGATTTTTGCCCCCAAATGTGGGATGTTACCCTGGTCCCTGGTTTTTACCTGAAATACCATTCTTCAGCACTTTCTTTCACTAATGGAAAAGAAATATCAGCCTATTGTGTAATAAGCGCTGTACTTCATTACTGTTATGAAACATGTCCTTAAACAAAGCCAGACATTTGAGCCACCCCAGCCATTTATTTAAATGAAAATCAAGTTACTGTTCTGAGCCATATTTGTGGTTGGGCAATCAAATCAACTGCTGGTGCTCTTTCATGCTGGGAGCAGGTGTCTTATTCTACTTGGAACATACTGCTCAGTCCCTAGAAAACTGTATCAATTGCTTGTGCAAATTGTTCACAAACTATAAGTAGCAGAAGGAATTATGCCTGATTTTTTCCCCCTTTGTTTATGCCATTAAATGTAACATGTTTGGCATGGCTGTTACCTTTTTTGGTGAACTTCTCCTCGTACAATACTTTTAAATGCATTGTATTTCTATAAATTTAATCCCCCTAAAAGGAGACCAATCCAATACTTCCAAAATGTAACAATTTCCCCCCGGTTATTTTCCTTCTCTTAAATCTCTTAATGAAATTTAATTATTTTTATTATTTTTATGGTGAGAAATTTCCTCTGAGCTATCCTGCCCCGCTGTTCTATCTACATTAAACTACTTTGTTCCAGCTGACTACGGCCAATCGGGTCATAGCCTAAACTGAATGGAATGTTTGAAAAGATTAATAAAATAGTGTCTCAGTCTCTGGTTGCAATATTTCTCAGCCTAATTTAAGAGAGAATTTCATTGAACAGTTCATTTATTTTCAATGTGCAGTCAAATGAAAATGACCTGAATAAGTAAACGACTATAAACAGCAAAATAAGATTCCCTTTTTTAATAGTACAACAATGCTAGTTTTGCAGACTGTTTATTTTTATCATACCAGACCGACTATGGAACTGCAAGTCTAATTAGAAAAGGAAGGAAACAATTCAGTTTGTAATATTTTAAACAGTCTGAGGTGAGATTTTTCACAAATGAGGAACAGTCCACTAATATAATGTAAAACTGATTTAGATTCATTTCAAACTATACTGCAGTTTGAGATGGACTCATGTCTGCAAGAGATGAAAATATTCCTATGTAAACTTCATTGATAATGAAATACTTCAGAAGATATTTTACCAATTAATGATAGACCCGCATAAGAAGAGGCTGTCACAGTTAAAAGATGTGTCTCAGATGACAGACAGACAAAACAAATTAACACAGAACAAAAAAGAAAAAAGCTTTTTATACTTAATTCAATATGGCTTTTTGCAACATGGCAAAATATTACAGCTTAAAGCAGACATCTCCTCACAGAGGAGGAAACATTTTTGCAGTCAAATCAAAAGGTATTAGGAAAGTAACATGCAGACTTTTCTATTGTTTTTGGCAAAGGTGACACTGCAGCCTAATGAAATCTAGAGATGTCAGATTTTCTTGAGAAAAATGGTTTGGTTGGATAAATAAGATTAAACGTCTTCCTGTAATGAATTTAGGTCCATTCATGAATATTTACTAGTAAACACAACAGACTGCAAAACAGTTGGTTTAAAAACTCAAAATAACTCAGGAATTTAAAACCAAATCATGTGCCCAAGTATTGGAAAGAAACATAAGAAATGAAGCAAAACCTAAAAATTAAACATTATTTTATTTCTCCTCTTCTTCCTTCTTCTCATCGTCTCCATGAAGAACTGGTAGAGGGTGAGCCTCAGTGTTGAAGACCCAGTGTTCAAATGGAAGAAGATCATCTTCAGAAAACAGCAAGTATAAGTACCTGTGCAAGAGAGAACAGGAAACATGACAGCACCAAAAGGTAACCACAGTTTTCATGGTGGTGGAAACTGGAACTAACATACCTTCCCAGCAAAATATTAATGTTCCACTTCTATGAATATCAAAAGAATCAAATATTAGGCCACAGACCAAGCCCGAAACATTACTAGTGAAGATGGTCACTAATGTTGTGGTGCCAACCATTGGGGCTAGACTCAAATGAAATTGGCCTCAAGGCTTGATAGCAGCAGACAGTGACAAGACATCAAGGCTAGGATATTGTAGTTAAGTAGCCCTTATTTTCTATTTCAGTCTTGGGAATTTTGTTACAAATTATTTCTGTAACAGTCATGACAAGTTTTTGTAAATGACCATGTATATCAAATTACAATAATGATAGAGTTTGCCTTGATACCAACGAGCAAGATTCGGCTTAGGGATTTATTCTCAAAGAACAAAGACAGAGATCAGAATACATCTTGGGTAAATATTTACTAAACAGTGGCATAATCATTATTAAAAAGACAACCTTTTAACCTGCTGTGAAACACAGAGGCTGCCCAAACAGATTTTAGAAATTCCTCTAGCTCATTCTACTCCCATCATTTATTACATAGAACTGTCACCTCTTCTGCAGAAGGCTGTTTTTTGGCTATTCTAGGCTAATGTTTTTGTTTTGCTTTGTTTCTTAAAAAGTTTCCCAATGTTCGTAATACAGCTATAGCTTTCCTGGCAATTCTGGAAGCCCTAATATAGACAAAGATTCCCCAAGCTGTCAGTGTTAAATGCTGTCATTTAACTGTCCTCAAAACTTGCCATTGGCTGAAGGAAACTTACCTATACATTAGCAATGGACGCATGTGCGAGTTCTCAATGATGCAGACTTTTATTATTAACAAAATCTCAAAAAGACATCTTATATACTAGTTTATTTTAGATGACAAAAACAGCTGGATTAAAAGTAGCTGGTTAAACAATGGCACTGCTTAGACCAGGGGCAGGCAATTATTTCGGGTGGAGGGCTGCTAATTGAGTTTTGGCAAGCCATCAAGGGCTGCATGACAGGCATTTAGGGTCAAATAAATATTAATTTTCTAAATTTTTTAGGGGCCCCGCAGGCCGGATAGAATGGCCTGGTGGGTCGCATCTGGCCTATGGGCCACATTTTGCCCACCCCTGGGTGAGACTAAACCAAAATTCGAGAAATCACATTAGAATGGTTTTGGAACACTGGTTTCCATTGTTTTCATAGAAACATAGAAAGTTACGGTCGGAAGGGACCTCAGGAGGTCATGTAGTGAAGTCCAACCCCCTGCTCAAAGCAGGACCATCCCCCAAAACTTTGCCCCAGCCAAGGCTTTGTTTAGCTGGGTCTTAAAAACCTGCAAGGATGGAGATTCCGCTCTGCGTAACCTGTTACAGTGCTTTACTACCCTCCTAGTAAGAAAGTTCTTCCTAATATCTAATAGAAAAACTTGTTTCTTCACTTCTCCGTAGGTGAAAAAGATGGCTGACTGTTTAAATAGAATAATAAAGTGCTTAAGACATTTTAATGTTTATGTTAGATGTAGCAAATAGATTACTTTTGAAACAAGACCGGACTGTACAATAAATGAGGAACAACTCAAACACTCATCATCTACTGCTTATAGGTAAAAACAAAACAAAGAAAACAAAACAACCCCTCAACCCCCTCAGAAAAAAGTGCCTTGATAAAACAAAAATATTTATTTTAATGAGTGTGGTGGCTATTTTACTCTAATGCAAAAATGTATCTTAGAGCACGATTTGTTACATGTTAAGCTGAGTTGGTATTGCTCATATAATTAGAAACCTTGCTAGCTCAACTGAGAGCAAAAACTTCTGAAAATTTTGTTTGGTGACAATCCTTATGGATGACGTTAAAAAAGGAATTGAATACAATAGTTTCTAAGCATGAATACTAGTATTTATAATACCCCCAACCGTGGAAAAAACGCCCATGTGAAATGAACTGAAACAGAAATGAAATTAAAAAACCCACTTAGGTAATAATACATTTTCTGTAAAAACTAAATAACTCTTGTAATACACGAGTGGGATGCAAATAATGGAACGAAACAGAAAGAAAAATTGAGGCAAAATGTCCTCTGCTTCATTAATTGCTCAGGACAATGATTCTCAAGTAGGGGGGGCAGGGGAACCCTGGCGTGTTGAAGTGTGGAGATAAGCAGATAAGGGCAGGCTCCACCCTGTCTGCTTGCTCCCTGCCCCCATTGCCCAGGCCCTCTACTAGTAAGTAAGCACTATAATAAATAAATACATTTTTAAAATGGGGTGCTGCTCAATTCACAAAAGTTATGGCAGTGTGCCTCAAGTCTAAAAAGGTTAAGAACCACCAGCTTGGGAGACCACAACAGAAAATGAGGATTTTCTTGTTGTCTTAGGTTCTGTTGTCACGATTCAAGTTTTTCTAGTTAAAATGAAAAGGTATTCAAGTACAAGCTGATAGCCTAGCCCTCTTGTCTGGTGAAAACAAACTTGGGTAATGATGGCATGTATAATTAGAAGCTATTAACATTGTAATTTTTAACAGAACAATTACCAGTAACTATCTTTAACAGAGGTAAAACACTTCCACAGGTCATAAAATTTAGTTTATTAATAAAAATGCAATCTGGCTTCCTGCCATGAAACAAGAGCTGTATGCTATTAGTCAGATTTTACATTACCTGAATGTCAAGGATACTAATGATAAGTACTTGTCTGTAAAAAAGATCTGTAGAGCTACTTTATATTAATGAAAGTCCCCTTTTCAACTTACTTGAGTGTTTCTGAAAGGAAGAAACTCTGCTGCACATCATCATGGCTTTGATGGTTGCTATAAACATCTCTAATGCCAGAATAGCCACCGTCTACTCTGCAATATTGTTCCAGTGCCTGAATTTACAAGAGGGGGAAAAAAAAATCAGGTTTAAGAAAATGAATCTTCTGTCAATTTTACTATTAGTTGCCAAATCCAATTACACTGCAGTTAAACAAGAAACTTTTGTCACAGTCTCCTTGGGA
>NW_005842246.1:800301-852089 GCF_000455745.1 Alligator sinensis
GCAGAATTAGATTAAAGGAAAAACACAAGAATCCTAAATATATTTTTTAAAGATATAGCCCCATGTTATTGGTGTGACTATACATTAAGAGAAGCCAAGTGTCTGTACACTAAGGAAAGAACTACTGTATTTATTCAATTATAAGACAGGGTTTTTTCCCCTCAATCAGCATGGGGAAAAACATTTTGCATCTATTTGCATATAAGGAAGCCTCATTAAAGTACACTGTCTACCATTAAGCTGCTGCCAAAAAGCTACTATGTTCACTAATGGAAATCAATTATGAAGTTGTTTAAATGCAACCAACACAGAGCCTGGCTATAAAACACAAGAAGGGAACCTAATACGCTCCATCTGAATAAAATATATGGTAGTGTCTATTGCTGTTAGTCCCCCTCAGCACTGACTGTTTTTCAAGTCATGGTGAGCCACTATACTGACTACATTTTGACTTCCTCTTCACTCCCACAGCTGAGCTGTGCCTTTCTTTTCCCATTTCCAACAAGTCCTGTTTCTTCACCAGCCTTAAGTGTCTAGCAAACATCACCAAACTGGGCTCCAAACAGTTCACCCAGGATCCCTCTATTGCCCCCCTCTCTCAGCCTGTTGCATATGATTAGTGTGGCCCTGCCCTCCATGAGGTGGAACCAGACCAGATCGCCATGCAGCTCATCTGCATATACATTTTTGGAGGATCTCAGGACTTGTGACAAGGACACCTGCCATGAGTAGGGTGGCTAATTGGCACATGGATCCTTTGTGGGGGGGTAGCTGGAGCATACACATATATTGAGCAGTGCTGAGCTGTGGGGTCACCATGGCTTGAGATGCTGTCGACTCTGCTGGGGCCCAGCCCAATGAACTGAATAGTAAATCATAAACCTTTTGGTTTTGGACTAATATCATGCATAGTTTATACTACATAGTAAATAGGTAAACTGGTTACTCACAGTAATTTGCCTATATGCAAATTACTACAAGCATATTTATTTCAAAGTCAGTGTTTTAAAATTTGTCGTTCACTTCCATGTCTTCAGGGAGATGCAGGGTCTGTGACTGGGGGTGCGGGGGGAGGGGGAAAACTTAATTTGATCTTTTGCTGATTCCCAATATTTAAATGTTTCAAAATGCTGCATAATTTTCTATTGAAAAAATAAGTGGAATAGAAACTGAAGACTTTTACAGTTGAATAGTTAACAAGGAGGTATGAGGCAGCTTGGGTTTACATGAAAAAACATTTTCATGGCTGATCAATTCACTATTCAGCTATATAGTTAACAACGTAAACACTGAAATTCACAAGTAACCCAAATATTTGGTTATTAGATAGAGATATATTAATTATTGTTCCTATAACAGGAATATGCCTGATAAGTTTCTGTACTTAGGGGTTGTTTAGACCCAGTTGATAATCTATCCTTCTTGTCTGCTGAAATGTAAAGCCTATTTTATTGCACATTTAAAGCACTGCATAAAAAACCAGGCAAATATGCTAAAACATAGTAAAATAGGCAACTGCACGTTAAGTGTCATTAAAAAAGCAATGATTTTCACTACTGCGCATTAGGGGTACACATTGGAGGACACTTTTATATACGCTCCGGGGATGGGCTCCAAGAGCTGCTCTAAATTAAACTGCTGTTGTATCTCGTGTTTCAGTGTCCCCATGCTTAAAAATGGTGGCGGGGGCACTTAAACTAAAGCATGTTCAACAAGCTTTAGTTTAAGTATCCCTGCCACCATTTTTAAGGGTGGGGATGCTGATACACGAGACGCAGGAGGCTGCTGAGTGCGGTAATTGCCATGCTTCAGCAGGCTCGATTAATTGAGTCTTCTCTGATGCACTGGAATTCCAGCATGTTGGAGCAGCCTCCCTGCTCATGTATAGGCACCCGGAAGTACTAAATTTAATGCACATTAGTAAAAGCACAGTAATACACACGTAGACATGCTGTCTGTGGCACTGGTTGGTACAATTAGCATCTAATTTATACTTCAAAGCTGAGGCATTTTGTTTATTACAGAAAAAAAAACTCAGTCTGGTTACTTGCTATGTAGTAAGAGCTGCAGGCTATTTCAGTCAGAAAAAATGAAGGCACTTAAGCTAAAACAAGGAAACAAACTCATACGAAATTTAGTTTCTTTAATCTCTGAACTTTCAAAGGTAGAATCTCTTCATACTTTTTAAACCCTTTGAAATTAGTGTGTGGCTGAATGTATGGCGTGGCAGCAGTCCTTTTCATTTATCTACAGATATCCATATCCACAGAACTTGGCAGAGATGATACCAGACTAGATCTGATGCAACAGATAATTGTTTAAGATGGTTAACTAAGGATAATTTTTTTGGCAGTTCTCTGTGCTTTGCCTATATACTCAATTGTTTGGGGCTAGATGAATACAAGTCTGACAGACCTGAGCCAAATGCAAAAGCCAGTTTATCCTGACAACGCAGAGGAATTTGTAGCATTGATGATACAAGGGCTCACGCGTACCTACTGTCAGTATCTGGACTACAACTCACTTCAGGCTCGACCTCCCTGCCAAACAGCAACCTCTACTAAAAATATAAGAAATTCAAGAAACAAGCCATAAAGAAAAAAACAAAAATAAAAAAAATATATTAAAGCCCCTGATAATCCTGCCTACCCTGGCAAATTTATGGTTAGATTAGACCCAAAAATCTTTACTGTGAAGTAGTTACTTAGGAATGTTACACAAAGCCACCCCATGGGGCTCCTTGAGGGCCGGATTTTCATAGATTTTTCATAGATATTAGGGCTGGAAGGGACCTCGGAAGATCATCGAGTCCAGCCCCCTGCCCAAAGGGCAGGAAGTCAGCTGGGGTCATAGGATCCCAGCAAGATGAGCATCCAGTTTCATCTTGAAGGTGTTCAATGAAGGCGCTTGAACCACCTCCGGTGGCAGGCTGTTCCAGACCTTGGGGGCTCGGACAGTAAAGAAATTCTTCCTTATGTCTAGCCTGAAACGATCTTGAAGTAGTTTGTGACCATTTGACCTCGTCATCCCTTGGGGCGCTCTGGTGAACAAACGTTCCCCCAGATACTGGTGGTCACCCCTGATAAACTTGTAGGTGGCCATCAGATCACCCCTGAGCCTGCGCTTTTTCAGGCTAAAGAGCCCCAGGGCTCTCAGCCTGTCATCGTAGGGTCTGCTTCCTTGACCTCTGATCATGAGACCAGGCAAGAGTGGGGCAACCATTGGCAAGGCCAGTCACGGAGGTAGAGGGGCAAGTGGCTTTGGGCCAAGTGGGGCTGTCTTGGCTCAGCCTTCTCTCACCCCAATGTCACTGACAGCCATGCCTAGTGGAACCCTGCAGCCCTGGAGTCTATGGCAGATTCCACCCCACCACTGGCTCAACCTCTGAATTTCCTGGCCCACCATATATTTGGTGCCCCTGCTCTTAACTCCTTAACATATAGGCACACACCTTACTATATATATATAAAAGAGAATAAATGCCATAATCTGACTCTGGCATCTATCTCCAAGGGACCAAGGTCTCCTTTTGCTCCACAACCCTCTTCCAACTTGACGAGCTATTACAAACACCAATAATAAATACCATTCAGAACAAATTATTTAGTAAAGTGGTATGTGTAGAAAGGAAACATTGGAGGGAGCTGAAGTTGTGCTTTGCTGTTTGCCACACAGAGAAATCATGGTAAAGATAAAGGTGTATTTCTGTGGGTAGAGGTATATAGGATATCTAGAATAAGATGGTTGAGGTATGCTGTTTATTTGTTTTTTTGCTTTTCCTGGGTATGTGTCAGCTATGCTATGTATATGCAGCAACATTTGCTGCTTCTAACATGGATTTTTGTGCACTAGTTTTACTTCAGTACTTGTGGGCCTAATAAGTGCTATTTTTTAACCTATTTTCCCTTATATTGTGATTTAAATGACAATTTAAATACTTATTTAAAACACTTTAATATATATGTTATAATTATAAATATTAAGCATGGAAATTAAACATTTAATAAACATTAAATATTTATTTCAAATACTATGGCACCTGTAATACTAGACTATAATAAAGGAGGAAATAGAATCTAATTGGCCCCTCTAGACATTCAGGTAAAGGCATGATAGGATCTGATATGTGACCCACACAATGGCGCCTCTTGCCATGCCAAACCGAGGGGGCAGCTTGCTATACATGCAAATTGAGGCTGGATAGAAACCTACAGAGGTATTACATATTTTCCAGCCCTAAATTTCCAGCTGGATGGACCTTTTATGGTATGATAGTTAATTTGCACATGTAGCTAGTCTGAAGTACTTGTGCAATTAACCAGTTAATAGTGTTATACATGTAACGTGTAGAGGGGGCCTAACATGACTCTTTTGTAAACATTCTACTCATTATCAAAGAATAATCCATGGAGATGACCTTTAGCCCTAGAGAATTTAGCAAGGTAGAAACAAGAGTCAGTCTTGTTGCAGAATCAAGTTAAATTATTAAGTTATTGTATCCACAAATATAACAGTACATCAAATAGATGGCTGGATCTTGGGCAAGCAACTTCCACTTATTTCAGTTGCTAACAACCTGGGCTGGATTCAAAATCATGATCCCAGGGGAAAGATTCCCTAGTATTTCATGCTCAGTCTTATAAGATAACTAGTCTTCCATTCTTTTAAAACTGGAGTTATAAATTACCCCAAAGTGACTAGCTGTTAATATAAACTGATGTAAAGAAAGCTGTAGCATTTCAAATTGCAGAGAGGGAAAACAAGGGAATGTGGAAACCGCATCTAAAACTAAAGCTGAAAGAATGAGAATTCTCCAGCGAAGAAAGCAGAATAGATATGCACCTCATAGATGAAATAAGATAAACATAGGGCACAAGCTTTTGTGAACTGGAGCTCACTTCACCAGAACCTGGGTGCTGACAGATGTGCACATCCCTGCTCTAACTCATGGCACTTTGCATAAAGCACCAAGAGTTAGAGCACTCCCCCCGCAGTGTTCATCTGTTTGGGTGGCGGGGGTGGTGGGGGGGAGTGAAACTGAGCCTGACTGCAGGAGCTCGGGGAACCAGCTTCCAGTAGAATAGCCACCCCCTTCCCCCACCCTACCTCCCAGCTCCAGTGCGGTCTGCAGGAAGGGAGTTGGGGCGGGGGGGGGGAGCAAGCTGCAGCCTGAGGTTTGCCTAGTCTGAGTTAGAGGGTGGAGGGGCGGGGGAGAACAACTAGGCAGGAGGCTCTCCTATCTACCGCCCCCAACATTAGCTCAGGTTGGGCAAACCCCAGTACACAGCTCAGTCCCCCTCCCCTCTCCCTTCCTGAAGACAACTCTGGGGATGGAACTGGGCTCATCAGCCCAGTTCAGCCCTAATCGCGTGACAGACTGACCCTAGGGAACAGAAGTTCCCTAAGATGCTCCAAAGTGGAGCACTTTCATCTGATCCCTCATTTGATGAGGGTTAATGTGTCATGTGATCAGCCACTTAAAGCATTTTGCAGCCATACACGTGTCTCATAGCATGGCTGTAGAGTGCTTTCAGGGGGCTGACTGTGCGACAAATGTAACTTTTGCCTGAGCCAGCTGTGAAAAGACAAGCATAAAGCAATGTAGAAAGTGGAGTGAGTGATTTGACTCCAAAAGGTGGGAAGAAAGGAAGTACAGAAAAGTGGAGGAGGGGGCAGCAAACAAGAAAAGAACTCAGAGGAACAAAGGGAGACATGAGAGCAAGAAACAGTCACTAGCTATCAGTGCAATATTATCACTTCTTTTTACTCTAGAGATTGTTTAAGATCTCTCTGTATTCTGCTGCATATGTCTCATAATTCTTTCCATTTGTTCGAGTCCAAACAGTTATCTGAATATTTTAAGCTTGCATGTCAGGCACTCCTCAGCCCTTGCTGGAGAGCAGGATTATTTGTTGTTAGGTTTGGAAATAAAAAAAAAAAAGTATTTAAAAGGGACCTTTCAACCAGGAGAAAAATGCATAATGTTATACTTTAAAATAGGCCCATTTAACTTTCATGCATGCTTTTATATTCTGTTATTTTTCTGTCTAGTGTTATTAATTGGCAATATATATTAAGTTTAAACAAGTAATTTCTTCCGCCTTGCACAAATTTCCATCTACTTGAACATCCAGTGAGTTCAAAATGCTGAATCTGTTTGGCTGAATTTGTGATGCTAATCTTTCAATGTCAAACACAAGATTATGATTTTATACAAAATGGATTGTAAGAGGCAAGGCTGTTATTCAAGCAAATTTCTATATTAAGAGCAAGGCAATGCACAATAAAAATAAATTGCTTCTCACATTTATGTTCTTTTCACAGTTGTGTGTTACCCCTCTTTAGGAGAGACCACTTTCATTTTAGTTTCAGCTATGTGAAAAAGTTTTCCTGACATTCACCTGAGCAGTCAGTATCAAAATAGTTTGATTCTCTTTCTTTAAAAAAACAGAATAGAAAATACAGGATCGAGAGTGGTAGGACACCAAATCAGTACTAACTAAAGTTTGTAGGTGATAGACTGGGAGAGTGGCAATTAACAGAAGACAGGCAACTGATGCAGAATAAATGGGATCACTTGGTAAGATGGATGCAAGCACAGAGTGTGCATTAATTCAGCCAAATGTAAAACAGTACCTCTTCGGACAAAGCATAAAGAGCTTACTCTGAGTTAGAGGATGGAGAAGTCTCCCAAGGGAAACAGTGATTTTGGACCAAAGGGCTAATGAGAACCTAAGAGGTATAATCAGGGGAATACTGAGCAGGAATAAGAAGCCTCTATTAGCTCTGTATTTGGCCCTGCTGTGCATGCTACAGGAACAATGCGTCTAGCTCTGGTGTTCATTATTCAAAAAGGGTATTGAAAATTTGGAGAACTGCTACAAAAATGATTTGAGGCTTGGAGATAAATGCCTTATAGCAAGAGACTCAGGGCTCTGTGCAACTTAAAAAAGAAAGGTGAGACAGTGACCTATATAGGCAACAGCAATTTGATAACGCTTCAATCTAGACACCAAAAACATAATAAGAGCTTAAGCTTGACAAATTCAGACAGAATAATATGACCTTTTTTTGTTTGTTTAACAGTCAGGATGATTAACCATTGAAACAACATGCTAAGGGCTGTGGTGGATTCTCCTTTACCAGAAACCTTTACAGTAAGTTGACATGTTTTGCTAATGATATGATCAGATAAAAAAAATGAAATAATTCAGGGAAGTCATGTTTTAAAGCAGAAGCTGAGTTAGGTGATCACAACGATGCCTAAATGATATGCTAAACTAAGTTTAGCCTATGATAGGCTAAACTTAAGATAAAGAGAGAAAAACTTTATCTACATGTTGAGCTGGTGAAACCTCATGTGGCACAGTCACACATCAGTTACTCCTACCGGTGATCATTTGTTTCTTCCCATTATTGAACTGGTAAGCACGACAAGCAAAAAGGTAGAAAAAGAACAGATAAGAGAGGAAGAGGTCCCCAGAAGTGAAACTGAGCAGACTGCCTTCAATCAATAAAATTTTGAGAAGGAAAGAAAAGTAAAGTAATGCCCACATGCTGCATGGGGATTCAGATTTTGAGACTAATGAGAAAATTTAGGCGATGTATTTTCTCAACTTCAGGAACAGTAGAATACATTTCTAACTTGTGATCATAATTTCAGAGGTCAAAGACTGAAAAGATACTTCAGCAAACACTTGTGCAGAAGATATGAAATGGAATCTTCAGGACCATTCTTTGTCCTCGGAGAATAACATTCTGTGATACTTGCAAACAAAGCCAAAACATTTGAAAGATAGATTAAACTAAACATAAATTTAAAAAGCTTGACTGATTTTCCTGTTTTTCATCTCCTATTTCTGATGATTTCTAAGATGCTTCCCACACACGGAATAATCAGCAATGTGTTGTAGGGAGATCTTAGAGAAGCTCTTTTAGATATGACATCCAGTGGTAGGAAAAGACTGGAGGCTCCATACTAAAATGTGTGGTCAGAGAAGTCCACAAAGGACAATGGGATGCAGCATGCTGTTTCCACGGTAAATAAATATCCATGGAAGAGTGCAATATGGCATGGTTATGAAATAATTTGGGAAATATTCACCGGCAGAGTGGCAAAGTGGGGCTCCCCGCCTAGCTACAGTGCTAGGTTCCCCACTTGCCTTTGGGCACACCTCACACCTGACTCACTTGCCACACCTTGTTCTTATTAATTAGGATGTTAATTAAGCAGGAGGCTGCCCATTTTATGCCCCAATGCCAGGGGGCGCTATCTGCGGCTCTGTACTTTCACTACACCGCAGCCCATGCCTTGCAGATGGTATCCAGATGTTCCAGTGCTCCCGGCCTACAGCCGGACCAAGCTTAGGCCGCGCTGTCAGGCCTCAGTCACACACAGTCATACCGCCCGCCTTTCACTAGGGCCTCTCACACTCCATCCTCTCTCACAGGGTCTCTTTCATGCCACGACAACTTATGCCACCTTACTCCCCCTCTTGGAGTTGGCCCCTTAGGCCATAGGCTTAGCTAGTCCATTCCTTGGGTGGCAGATGTACCTTCTGTTGGGCCTCTCCTGCGACCCTCACTGGGGTAGTGGCCAGCCAATTACCTGACTGGGTCTAAGCTTACTCTGGCCCCTTTTGGGGGCAACTCTATACATGTAAACATACTGGGTACTCAGCCCTCTGGTTCCTCTCTCAGCACTGGGGTCCTTCCTCTCTGCCCCCTTTCTAGGGCACACCTCACCAGGGCATTCTTACCCCACACCACAACTGGTGTTCCAGGGTATCATGGGGACTCTTGCTCCCCCTTGGAGCAGCAGGTCATAGTGCTCAACTCTAGCTATTACTTTCGACCCACATTCAGCCTCCCAGAGGTGAAGGACTTACTGGGGGGTCAGGACTCACCCCTCTCCCTTGGACTGAGCCCCCTTACTTGGCCTTGGCCCAAACTACCACCTCAGGCATCCGGAGACATACCTTAGGCCTACTCCCCAAACACAGGGCTCCAGATCACCCCCCCTTACTGGGGCTCCACATCAGGTGCCTGGCCCCGACTACCTTTCCTCAGGGTCGTAGGGCTCAGGTGGTCGCAGCCGTGCCTGGCCCCCAACTGCCTCCGGTGTTACACAAACCCACCTGAAGGTGACAGCTAGGTTTAAGGTGCCCCTACCCACCTTTCACCAGGGTGATCACTGGCCTGGCATTTCTTCGGGGCTCCCACGCCACTGAGAGCCCCACCAGGCCACCCACTCCCGGCAGGGTGCAGTTTTAGGTCATACCGAAGACCAGGAGCCTCCTAACCATCCCCTACAGCTCCTGCCCTTATCTCCAGGGTGTTCCAAGAAGCCTCGCAGCCAGGCGATGTTGCTGCCTCAGCTGCCAGCAGCTGAACTGCCCTGTTTATGTGGGTGGCCAGAGCTCTAAAATGGCTGCCACAATTAAGCACCTGCTGGCTGCTTGGCCCTTCTTAAAGTGGCAGGCACCAACAGTGCCCTGCCACACAACATCCCCCTTTAAATGGTACATGGGGGATGTTTCCCCTGCTGCTCCTCCAAGTGAGAGCCCTAAAGTGGTGAGCACCCCAAAGGTGCTCCGCCACACAGAGATACCCAATGGATCAAATGACATAGCATAGTGTGGAACTATGCAGATTACAGAATACATCAGAAATCTTAGAAGACAATGGGAGAAGAGGAACGCACAAGTGGGCTTCTTAGAGATCCTTTTGTTCTACAAGTGAGAGAAGGCAGATGTTGGCGGTGAATTGTTTGGGTGCATAACTGGTGCAAAACTGGAGGATTTCAAGAACACTGGATAACACGTCACTGGAAGAGAAGACTGTACATGTAGGACAGCCTGTCTCTTGCATGCAGTGGAGCTGATTGACCCTGATGGAGCAGCCAGGAGTATGTTAAATGACCAATGTAACAGGAGGACAGTAAGAAGGCATGTGCAGAACAAACTCAAGCAAATTGAGCCAATTTGGTAAAATGTGTGTAGAGAATTGTTTCAACTTGTTTATCTACCGAGGCTAGCACTGTGGGCAAGAAGGAACAACAGAAAGTCTTCACGGATGAGAAAAAATGTTATATAATTGTCTGAATTTGTTTAGAATATGAAAGAGAAGATTGAGAGGTGACCTGATTACAGCGCATAAGTACCTTCACAGGGAAAAAAATGGAAACTGAAGGGTTCTTTGATCTAGAAAGGAAAGGCACAACATGAGCCAATAGGTGGAAGCTGAAATTCAAATCAGAAATAAGGCACCAGATTTTAACAGTGAAGGTTAGTAAGCCCTGAAACGAGGCAAACAGTAGATTTTTCATCTCTTTATGTCTTCAATCAAGATGATGGCCTATCTGAAATATTTATACTTTGGCCAAACACAAATTAACTAGCCTCAATATAGGGGGTAACTAAATTAAACTGAAAGGTTTATGATGCACTTAAGTTGAGGCTGGAGGATCAGATTGTCCTTTTTAAGATCTTTCATTTTTTAATCAAGTACACTTTCAAAGTTAACTTGCAAATTTGGGGACTCTTATAAGAAACACCAAAAATTTTTTATCACTTTTCAAATATTGGTCTACATTTACATTTTTTTAAATATGGATTTACTGAGTCTTTTTTAATGAAATGGCTGTATATTGCAGAAAAGATATTTTGTTACTATTTATTTTTCCTTGCTAAATTTAAATGTGATATGCATTTGTGTTCCTGTATCACATACTACTAGGATTTCTCCATAAAGTCCTGCCTTTGCATTGAATACTAAACTGCAGCATTTCTGGTCCAGGAGGCAACAAATGAAGAAACAGAGATTTTTTCTGGTCTGGATTACTGCCATGACTGGATTTAGTCAAAATGATTAATTTCACGTGATCTCCAGAGATGTCTTTGCTGTGTCATTTGCTACCACTTGTGGACTACTGCATAAGAGCTGGATATCTTACATGGAGACATTTTTAGAAGCATCTCATTTCCAAGATGCTAAGACTTAATAGGAAAGCAAACCCATAAAATATGTTTTTACCTCTACGGCTTCCCAACCCCACTGCCGGTACTTTGGATCGTGAGTGAACCGCCACATATACATGTAGGTCTCTATAACTTCAGGTCGCAAAATGTAGTATTTCTCATTTTGCCTTGTCGCAATGGCCTCAACACCCCCATCAAATCTGAAAGCTTCAGGCCCCAGTTTCATACCTAGAACGCAAAAATTAAATGGTCAACAATGTTAGCATGAATACAGTTTTCAGCTATTCACTTTATTTTTTGAGGCTATTCAAAAAAACCCCAAACACATTACTTTTCAAGAACAAAACATCACAATTTATGGAAAGTACTAAATATTGGTCATACCTTTAACCACTGATGCCAATTTTTCAATGTCCTCCTCATAGCGTATAATGCAGATAGTGTTATATTTGGGAAATCCCTATTTCTAGTGATAAAGGGCTGCATTTCATCAATGCCCTAAAGTGCAGCTATATTCTGAAAAGTGATGGTAAAAGTAGTATTTTGCAAGTTTATTGTGTTGATCACTACATATGAGATCTGCTTATCTTATTATAGTATTCCCCACCCCAACCCACTTTGCAACTTGGCCCTGGGATCTGAAAGTTAAATTTGGTTCTGTCATCATTTTGCTTCAGCAGTCTAAAAGATCCTGCAAGACAAATCCATATTATTTGTGTGCAACTCTACTGTCTAGTGTTGCATGGAACTGAGAGTAGACTTTGTCCTGCTTTCAGAAGTTGGTTAACAATTCTGTTGATGCACAACAGTATAAAATCTTATTCATATTTGTGCTGGCCTCTCCAGAGTTCAGGGTAGTGAAAAGCAGTAAAATGTGCTGGTCACTAAAACAAGTAGATATGACTCAATAGGTGCAGGCAAAAGATCTGTGGATGAAGCCACAGCCAACTTTATGGTCAGTGTGTGGAACAAAAGAGCATGGTAGAACAGAGTTCAGCTTAATGGACATTCATTATATAAAACAGTGGATTGTACCTCAGCACCTGCTTTAACAAGGCCAGAATTGTTGATAAACAGTATTTGATATAATTTCTGAGCAGAGCTTACACATCAAACTTTAGAATACAATACCTACTTGTGCGGTCGTAAGACTCATGACAAGTGCGGGCAATCTCAGCACCAAGTTCAATATGATGGCCTGTTTTGTCGGCAGGAGCTCCATCTGCACCCAGTGCAAACATGCCTCCGGCAAAGCAAGTCAGATGTCCCATTTTGTGCTCGAGCAGGCCACCCTTCCACTCAGCAATATATGTCAGACCTCCGCTAGATTTCCGGATCAGATGGGTCTCTATGGCCTGAAAAAATACAAGTTTTTGAACCAAAACCTACTATTTCATAGGGTCCTGTGTAAAAGCAAAGGCAAAATGACACAAAAACATAGACAACTAACCAAAATTTTTACCCAGTCCAGCTTCTTTGCTTTTAGTTTTGTTTTCAGCATAGTGTTTCAGCTGAAGTTAGCATTAGCATTCTCAAATTACAAGGACTGAAAATGCAGCTCTTCTTTCCTAGAACAGGTTGGTAACCAACAATAATGCGACCATCATCTTTGCTGCATGTATCTGCATTATACCCAGTAAATTTATATAAAACATATAAACATAATGTTTCTATAAACATAATGTTATATAAATCATTGGAATAAGTGAAAAAGAATGAGAAAGGAATCCTGGAGGTCTTTAGAAAATTAATCAGTTCAAGTCTACAACTATATACTGAATTGGTCACCAATGCTTTATTTCAGTGGAATAATGAAATCCAGAAACACTACTGAAATACAAATGAAAAGAAAGAGAAGCTTAGTAGTCCACATACACAAAAAAAAGCGCGCCATAGTACGTGGACCTATTAAAGACCAAGATAAAAACTGAGCTGCACACAGGAAGTATTGAAAATAGGTTTTCCCCCCCTTTTAAATGACTACAAATGTTATTTTACCAACAGGAAAGAGCTACTGTATATTACTGCCTACACATTCTGACTATTAAAATTTTTCCCGTTTTGTCATCTTTTTCTCATCTCCAAACATGCGCTAAAGACTACTTTCTTTTCTCCAGCATCTTTTATTGGCTCAAAGTTCCTCAGCCTACTCTTTTTTTTTCCTTGCTCAGTCTGTTCCAAACTGCACCACCACTTTCTGACAATTACTGGGTATTGACTGCATTGAACACCTGGACTTGTCTTTTAACCTTCATATTTATAAAGGAAACAGGGCATTTAAAAAGAACTATTACTTGAAATTAAAAAAATAAAGCCAAAACACACCACATGATATGGGCTTCTGAAAAAAGGTCCAAAATAGTTATATAAAGCCTAAATAGCTTTCCTACAGATTAATGATGGTTGTGGTTAAAAATAAGGGACATGCTTTTGCCTAATGTGGATTCTGGCTCCCTCCTCCCCCAGGTCTATACCATCCGTGCGTTTCCCCTCTTTTTTAAACCCCCATTCCAAACGAGTGGGAAACCTGGATTTGTTTTGGTATTACTTGGTAACTATTCTAAACAAATGTTGTTAAAAGCCATTGTTTTCATTGGTTATTCCATGAGGATTTAAATATTTTTATATCAGTTACATAACTGATAAAACAGGCTTTAAAGTACTATGTAATGTATTTGATGCATAAATGTCTGAACTTTATTTAGACGGCAAAAATAATTGGATAAGAGAATCTTCTGAATCTTTCAAATGCCTTGTAATAAAATTGTGTTATAATAAAATGTGTTATTATTTAAAATGCCCAATAGTTTGTAGATAATTGTTCTCAGAGTACTAACAAATTATAAACACTCAGCTACCAACCACTTAGGGAAAAGGACCAGCCTCAAAAACTAAAACTTTTCAAAAGCTGAGAGCAGAGCAAACCTGTTTCTTGGTGGTATTCTCACCTAATTAAAAAGCATTATCCTGGTAATAAGTAGTATTTCTACTATAAATTATCTGCTTCTTGAATTTGGTATCTTTAATGTAAAACATTACATTAAACTACTGTATATCACAAAGTTTGCTGACTTAGACAAAATCTATGAAGAAAAGATTATGAAATTATTCTCATGCATGATAAAGACTGGCAATTGTCATGGAACCGTTAAGACTTAATCCAAAACTCACTGGAAAGATGCATTAATTTGAAGGGGTTTGAATCTGGCTTACAATCACTAGTATTATGGCTCATTTTATTTAATGCAGTTTCTATTACAAAATTTGGTTTTGAGACATACAGACGCACCTTTCACAAATCTCCTTTTTCTCTGATTTTTTTCCATTCTTTGTGCTGGACCAGAAGAATTTTTGCTAAGGAAATGTTAAGGTTAATCTAGCTAAAAACTTAGAATAGTTTAAAAAAATTAAACATAACAGGCGATCAACTAATCTCTTTGTATTATAGTACAAAAATGCTCTGGGTTCCTAAATATCAATCACCAGCAAGAATAACTAGATCGGCTTGACCTTAAAAGTTTTTTCTATATTAGTTTTTTCTAGTTAACCCTTTGAGGAAATTAGGGACATATCCCCAACACTGCCTGGATAGTCCTTGGACAATCATAGTCCTCAAGGTAAGAGAGGTGAGCCATCGATATACCTACAAGCAGGTAGTAATTGTGTGCTGTGCGCAACTAGGTATTTGTAAACACAAATTATGAACACAATTTTTCAGGATTAGTGACAAGAGCTTCAATACGCGGCCTTCAGAAATTGTTAGTAATGAGAGGATGTCTACAGAGTTTACAAGATACATAAGCTTAAAAAAAAAAAAGGTTGGGTTCCAGAAGCTAGCTCAAAACTGAAGATTCATGACATTTACAGTTTCTAGTTGACTGAGGCTGCATGAGGAACCCTGTGGAGGCTACAGCCTTCAATTGGTGCTTGAATGACAATGACCTTAATTAAATACATCATGCAAACTAAACAGGCAAAAGAGCAGCAAATATCAATGTGATGCTGTTTCATGCACCATCAAAACTGCCAAGGCCTTTTCCGGGTGAAGAGTAAGTTGGTCCTCATAGAAAGGCTGCTAAGCAAGCTGCTGCTAAAACTTTGCATACCTCTTCACAGATCCTTTTCTGCCAGTCAGACAATTCTGCTTTCTGAAACACCCTGCCCTCCCAGTACATTACCCACTCAACATCTTGAGGATAGTCTTTGCCACCCAGTAACTGGTCCCTCTTCACCAATAACTCCCTCCTCATCTCTACTGTTCTGACCCTGCCAAGGCAAAGATGACCCACTGGTTATGCTGCAGCAGGGGTGTCAAACATACAGCCCTCGGGCCAGATCTGGCCCACCAGTAGTCCAGTGGGTTACTGGAAATGCATGACCTCAACTTTGCTTTGCTGTATGCCCTTGGCACTACAGACTGGCCAGAGCTCTGCACCACCAGGCAGCAGTATAAAGCTGAGGGGATGAAGGGGGAAAAAGCTATTTTCAAGCAGTGTAGAGCCAAGGTTATGAAGTGGGATAAAGCTATTTTCAAGCAGTGTAGAGCCAAGGTGTGTGGTGATGCGGAGCTCTGGACAAGAGCAGCATGAAGCTGTGTTTAGTCAGCAGTGCAGAGCTGGGAGTCTGCTGCTCATAGTTCTGTCTATGTCTGTGCTCCTGCACACCCCTGGCTCCATCTCCCAACCAAAACTCTCCATTACTGCATCTCCCTGGCTCTTTGCTATGGCATGCCCCCAGCTCCGCACTGCCTAAATGTGGCTCCATGCAGTTGCATGCTCCTGGACCCATGCTGCTGCCCAGCCCCCAATCCATGCTGCCACCCTAGTATGGCCCTGTGGTCCAGATCTAGCCCAGGGTGAGCCTGACACACCTGCTCTAAGGCTTCACCATTTAAAAACGGTTATTATAAGAGAGGACACAGTATCAATGATATGAAATTTAGTGTAGCTACAATATCCCATAGCAAGTATCAGGATATAAAGAAACCCATAAGAAGGTCACAGATGATTAGCCATGTCAGTCTGAAGTCAGGCAAAAGGTAGGGTAGTGGGGCACCTAGACTAGCTGGTTTATAAAGGCATGAATTTTCATAGCTGACAACCTACTTAAATACCATACAAAGATGTGCACTTTTAAAGTCTCTACAGGCACAACTATCATATCAAAACATACTTTTTTACCCCTAGAGCTAGTTCTATAAATGTTAAGAGTCATCAGACCAGAAAGCATTGTTGCATGTATTAGATTTGTTGGTTAGGACAGGGTTAGATAATGAACGTATACATGGAAGGCAATATTTTTGAGTATGAGAGAGAAACAGAATGCAGTAAAGTGCCCTGCCTTTTTTTGTATAGGCAAGGCAAGGGACAGGAGAATAGGAAAAAGATGCTGTTCACTGTGGAACTGAAGAATGATTAGCATCTAGACGGTACCAGTTATGTGGAAGATGTTATTAATATTTTGCAAATTAGTTGTTCACATTTTGGACTGGAATATAGACAGTTAAATGTGTTATAGAGACTGAGTAGGACAGTAATGGAGATCTTTTTAGTTGGAAGTTTTTCAACATATTTAAAAAAAATAATACACATGGCATTTATTTCAACCTTAACTCCAAGAAATATTTTTATCTCAGAATTACACCACTAAATTTCACCACCCGTGGATCAGGTAGTTTCATATTTATCAATATTGAGAGATGTATTATTTTACTGCTCAAAAATGGAATACCCTCTTTATGAGGCAAAATGTCATATCAGTGAAAAAAGAGCATGAGGAAGTAAGTGTTTAATTAGCTGAAATATATTTTGATGGGTAACTGTTAAGAAATGGTAGAGATTTTTTCTGAAATAATTAGATTTTTTTAAGATCACAGAAACACATTTTAGAGAACAATAGCCATATTTTTCTAATGCGAAACTTGGAGGCAGAGCAATTTAAAACATTGCAAGGAAGAAGTGGCTGGAATGCATAATTCTAAAGGGAGTAAACTGCAGATGCTACCTGTGATCAGTATAAGAAAAAAAAGAGACAGCTGATGTAGGGCTGTGGCAGTAAGAAGAGGGATTAGAAGGAAAAGTGACCAAATCAGGATATACAGATTTTACCACACCAATTCAAATAAATATTATTAATGTGAATAAACCTAAGATGGCCATGAGTTAGAATGCACTTGCATAATCATATAGTTCAGTTAACTTTTATAGCTGATATTGTATTGTGGGTAATTTTTGTGTTTTTATTCAATACTAAAGGTACTTACTTTCTTCATCGCCTAACCTGTGACAATGCCCTTCAGCCAGTTATCCTTTATTCATTATGCATGAAATTATCCCTCCTCCTCAGCAGGCATAATAGCTCTCAAGCAGTAATTAGAAATAACATTATTCCCTTTTGTATTTTGGATTCTGATTTAAGTGCACTTTGTGTTATTTCTGGTGTCATTCTTATCAAATCACTAATATAAAAAGTAAGGCATGTGCCTGGCTGTGGTGCCAAGACTTGTGTGATTACTTCCCATTTATGGGCCATACAGGAGTTGCAAAAACTAGATTTTGTGTGCATGTGTGTGAGATTTGTATTGGTCAATGGCACAAAAAAACCAACAAAACCCAACCTTGGAACCTGCAGCACTGCCAAAGACAAGGCTTCAAGTCTCACAGATAAGGTTCCCAAATTATAATATAGATTTTTTATAATGCTAAATGTTGAGCTTTTTTCATTTACTTTCTGGTCTCTAAACCAACAAGCTACACTTGCTTCAGTTTTGAGCTGGCTTCTGCAAGCATAGGAGCTAGAAACCTACTATGAAAAAATGGACAACTCCGCCTACATATCTCCTCCTACGGGGTCACTTGCAGGGCTCTTCCCCAACCTTGAGTTCAGCATAATTTTAGTGGAAGAGGAAAATCATATGCTGTAGCACTAACTTAGGATGGTAACTGAGGTTTCTCCTCTGTCTGTTACCTCTACAACAATGATTCCCACATTGTGAGCTGCAACCCCAAATGAGGTTGCAACATCAGTGGATGGGGCCACGATAAATGTGCCCCTGAGATTTCTTGTGTCCACAGCAGGGTGTGAGGTTTCAGCCAGGCTGGACCAAGTCCAGGCAGAAGCCACCTCTGCGGCACAGTGGATGGAACCAATTGTGGGCAGGAGTGCCACATCACTATAGTTGCCAAGCTGAGACATGGCAGCAGCGGTGGTGTGGAGTTGTGCCCACGCTGCTGCCAGGTGAGCAGGGGGCACCTCAGCTTGGCAGCCCTGGAGGTGCAGTGCAGCGCTCCCTCCCTCCTGGACTGGGTCCTACCCACTGGGCCATGGCCCCCACAGGGGGAGGGCAGAGGGCAGGGAGACCCAAGCCTGCAGCAGGCAACCTGTATCCTTCCCATGGGCTCAGGTCTGACAATGCTGCCCATGGGGGAGAAGGGATGGGGGGCGGAGAGAGCTGGGCTCTAAACTCTGAGCTGGGCAGCTGCCTCTTCTCACTGGTGGTAACCGGGGCTCCAGCACTGCTGGGAGGTGGCAAGGAGCTGTGGGTGGGGAATGAAGAGCACCTGGGATTGTGGGGGATTGGAGGTTGGGAGTGAGGGGCCATGCTGGGGAAATGAGTTCATAAATGGGTCATGCTGAGGAAACAAGTCTGGGAAGCACTACTCTACAATCTACATCATCTCTTCCCTTATACTCAGACTTAAGTTTTTGGACAGTAGGAGAGAAATCCTTGTGCTTTCAAATTTGTGGCAGGAGCTGAATAGTTTACCTCTGTCAACAATCAACATGAGGAATACATCTGTTGACATCTACTCTACAAACTCTTATTAAATGTATACCCAAAGGTAATATAATGGTAGATAACACGGTCACTTGCATGTCACACAAAACAGTAGAGTCTTTTTTTTTTGGTATACTGCAAAGGTGTCTAGTTTCAATATAAACCATGAAAACCAGGTAAAATAATATTCCTAAAAGGTAATAATGTAACATTCATAAATAGAAAATCCAGGAAATGGAATGTAGCCAGATAGCTACTTCACCATGCATGCATACAAAGTGTAGTTTTGCTCTTCAGGGATGTTATATACTAACCATACAATTACAATTATGCATTGTTATGCTTGTTGTCCTTGATTACACCCCTTTTTTAAAGACAAATAATTCTTTTCCTTCTGGTGTCACTACAAACAGAGACAATTTTTTTTAATGGTCTTCTCTGTATACCTCCACACCTCAACATATTTAGATTTCTTTTAATACAGACTTATTGCTGAATTTACTAGGTTTGTAATGCTTGTTTTGTGGGCAATTAGATCTATGTAAGGTTTCTTTTCACTAAATTACTAATAAGTACTCTCAAGCCATCACTCTATTTTAATGTAATTTCCCTCCTGGGAATTTTCTGGTTTTCTTAAATTGTTGAAAGTTCATACATGAAAATCAAATGAAAAATCAAGAGGGAATACTACCAACACAATCTCTCTAATGGTTTGAAGGAAGATCTTTTCTAAATCTTTCCTTTTTAATATTAACATTTACAGCCAGATCCCCCAGTTCATTTTGGCTGCTTTTTAGCTCCTCTGAAGTAGCACAAAGTGGCGGGGGTACTCAGGTCAGGTCAAACTGTCATTTTACATTGTTTGGCAGTACAAAGCAGTCAGATGATATACCCCAGGTTGGTTTTTTTTTGCATGTATATACTGAATTTTCCCTTGTAGCTTTTACATGTTCCTTCACATATATAACCAGCCTGAGCCTCCCTCTCCCACCTTCCCCCTTCAGTTGTCGTGGTGCTATGGGTGGCTTTTGAAAAAGAATAGATTAATAGCAATTTTACTGTTACTCTTCATAACTGACAGTAAATCTGTCAGCAAATGCTGAAGAGTAATCTTTTTTTCAGAAGTGCAAAGAATTGCCTTATTTCATCTCACATGGTTCTCAATTAAACTAAATAAAGTAAGCCTATTACTTCTGATGGGAAGGAAACTGACTTTTTGTTTTTGTTTTTTTTGTTTCAAGGAGAAACCTGGAAGGAAGTGATGTCATGTTTGCTAAGGACAGCCTGCGGCTTTGGTCCCACTGAAAAAGGGACATACCAACCATCTGAACCAGGACAATTATTTGATTGAAAGAGAACATTTTACATGCCAAATATACCGAAGAATAATTTTTCATTTGTGAAAAACTAGGGCTCTAATTTTGTGGTCGATAATTTCATCCTTGATACCTAACAGAACATTTTATTCATGCTTAAAATTCAAGACTGAACTCACCCTGAACTCTATGGAGACACAACTGTCACTTGCAAAAGTCATGTACAACTCTTTTCTAAGAACTATATTGCTAAGGCTGGAATACAAAATTCCAGTTTTGTTTTTTTTAAAGAAATCAAGTTAAATGTTCTGTATCTGATTAAATACTGGATCCTAACCACTTATTAAGGTTTCTTTTGTTTTTTTTCAAATGAAGTCTAAACACATCCTTAGATTAGTGACATTACTTATTTTTATTTTTTAATAGCAAATACATAACAAACATTTCCTGAAACTTGTGGGTACTTATTGCTTCTGTTTCTTTTTTTATATCATATACCATATAATAAGCTTGAGCTGAAGTGAAATGCGGATTTTTATAGCTGAGTTGTATAGGAGTTTATAATGGAAGTGCTGACAGGCATTTAACTATTATGACTATACATCGTCTTTTAATGAACAGAGAGATAAGCACAGAAGACTTGTTATGCTTGCTGGGGAAAACAGACAATTTATTTTTGTCTGAAAATTCACTTACATTTTTCAGTAGAGCCCTTGTAGCTGCCCAGAAGAGAAATGCCATCAGGGAGAAGCTTAATAAATGTATTAGCACCCTTGCTAACACTCTTAATGGCACATGACATGACAGACAATGCATCTTTAGAGAATAAGGGTATGTAAAGAGTTATTTCACATAAAACATACATCGGCACTGACAACCTTTTGCTAAATTAACCTTTTGGGAGAGAATTAGTTGTGTTCAGCTGGTGTACTATCACCTGCTGCTCACTGATCTATGGAGTACTAATGGCTTTGTCCTTGATGCAAGTTGCTTACCTGCACCTCATCCTGGCAGCCAGGAGATCATTATCAATCAATATGACTGTTCAGAAAGGGAGATGGTTCAGTTGGGAAAAACTGAAAATGTGAGATATCATTAGACCTAACACTAGCACTTGAGACCTTTAGTACAAATGCAGTGGGGGGAAAAGATATTGACTATTGAAGTAGAAAAATAGTTTTTATCTTCTTTAGTAAGATTTTCCATAGATTTCACCCTGTCTTTCCACAATGATGTCTCTTGTCACAGAAGTCTGGCAAAAACATATAAACCTATAGTATTGGGACAGAAATTACACAAACTGGTATAAGTGATTGGAAACTAGTTCAAGTCTGTAACACAACAGGGCTAGGGACAGATGTTACACATAAACCAGTTTAAGTGATCAGAAACTGGTTTAAATCTGTAACAGAACAGACATTCAGTGCACATAAACTGGTTTGAGACAAACCCGGTTGAATGTAGTATCAGATTTAACTGATTTGGGTCAAACCAATTTATGCAATATCTATCCTAGACCCCTTCCTGGTTTAACTTAAACCAGAGCCCCCTAGCATCCCAGATGCTTTATAGCCCTGGGCTGGGCTCTAAGCTCTAGAGCAGGGCTGGCCCCATCCCTCTGCTCCCTAGCTGCAGCTCTGGCAGAGACTGTAGGCACAGCAGTATCTGCCTGACTTTCCCCTGCCTCAACACCACTTCACCACTTGCTGTCAAGCAGGAATCCCTCCCTCCTCTCTCCCACAGCACAGACATAGCCAGCATGTGGGATGCTAGCTAATGCTGAGAGGTGCCTGTGTAAGGCAAACAGGACAAAGGCAGACAGGACAGTATCTGCTTAGGACTGTTTGGAGCGAATCAACAGGCAGGTGGTAATGTCCCTCCACTACTTCCTTGGAAAAAGTTGTTTAAAAAGAGCTTGAACTAATGAGACAAGCTTTTGTTTTGCAGATGGTCTGATAAATGCTACCCCCCTCTCTAATCAGAGCATCCTGCCAGGGCCTGGCCATCACCCCCCTCAACTCAACACTGTGGAAGAGAAGGGAAAGCTGCTCTAGTGCCCCCTGGCTTCTAGCCTGAGCCACTGCAGCATGTGCTTGCATTTCCTCAGTCCAGAGGGGATGTCTGTATGGTTACAAACTAGTTCAGCCTAGCCAGCTTACACTAACCTGAATTGATTCAATTTTTGCAGGCTCAGGCTTTTTGAATGTCTGTCCCTAACCTAGAAGTTCAGTGCACATAAACCACATTCAAAATGGCTGAAACCAGTTTAAGATAAACCTAGGTGGATGTCGTATAAGACTTAATCGATTTAGATGAAATCAGTTTATTGAACTTCTGTCCTAGATTCCCTCCAGATTCAAGTTAACTCACAATCCCCCAGCATCCCAGGATGCTTTGCATCTTCCCTGCAATCCTCCTTGCAGCTGAGCAGGGAGGTGTGCTCTAGCATTCCCTGGCTTCTGGCCTGGGCCACTGAAGACATGTGGCTGCATTTCCAGAATCAAAAGTGAATGTCTGTTCATTTGCTTATTGGCTCAATCTATGTAGTTTACACTAACTTGTGAAGATTGAATCGATTCAACCTTTGGCTCTGTCCGTCTGTACTTAGCCATACAGGCAGTTTGTTTGTTGCCAGCATAAGTGTCTAGGGCTGGAAACAGACATCACCTTTGTGCTGTCACAAAAGCCAAACAAACAGATGTCCATGTTCCTTGTTATGACACAAATGCCAAAAATTGTGGCCATGACAATAAGTGGTATCAATTTGTGCTATTTTTTTGCAGCAGACATTTGTTTGCTTTATGGGTGGGAGAGCACAGGAAGCTCAGTTGCCCACATTCTCCAGCTACCTTACACAGGTGTTCCCAGGGTTTCAGTGGCCTGATCCTGTGCATACCAGGAATTCCCATTCCTAGGGCATGCAGGATTGGGTCCTTAAAGCTTCACAAACACCTGCCCAGGTTCCCTCATTTGAAGATGTGGCCTGAGTTGGGATACTGCTGTTTGATGCATGCACTTGGGGAATCCCCAGCTAGGTGATTCCCAGAGTATGCTTTTGTAGGCAGGAGGCATGGGATTCTCATGTTTGCAGCTGTCCTGCATGATCAAGCCCCTGAAGCCCCAGGAATGGCAGCAGCTCAACCCTGAGGAACAATGGACAATGTCTCTGTCAGCTAATGAAGCAACTGAAGCTGCAACAAAAACAACACTGTTGATGCTAAAACAAAAACAACATCTGTTTTAGGCCTAGGTATTCAGACCATGGAGCTGCACTTAATCCTCCTAGATTTCAGGATGTCTATGAGAAAGTACTATAATATTTTCATCACCAACTTCATCAATCTAGCCTCACCGCAGAACTGTGGGAAAACTGTGTGTATAGAACACGTCTGGTTTTTCTTTCCCCCAAAGTAAAAAGCACTAGATGAAAGAATTATTTATATTCACCTTCTGGCTTTGTAAGGTTTTGTGGGGTGGACTTGGTCTGTACCTTCAAGCTTTCTTCCAACAAACACGAGGACTATAAAATAACCTTTTTTTTTTTATTGAAAGGCTACTGTCTCAGCTCATCTCCAGAGGCTGAAGTTTTAAATTAACAAAACACCAAATATTTTTAAGAGTTGGCAACACTGACATGCTAAATCCTTATTCTACACTGAACTAGAAAAATATAATTTCAGCCTAATTTGTAAAGTAATTTCACCTGTAGACCATCATTTATCCTCAAGATTTCACTAATAATGTCCTCAAGGAATAATCATAAAAGTATTTTATAGAAATAAAATATATTTTACAACAATATTTTGATCAAAGAAGTTTCAGAAATGATTTCTTACATTATTTTGAAAATAGGAAAAATAGGCTGGAAGGCATTTCAGGAGGCCATCTAATCCAACCATCTACTCTAGACAGGACCATCCTGCTTCTAAATTCCCCCTTGTTGCATTTTAAGCCTGCTACCTCCAGTCCTGTGAATAGAGAGGGCAATTGATCACCACCCTCTTTTAATAATCCTTTTTGTATTTGAAGACTGCTTTCAAACTTTTCCTCAGTCTTCTTTTCTTCTCACTAAATAACCCCAATTCTTCCAATTTTTCTCAAGTGTCCTGACTAAATTTTGTTGGTTTCCTTTGGACTTATTCCAGTTTTTCCTGATTTTTCAAGAAGTGTGATGCTCACAACTAGAAGCAGTATTCCAGGTGAGGCCTCTCAATGCTGAACAAAGTAGAAGAATTGCTTTCTGGTCTTGTATATGACGATTCAGTTAATACATCCTAGTATGCTCTTAGATTTTACTATTTTGGCAGCAGTATTGTACTGAAGATTCATATTCAGTCTCTCAGACACTATAAACCCCAGTACCACAGCCAAGCCAGTCATTCTCCATCTTGTATTTGTGCATTTGATTGTGTCTTCCAGAGTATAGTGAATTTCAGACTATTTTCCAATGTAATACAGCATTTGGATTGCTAATCTTATACTCTATAGTTTCTGCTAGTTCAACCAAATTTGAGTAATAGGACATTTACTAAGCATACATTCAGTTAGTCTCTAAGGCTTTTACAAAAATAGTCAATGGTAATAGAAGCTCCACTTGATATGTTCTCCTAATTTGACCCTGAGCTATTGGTGACTACCCTTTGAGCATGATTATCTAACCAGTTATGCCCTCAATTTATAGGCTTTTCCTTTAAAACATCTTTCCTTTGATTACTTGAAACTATTAGGGGAGAATTAATCAAAAACCTTATTAAAATTGGGGAGTATCCCTTCTACTGCTTCCCTCATCTACAGTGCCATCCATCTTGTTATCCTCTAGATCAGGGGTTGTCAGTTGGGGGTACGTTTACCCCCAGGCGTACTTGGAAAGGGCCTAGGGAGTACGTGCAGGCAGGCAGGGGTGGAGCATTGTCACCCTCCCTGCTGCGCTACTGCCTCCCAGGAACAGGGCCGGGGGGGGGGGGGGGGGGGGGGAGGATGAAGGCAGCGGCTCACCTCTGCAGACCACACAGGCACCACCTGGACATGGGGGTGAGGGAACTCGCATGCTGTGGTTGCTGCTGCCATCCACCAATTTGCGTTGCCACATACAAGCGCCCCACCCCCCACCGCTGCATCTGGCCGCTGCTAGCCCCCCACTCCCGCTCCACCAGAAGTGTACCCACAAGGTGTACACTCCTTAAAAAAGGTTCAAAACCCCTGCTCTAGATGTTTATACTAGGTGATATGCTCCACTATTTTTCAAATTTAGACAGACTGACTGAATCCTATTCCTAGGACATGCAGGATTGGGACCCTGAAGCCCCACAAACACCTGGTGCAGCTTGTGGGATGCATGGCCCTTAGACTCTTGAAAGTTGGACAGCCCTGGGTAGGGTCAAAAAACTTAACCAAGTCTGAGATAGAACATTATTCCTTTACAAAGGGGATTATGTAAGGGTGTTGCCTGTTCTGTTAGGAGACTATTCATAATGACCCAGGATGTCCCTTCCATTTCTCTGTTACTATGTAACAAATGACAATAGGACAACTGCTGTAACTGAACTACTAAGCTGCCCCTTACATATCAAATAAAATTAACCTAAAATAGAATAGTTAGAGTAGTGCATTTATATATAAACTGTTACTTTGTTACTTTATATGGTGACTGGTTGATGCAGATAAGAGTCTGCATCTTGATGCAGATAAGAGTCAAATATTTGACAGGAAAATATTTTGAGGGGTTATTTTTATTCATGTACATTACCAATTAAAGACATGGGTTGTTTGGGATTCATTTTCATATCCAAAGGATAACCTGGAAAAGGGGCAATATATACATACACACACACACACACACACACACACACACACTGCTGATTTATAATGGGGAAAGGAAAACCATGTTTAAAAATATATTCACTTGTCTCCTATATGTTGATTCCAAGTTTTATGAATCTTTCTGTGATTGCTTTATAAACACTTTTAGATAATGTCCTGGTAATTAAAATGAGGACACCTCTTGTTTATCTTTATGCCTGTTACAAATAAACTAAATCTTCATTAAACAGGGTCAGCCAAAAATATATCTTAATCATAACAGCCAAATAAACTTTACACTAAAAATATAGATGTTAAATATTTTAGCTATTGTTTTCCTCTGGCTTTGATAAAAAAGCAATTTGCAATTAAACTAGCACATTTCTAAAGGATAAAACATGCTTCTGTTTTTAACATAAAAGTCACTGGATGGAAGAGAAAAATAAAATATCAGCAAAATGTTTCTTTCTAGATCCTAAATTAGTGGATTTTTTTCCCACTACTCTTTATGGAAATCTTTCTTTTTAAGATGCTGGACAGCAAACCATAATGAATGAGGAGTTGCAACTTGCAAAAGAACTAAAATAAATGTTGGTGCTTGTTGGGCAGGATACATCCCTGAAATTTTTTTATTACCTTCACAGATTTTGAAAGTACTGGAGAAAATTCATTTCCACACATGTGAAGTAGAGGCATAAGTCTCTTAGGATAAGTCTACACCTGAAGTGGGAGGTATGATGATAGTATGTGTAACATTCAGATATGTTAAGCTAGTTTTCACTTAAGCAGTTCAGGAATCAACAGTGGTGAAGCCACAGCAGTATGAAGCTCAGTGAGACCTGACTACCCACAGGTAGTCCTGGGCAGTTCTTGTACAACATGTGCTGAAACTGATGATACCATTCACTGCTACTGGTACTCTTAGACAGCCAGATTAAAGCTAGCTCAGGTACATAACACCTCCAGCTACAGTGCTGACATGCCCTTAAGAGTACTGTAAGGCAACAGGGAGTAAAAGAAAAATGTTGATTATATTAGAAGTCTCTGCTTAGCTAGAAAGGGCTAACTTCTGAAAGTTCCTAAAATTTAGATAATGGCTGAATTGCTGAGCCAAGCAGTAGAGAGGAAGTCTTGATGTATCAAAATGCAATTCTACTAGCTCATGCACAAGGCTTCCCTAAAATAATTAAGTAGCAAAGAATGTTGTGGGAGACTCCCTCCTGAGGGGGACTGAGGGGCCAATCTGCCACCCCGACCCCTTAGCCCGGCAAGTCTGCTGCTTCCCGGGGGCCCGCATCCGGGACATTATGGAGAGGATCCCAAAGCTCCTTAAACCCACAGACCACTATCCCATGCTCCTTATTCATGGGGGCACCAATGACACTGCTCGGAGCACTCCCAGCCAGGTCATGAGGCGCTACAGGGATTTGGGAGCGGGGCTTAAGGGTCTGGGGGCACAGGTAGTGTTCTCGTCGATCCTCCCAGTCTCAGGCTATGGGCTGAGAAGGGACAGGAGGATCTATGTGTCAACCAAAGACTGCAGCGCTGGTGTCGTCAGGAAGGCTTTGGCTTTCATGACCACAGCCCGCTCTTTGGCGAGAGAGGCAGCGAGCTGCTGGGAAGAGATGGCCTCCACCTCTCTCCCCTAGGGAGGAGGCTCTTCTCAGCCAGACTGGCTGACCTGCTCCACCGGGCTTTAAACTAAGCCCGTTGGGGGACGGGGGGACTATGAAAAATAACTGAGAATTAAGAGTGCTACAAGATTTTTTTAAATTGCATATGGTAATGTAAGGGTTTTTTTAAATGTTCTTTGTTATACCAAGGCAGGGGCAAAGGCAAAAGAGAGGGTAGCAGTGTGTATTCAAAGTTGTGCTGTTTTCCACTCTCTCAAGGACGGCTTTGCTACCCTCCTACACTGGGCAGTGCTACAGTCAGAGTGATGAGTGTCTGTGTTTTCTGCCTGTCAGCAAAGGTGGATCAGGCCTGCATGACCTCAGCAGCTTGCTAGGCCACAGCCAGGAAGGTTTGAATAGCCCCATAGAAAAGTCCAGCGTGACCCACTGCTGACACAGGCAAATCTTTGGGCCTGAACGCAGAGCATCCTGGTTCTCTCTCCGATACAGCTCTGAGCATGGTGGGTTCCTAGCATTACTAAAGAAGATCGCACTTGTTCTTGCACACAAGGTGCAATTCTTTTCCGATGCAGAGTGGAGTGCCACTTGAAGATGAGCCAAGGTACTGTAAAGAGCTGTATCTCTCCCTCATCTGTCTTGCTTCCTTTTTGGGAATGTCACGAATGAATACCCTAAAAGAATTCAGCTTTGTTCTTCCAACCAGCTGTTGCTCAGCTGGAATACTGCAATTGTGAAATCTGCCCTGGAAAATGTGTATTTGTTTTGCTCTGCTTTGTTTTGTCATCTGCCGAAGTAGGAATGCTCCTTTTCATTCTGTGATGGTTGAAAAGAGGGGCTTGGTGTTGGTGTTATATAGCATAATTAGGAATTATCTATATATGTAATGCTGCCTAAGAACTAATTCAGCAAGACCTCTGTTTCCAGAACGCCTATGAGAAGTACACGAATATACAGAATTGAGCTATAAGGTGGAAAACCCTTCCAGATGGGGACTTGTATTTTTTAATATGTAAAGCATTTAGTGACTTTTGAGTGCTATATAAATACCAAATAGCACAGAAAAGATACAAATGGCACGCAACCGACTGTCAGTGCAGCAAATTAAGCTTCTGTTTATAGCAGGAGTGTAAATATAGGGTTAACGGTTAATTCATTTAATGATGAATGTGACACCACTGTGTTATCCTGTAAGAACGTGAATAGAGATTTGCAGCAGACAACATGCTGTGAGCCCAAAAGAATAGGAAACTACTGCCTGCTTTTTTTAAAACTATTGCAAAATGTGGACACAATACTTGGACATAATAGACTGTGTCTGACAACATTTGTACAGTATGTAGCGGAGTGAGCCCCACTCAGCTTCCTATAGTTATCCATATATAGTGACTAAAATTGCAGACACTGAATTAACTCTGAATAACATATGAGCTGGAGTGACAGCCTTCATGTGGTTCTAGAAGGATGAGAATAAGATAGATGGCTGTTTGTGTAGATGTACTAAACTGCAAATCCAGGGGTCCATAGAGTATGGAAAATATGCCAAAAGCTGGGTTGTCCCTTCCATCCCACAGACCCCATTGATTTCCTGCAGGGCAGGAATCCCCCCTTGCAGAGCAGCTTGCAAGATCAGGGTAAATCCATTTCTAGTAACAGACTTTCTCACGCACCCTACCCACTACATTCACGTTTCTCCACTTAGCCCACCTTGGCATCCTTCTGAACCCTGTTATTTTTCAAAACTATTTGGAGAATAGAGAGTGAGTTCTGAATGCCAGCAAGCAACTCTGCCTCTACTGAACCAAGCGGAGAAAGCAGTTGCACTTGAATTTCCCAATTGCCAATTCTCCTTTTTCCTTTCTAACACCAGAATGGAAAGAGCTTTTAGCAAAACTCTCTCTCTAACTTTAGCGGCTGCTCCAGTACCATATAAGGAGACGGGCCATTTCCAAGATCCAAAATATTGAGGGTTTCAGGAGGTTGAGAAAATGGCGAGTTCATATTTATACAGAAACAAGTGGTATGTCAATCCAAATCACAGAACCCGTGCAAAATGCACTCTCTGACAGGAACGCCGCTAAGCAGCGGCGTTCAGCGCCTCGTTTTTAGGCAATCGTCAGGTAAAGCTCCATCTAGAATAGATTGAACTAAAGCAAGATGACAGGAACTGGGAACCCCCAAATCCGAAAGAAATAGCTTTAGGGATGAAAAAGGAGAGTGTGTAAATAGCAAAAGTAGAGGTACCACATTTTGGAGCCAATTGCTTTAGAGAATAAGTGTGTTTTTAAAAACGGATTAAAATAGATTTCTGCAATGGAGGAGCAGGGAGTGCACAAACATTTTTATTTTTGCTCTCAAGCAAATCCCGGGACGTCATTCTCCCCCTGTACTCGGCCTTAGTGAGGCCGCAGCTGGAGTACTGTGTCCAGTTTTGGGCTCCACAATTCAAAAAGGATGTGGAGAAGCTTGAGAGAGTCCAGAGAAGAGCCACGTGCATGATCAGAGGTCAGGGAAGCAGACCCTACGATGACAGGCTGAGAGCCCTGGGGCTCTTTAGCCTGAAAAAGCGCAGGCTCAGGGGTGATCTGATGGCCACCTATAAGTTTATCAGGGGTGACCACCAGCATCTGGGGGAACGTTTGTTCACCAGAGCGCCCCAAGGGATGACGAGGTCGAATGGTCACAAACTACTTCAAGATCGTTTCAGGCTGGACATAAGGAAGAACTTCTTTACTGTCCGAGCCCCCAAGGTCTGGAACAGCCTGCCACCGGAGGTAGTTCAAGCGCCTTCATTGAACACCTTCAAGATGAAACTGGATACTTACCTTGCTGGGATCCTATGACCCCAGCTGACTTCCTGCCCTTTGGGCGGGGGGCTGGACTCGATCTTCCGAGGTCCCTTCCAGCCCTGATGTCTATGAAATCTATGAAAGCAATTTGTGTCTGGTCGAGTTGGTACCCAGCAGGATGAGTCAGGAGCATAACAAACACATTCCATTCATAAAGTATCAAAACGTAAAAGCCATTTAGGTATTGAGAGATGCATGCCTATTGTGCAATCAATATTTTAACTAGACAGCAAATGTATGATCAGAAAATGAATCTATGCAGTCTAATGTGTATCAGCTTGTGATGGAATTACTTAAGGAATAACGTATGTATAAAATATGCCTGATTTTGAGAGACTTTGGATGTATGTACCCTTCCGCCTATCCCTTCTGTCAGTCAGCTTGATTACCCAGACCGATAGTGAATAAAGCTATCCTAGTTTTCGCTCACAGTGGGTGCATCTACATGTGCACTTTACTGTGGAGATGATTAATTAATTCCATAGTAAAACTTCGCTATCTACATGTGTGCTGGTATCAGGGTGCAGTAAATTAACTAACTCCGCCACAGGATAGGGCTGTCAGGGACAGTATTATCTTACAGCGCAGTTATTCTGCTGACACAGTTACTCTACACGTGTGGATGGTGACAGGGGCTGGCTGGGACATGAGGATGCTAAAATGCAGGGGCTGCCTGCCACACGGCTCCACACTTCAGCAGTCTCGTGTCCCAGCTAGCCCCTCTGCTGCCCAATCCTGCCACCTGGAGCCCAGGGCTGACCCTCCAGGCTTGCTGCCAGCCCAGGGCTGCTCTGCCCCAGCTGCTGGTGTACTGAGGACATGTGAAGATGTTGTACCTGGGAGCAGATGACTCCAGTTGAAATAGCTCTAGATTTTATTGAGTCCCCTTAATTGCACATGTAGCTACATATCTAGTGTGCTTGAACCTGCAGTGGTGGCCTGGAAATACCTGGAAGTTGCAACAATAAAACTATAGCAACACCTACACTAAGAAGCTCATTCTAACTGACAAGGTAATCACAAGGAGAAGATTATTCATTGTTATCTTATGGAGGAATTGTATTCTTTCCTGATCATCTAAGCATTCAGATTTGGTCATCTACATACATGTGCAAACTGAGCATAAGCACTGCCAGGAGAGAGAAAGGGAGAAGGAGAGACCAATCTCCCATCTTTTTCCTAAAGAGCATATCTCCTGTGGGCAAGGATTACCCTAGCTACTGAGTTGGTGGTTGGGGGAGGGGAAGAGGTAGAGGAGAGAGAGACCCATCCCCTCCCATATCTAAGTCTGGTAGTCATAGGCTTTAATTGACTCCAGTTTCAGGCTTCTAAGGGGTCCACAAGGAGTGTGTATTGGCCTCAGCTATTACTGCACATGCTAGTCTGCACAAATACTTAGTTGTGCATAACTGTCTGTGTGTGTGGGTTATGGACCCAGTATTAGAATTCTAACGTGTGTAGGTGGCATTTTTGGCACTTAAGATTATCAAAAACACCAAGTAGATAACTTAATCCGGACACTTAGATGACCACATAGGGAAGAGAATGCCACTTAGTGATCATTTGACACTAACAAGCTCACTCACTACCACTGTCTCTAATTCTGCTGGACAATCAAAAAGATATTATTGACAAAACATGACGGATATTATATCTTAGATATAAATCTTATTACAAAGGTGAAAAAACCCCCATCTGTGTTAGTGGCGTCAGATTTAATGACAGCAATGGCTCACACTGTGCCCACCTAAATATCTAACAGAGAAGAACTGGTTTAGCTCTTAAAGGTGCATTCCCATGTGCAGGGTCGTGCGGCTGCCATGGCAAAAAATAGCAGTGGCACAAATCTGTGCTACTGCTTTTTGCTAGTGAACGTGCCCCTGCATGTGGGGTTGGTGCAGGGCAAACTGTCCCACATTGGGTAAGGGAGGCTGGGACCCTAGCAACCTTACCTGGGGTCCTGGGGGCTTCCTGTGGCAGCGATCCAGATGTTTGAAGCCTGGCCAGTAGCTAAAGAGATCCCAGTGTCAAACCCCTGCCACGGTGTTTCTAATTAGCAGTGCAATGGGTGCATGTGTGCTGTGTGTAGTTTGTGGCACTGCAAACTGCTCAGATTGAGGTACCGCAAAAGCCATGTAGAGTTTATGTTGCACAGTAAGAGTTTATGTTGCACGGTATCCTGTTTTTGCTGGCATTCTCCTCTGTAGAGGCACATTCACCTGAATCCCTAGGCCTTGTCTATTTAGCAAAGCAAATCCAGGCCTACTTACATTTAAGCTTAAACCAATGGCTGGAGAGTTACAATGCTGTGTGGACACACTTACTGAAAAAGGCAGCAGCCTTTTGTAGCTTAACTGACATTCCTTAAGAAAGGGTTTAAACTAAACCAAAGAAAACCCCTATTTGTTCTGCAATAAAAGTGTTGCTTTTATAAATGTGTTGCTTTAAATATATCATCATGATTGGTAAAAGTTTTCTTTAATAACTAGGCCTTGTTGGTAGGTAAGGCTTGCTGGGGTAAGCAAAAGGTACTATGGATTATAGTTTCATCATTACACACAGCCCTGTTTCAGTATCCAGCAAAGGAAAAGTTGTCTCCCTTTCCTGCAGCGTCTGAAAGCAAATCAGAACTCAGGTACAAAAAACATGGCTTATGCTCAATCCAGAATCCATGGATATGAAGCTGTCAGGCCAAGAGAAGCCTAGACAAACTGAGAAAGAACTGAACCCTCAGACTGATTTCTTATCATCCTCAAGATGTTCAGGAATCTTTGTATCCTCGTCAGTGGCCAGAATGCATCTTTCCCCACATATTTTTGGGCAAGAGTATATGACTTTACTTTCAGATCCTAACTAAGCCACAAGAACCAATACTGCACTAGTCGGGCTCCCTCTGCACTGACAATATGGTGTAGTGGGATCTAATGCACAATCCCACAATTGCACCTCCTGCCATGCATGTGCGGCACGGCAAGAGGCACGATTGTGTGGATCCTGTGTTCGATCCCATGGTACCGTTACCTACATGTGTAGAGGGGCCCTAATTACATCCTGACCCACTATTATGATTGCACTCAAAATACTGTAGCAGTTGATATAATCTGTTTTAGGTACTGAATGATAAAATTCATTGCAGAGGAATTCCCTCTGCAATGAATGTAAGGCAAATGGAAAAAAGTATCTAATTTATGTCACTGCGAAAAAAAATGGAATTGCAGTTGACATTGCTTGAAGAAAAAACTGTCTAAAAAAAAAAATCACATACTAAAGTACATTCTATTCCCATGTTTACAATGTGTGTGATGATTTTAATTATTTTAAATAATTTTATTTTAGTTTTAGGTTCTTTTCTCCTCCCACACCAGAAAGTCATTGTTCTCAATTATAGTTAATAAGCAATTCTTCTAACACTATTTCTTTTAAATGTATTCACTGTGATAGCAAAGACATAAATCCTGCACATTCTCCCTAGAGCCTGTTTCTTTAGGAAAGTTACAGATTAGATTATTATGGCAAGGAAGATTTAAATATCTCATTTACCTGAACAGCATCATAATACATTTTCTTGCCTTCTTCATCTGTCTTGTCTGACATCAGCCATGCCTTGAGCAAATACTCATAAAAACTGTCTCCAAGCCCTCCAATGGAGACATGATCTGAAAAAGGAGGAAAAGGAATTAAAAAAAACAATTCCAGGTTTGATCTGGGCAATAAAATATAATTACAGTTTGAACCTGTGATAGATTAAAATGCTTAAATTTGCCTCCCAGCAGTAAATCCTGTGACAGACAGACAGCCTTACACCTCAGGAAAAACTCTTAATTTATGATGCATACGAAAATATTTGTAAAATAAATGGTTGGTCTTTAAACCTGTATGGTGACATAACACGGTGGGAGAAAGCAGCTTTACTATAATTTATACAGAGTGCCACTAAAGTCCATGGTAACGAAATTTTAAAAATGAAGTCTCCATTAGTTCTTCCAGTCTGAAATAGATAGGAGTTGTATAACTATATTGTACTGTAATTATTTTTAAATGTAAAAAGTTGGTAAAAAACCCATTTCTGACTGAGTTTTTCCCCACTGTATCCTGTTGGCATCCTCATCTAATTTTTTTTCAGTAGTGCTCTATTTCCTCAAGTCATCTTTTAACATCAACAACATGGATTATATTTAAGTTGTTCTGTGGTGGAACTTTTAAATACACTTAAGCACAAGTCCCAGTAGTTCTCAGTTGTCTAACTAAAATATTTAGAGTTACATAATGCAACACAACTAAACTTCACTCCTCTTAGTGACAATGGGACTGTTCATATGAATAAAGCTACTGACGACTCCAGCAGGGTTATCCCCTTACCTAAGTACCTAAAGTGACTGTCAAGTTTTTAGTAGGCCATCATAGAAGCGCAATATATTCCTACTTATTAAATATTTAAAATATTACAAATATGACTCAAGTTTCTCTTTATGTTCCCTTCACTACCACCAGTGGCACTTTTAGATCTGGAGTGTTAAGGGTTTCCTTTTTGACAATTAGTGCTCTCTACTAATCATTATTATTAATATTAGCATTTTCTGAACACCTTCAATGAGAGGATTTCAAAGTACCTTAACAAATGTCAATGTTTTAAACTGTTTTCACAGAGAGGGAAAGCAGGACACCAACTGAGAGTCCGTGGCACAGGAGGATATAAAGCCCATGGTCCTGGACTCCTATACCTGGATTGTAACCGCAAAGTTTTCCTTTCTTCTGGATAAAGTTCAACAATAAATCTGGGATTTTTTAACATCTCTCTACTATTCCTCTCATGGGGTGCTTTCACAGAATTGCTCACCTTATGCACTAGGAAATCAGGTAAATGCAGAAACTATTTTTACTGCCATTAAAGCTTTATTGCCACAGCTTTTTCACCAAAATATTTTCTCGCTGCTACCTTGGGACGTACAACATCTAGTTTAGATCTCTAAAACATTTCCTTCTATTCCATCCTGAACAAATACGTGAAGGTGAGACAGGATTATGAAGAGTTTTTAAAATTTTCTTGTAAAAACATTTTAATTTTTGTTCATGTTCCAAAAGGAAAAAAAAGCTTCTTAAAAAATGAATGCATTTTCCATGATGGAAGGCTGATCTCCAAGTAGCAGCATTTAAATGACCTTTATGGTTTCCTAAATAAATTACCATAGAAACTCCTGACATTTGCAAACTAAATAGCACAAGCACAATCTCATCAATAATAAGCCCTGTTATTATATACATTATTGCAAGAGACAAATCCAATTGACGCATGCTGCAGCAAATCACTGTCAGTTTACTGTCAAAATAACAAGGACTAAATGAATTTACAGGAACAATGGCCTTGATCCAGCAATGTCCTTCAGAGTTACAGCACTGCTAGTGAAACAGAAGCTGTTTTATTTTTCCTTGGTTGATGTTTGAGAGATAATACTTCTGTGTTTTAGCAATTAGGTTTTTTGTTGTAACCAGTAAAAAAAAAGGCCGGAAAGCAATCTGCAATGAAACATCTTTTTTCATCTTATGTTCTGAGTTTTTTCCCTATGTGAAAAATCAGTTTGGAAACAGATGCAATTGAGTTGGAACAGAAGCAACACTGGAATCCTTCTGCTGGTTCAACATGCCATGAACTGACCTATATTATCATTTATGTTTATCATTTACATGAGCAAGGAGCTAATTTCTATGGGTTCTTTACATGCCACTGGAAAGAGAAGACCATATAAACTACAAGTTTTCTTATGTTCACCTGTAACTATGGGTAGTTGATATAAAAAAGGAGCTTTTGAGACACTATTACATTAAAAATATATTTTGACAAATAGGAAAGCACCAAAACTCCAAGTAACTGTATCAGAATTTGATTCACAAAGATATATACTGGCAGCTTTTAGTAAGAACTTTTCTACTAAGTGAGCTATTCCAATTGTATATAACTTCTCTCAATGCCAGAGTAGTGATGCTTTAGTGTTGCTAAGTCTTGCTAAACGAATATAGATAAGAAATTAAAAAGGTTGCCTTGACTTGTACATATGCTTGGCATTATTACTTTGTTACATTTACACGATTATTTAAGAATATGTAAGAAATGCAGACAAAGGAATTACATAAACTGAGTTTGTCTAGGCCAGAGCATGGTGCCAAATAGCCCCAAGACATTAGAAGATGGATATTTCTTAAAATACAGAGTGATGCCTATATTTAGGGTTCTGGGAATGGTCTTTCTTGGACAATATGGCAGAACACCATTTCCTATCTGGATATTTTGCATTTAAAAATGACCTAAGGACATTCTTTTATCAGTTGAAACAATCACTGTCCTTTGTTCCTGGGGAAAATTATTCCATTAAAATCAGGCTGCAAACAGGCCAGTAAGGACACTGGGCCATCACTTCCAGAGTAGTAGCATTCTAAGCATCTTCTATTATGCAAGGATTCCACATGCTCTGGCCCTTGGGTTTCTTTGTTTAACTGATTCCAAAGTTGGTAGGTTTTGAACTCAGCTGTACCGCCTGATCCTATCACTATAACCAGTACAAGGGAAAAAAGTCTAGAGAAAATGCAACAGCATTTGAAGGAAAGGAAGAAAGGTGGGAAAAAAACCCAACTCAACTCAACCCACCCCGACCCAACCTCAGTATTTCAATTTAACATTGCACCCAACTAAAAAAGGAAGTGGGTGCCCAGGACTGCTAATAACATCTTCTAGCCCAACCTTTCCATCTCCCAACCTGCGGTAGATGAGTAGGAAGCATGTTTGTGGAAGAAAAACTGAATGAATGTATAGGGGCCAGAAACTTAAAAGGCCTGAAAAGATTGTTCTACACCTGCATCCCCTTTGACTTTGATTTTTCCAATAATGATTTCCATGAAACCAAAGGTACACAGCTGTAGTTCATTTACCTTCTTAATTGTCTGCCAGCATCATTAAATGTACCAGAATCATGCACAGCTGTAGAAAAACGAGGGCAAATCTTCATTTGGTATTAACTGGCAGTTTTATTGACTTCAACAGAGCTACACCACTTTAGATCAACATAGGATTTGGTCCAATATAAGATTTTTCAATATAAAACCTTTCACAGACTAAAGACAATTTTAGTAACAAACAGATTAATTCAAAAGCTTCTCATTTTCATTAAATTTACTAAGAGGTCAAAGAAACTAATCAAAGTATATCAGAGAGGAAGAAAAATTACTAAACAAGTCAAGCTGGACTCGGATTTAGCAAAATACATGCAGAGCTTATGTGGGGGAACAGCAGTAGGTAACAATGAAAGAAACTAATTTAGTTTTTTTAACATAAAGAGATAGCATGTTAATAGCTATTTAAGAGTACTGAAGAACTAAAGAACTTACGCTGGCCCCACTGACCACTGCTGGGATTGAGATAGTTAGGGTAAAGTCCTTCTGGTTTATCTAGTCGGTTTAGAACTTTTCGAATATTCATTACCTATAGTAAAGAAAACCAAATAACAATTACCAAAGCAATTTTATCTTTCCCTTAAATACAGGTACCATCAATGCACACCTTATTTAACATTTAAATAACCATTAAAACAATTCTTTCAACAGATGTACTGTACTTATTACAGGACCTCTATGCATACATGCCATTTGTATTTGGTTAAAAAAAAAATTTAATTTAAGATTATATCAACTAAAAACCTCCACAAAACCCCACTATTCAAGATTCCTCTTACCATATTTCTTCACATACAGCACACACCTTTTCCCCTAAAATCAGCCCCCTAAAATTGAGATGTATGTATTAAGTGAGGAAGCTGAATTTTTTTTGCCTGAGACAGACGCACCCTACTGTACTCCCTGCTCCACAGTTCACCATCTGTGACATTACTCCTGAGGCAGCTGAGGGAGTCAACGGCCCCTATTAAGGCCGCTGAGTTAATGGTCCACTGTTCTTTGTTTCACAGGTATTAAAAATTACATCTCCTTTTAATGATCTTGACTTCCACTATTGAAGCTAACCTTCCTTAGAGAAATTTTGCTGTCTGATAGGGCTTCTGGTCTTCTATTTCACAGATTTTTAGCTCTTTCCAAGTTCAGAAGTCTACCCATGGAAACCAGTCTTCAGCAGCAGCCTGGGTTTTAGTTAAGCAGGAAAGGAAGGGTGAATGAGCTGAAGATAAAGCCTTATCCCTGCTCTCTGCAACCATGAGTTGGGAATATTTTTCTTCTTCGTAATGTTTTCCAAAAACAAGGTGTGTATTATATTTGGGGGCACGTTACATGTGAGAAAATACAGTATTAAAAGACTGTGGCAAATTAAATTTACAGCATGCCCTGAGGATCAAAATTTGGATCTCCTGGACAAAAGATAGAGTTGAGATAGTGGAAACGAGTCTAACATGAAGCCAGACAATTCCTCAAATGCTGGCTTCTCAAACCAGCAGGGGTTTTACATGCTTCAACAAGTCACTTAGCTTGTACTAATAAATTAAATGCAAGTATGAAGAGAAGAGAATATGAAGCACTGGTGTAATATACTAAGAAACAACCTTTTACTGAGTAGAGCCCTGACCTAGCACTAAAGTTCTGCATTGACACAGGGCACTGACAGATAGCTGAAAACAGGATGGGGCTTAAGAGAACAGCTACAATGTGCATTAGCTAAATTAGTTGCATTGGCCTAGCTCATTTTAGAGCGTGCACTGTAATTCTAATGATGTTATTAATGTTTAATGTTTGAAAGACATCAAATTAACAGCATTTGGGTTTGAAGACTGTAGTTTAAGCAAAGATCAGAAATGGCATGAAATCAGGCACCAGAAGCTTCTCCAAAACCTACTGAGTATGTCTATCCTGTGTTATGTAGAGGCACCTGAACAAGCTGTGAATAAATCAGCTCATGATCTAAAAACTAAGAGCTTCTTGGGAGGCTAATAAACTTGCACTGAGCTCATTTGCAACTATGACAGTCTGCAACAAAGGCAGAACCACTATCAAGGTGCCTCAGTACCTTATTTTGGGGGCCTCTCTACAGTACAGGGTATAGTTCCATCTAAACTTATTCCAGTGTTTGGTTTTTGACATGATTATCCACTTTGGCACTTTCATAAGTTTCCTTTTCTTTTAATAACAAGTTTAAAAATTAAGTGAGATGATCTTAAATGTCAAAAGGTACCTATTTGTGAGTTTGAAAAAATATCCACTTTAGATGTATTTAAAACTAAGCCCAATTTGAATTAATTTTGACCCATTTCCTGGATTAAAACAGGGCTGTTCAATTTTGGCTTAGACCACACACTGTATGGGCCACATAGGCTTTCTGACCATCTGTACTTAGCCTGAGGTGAAATCAATCCACTTCATGTAGGTTTCTCTAAACTGTGGAGATTGGCCCATTAATGAACACAACTCATGTTCACTCCTCTACTGGCCATGACAGACAAATGCCTGCAGTGGCCAAAGCCAGAAGGCAGGGGGTGCTCCCACATGCCTCCCAGCTGTTGTGCAGTGAACACCCCAGCCCTGCCCTCTTGCCATCCTCCCACCTCTCAGCCACCGCGGGGCAAGAGGGTGGGGGGAGACAGCCCTCTTCCCGCTGGGGTCTGCACAGCAGGTGGGGGCAGAGAGTGGGGCTGAGAGGTGGGGAGCTGGTGGGGCAGGGGGGTGTTGCTGGGGCATTCACTGCCTGACAGAGCAGGGCTGCACGAGAGGGAAGTCCCTGCCTTGGGGCATTTACTGCCTGCAGACCTAGGCTGGGGGGGAGCTGGGCTGGGGTCCACTTCCCCCCCTCACCTGCCCTCTGTGCTGCTGTCAGCTGGGCTCAGGAGCAGAGGATTCGTTGCCGTAGCTCTGTTACAACCTGGGGGCAGTGCCGCTGGACTTGGCTGGAGCACAGGAGCTGGGCTAGCCTGCCCAGCAACCGGGGGTGGGGGTTTGTGGGGTGCTGCAATGCATCCTGGGAGACTGTGACCTAACATGTCAGGAGGCGATCTGGAACAGAAGTTTGATAGGCCCATCTAACCTAAAGTGATTCCATCTGATACTACATCCATCCAGATCTGTCTTGCACTCAATTCCGACATTTTGAAACTGGTCTACATGCAATGAACTTTCGTTCTGTTACAGGTTTAGACCGATTTCCAACCATTTAACCAGTTTATGTGTAATTTCTGTCCCTAGCCATAGTGTCCAACCTCCCTCAAGCTGCACAGTTCACAGGTCAAATGCTGTGGGGACAGGACCCCCTGGGTTTCCCCACACTATGCAAGGTGTGCTGTGGCACATGGGCCTCTGCTGCACAGGTAGAACCAGCTGTACATAGTCCCTTGGGCAGCACCAGTGGCAGACAGGTCCCTGCTCTGCAGGATGCACTGGTGGCATTTACCCTGCACCCTGCTTTTGCCCCCACCATCTGGTAGTGGGAGAGGCAGCTGTAGGAGTCTGTGAGCTATAAGGTAACTGTTTGTGGGCTTCATATGGTCTGCAGAATTCCAGTTGGATGGTCCAGAATTAAAACCAGGCTTTTATATCACACTGTACATTTTGCTTTAATTTCATTAATCAGTCCATGAAGCCTGTTATTCTTAGTACTCAATGAAACTTCTTTAGCTGTAGATAAAATACAGCTTCCAACCCATCATTAAAAATGTTATATAATTAACAGAGGATTGTCATAATTTAGTTAATATGTATACACGGGTCTGGCACTTATTTCTAAATAAAAATATATCAAGTACTAAATTTCATCCAGAGATTTGAAATTTTTAGAAGAAAAAAGGAAAAAGAAAATCATGACCCCATATTCAAATGAATCCACAGCCTATAAATATATTTAACTGACTGTTTTATCGTATGTAAGTTTATGTTTTACTTGTACGTGAGGACATTCAAATTACTGTAGTGTATTTAATGCAACCATTTCAACAAACATATCTACTTTGTTTCAATGTACATCTGTATAGCAGGACCTGAAATACTGTACACACTAATATAGAAAAAATGTTCTCTAAAAACTTAAGAATGTGAAATCTTCCTTGTACATGATTTCTCTTTAAATATATGAACATGCAAGCACATAAAATATGAAGTTTTTAAAGAAGGCTATTTGTAGTTATTTAAATGCAAATGAAGGGCCACACAAATGTAAGTTAAAAAAATTACCCTGATGTGGAAATGGAGAATGTTACCGTGTTTTGGAAAAATTTCCTGCTGGCTGGGGTCTGCACAGCAGGTGGGGAAGGGGAAAGCCCCCTGCTCCACTAGGCAGCAAATGGCTCAGCCCTGCCTCCTCACCAGCCCCCCCACCTCTCAGCATGAGAAATGCCATGTGGAAAGGGTACATTTTCCCCCCAAATTACAAACATTTAGAAAGAGGGATGTCTAATGGAAAAGCCTTCTGACCTCATTTATAATAGTGACATCCTCCTGCATTTAAAAAAAAAAAAAGTGCTGAAGTGATTACTGGAAGGTCATAGTCCTTTGTGCTTCTTCAGGAGAACAGTACTTTATCTGTATATAAAATTCATTTTTAGTTTTCACCTTAGCCAAGTTATTAGAACAGGTCTAATCTACTTGTAACTTATCCATAATTTTTGTTCATATAATGTTATGTGGCCTGATAAATAATTTGTATCCATGACAAATGAATCTCACTAACCATGCGGAAAAAAGCCTGTTCATAAAGAACCATGTGCTCTGGATTAGTTAACAGTATTCATACAGAAAATATTTGCATGCTTCTTGAAAGGATTAAGGAAATTGCTCCTGTATCTCACACCATGGACATCTATTCTCTGGGTGCAATCTTTCATTACTTTAACAAAAGTTTTATTAAAGAATCTGACCTTTTCAGCAAAAATTGGGTTTTCAGACAAATGGCTCAAATGTATGAATTCTAAATGCAGAGTTCCAAATTCTGCCAGAATACTGCTTCCTCCAGAAGCCCAGGGCCAATTTCGACCAATCCCACTAAATAGGAAAAAAGAAATGCAGAAAAGAAACATTAGCAAATATAAAGCAATGCCATTATTGTATCCTGGCTACACCAGTTACTAGGAAGCAATGGATTACAAAGGCTATATTTTAACTGATAGCACAGTAACACTTGCACAAGGAAACACCCTTATTAACCAGTATTCTGCTTTATGAGACTAGTCCATAGTAACCTTATGTGTTTGAGTGAGTAAAATTAACTGCATGTCTATTAGAGAATGATTTCTTTCAGTAAGTCAGCTGTAATCAATCTACTTACAGATTTAACTGTAATTATGGTAATTAATTTAGTTATAATTATGTTTTTATATACTACTATGCATTCCTAAAATTACACAATAAACTCTTTGAGGTTTTTCAGGTTTTTGCACAGTGATTATAATAATGGGCCATAATTCTGATGATGAATCAGAAGGAAATGAATACTTCTAGAATATAGCATTTAATATTAAATTTAAAACATCTCAAAGTATTTCCTAGGCCAGTGGTTCTTAACCTTTTTGAAATGGGCACTCCTCCATAACTTTTGTGAATTGAGTGGCACTTGATTTTAAAAGCTAATTTCTATATTACAGTGCTTATGCTTACCTGCTTGCAGAGGGCCCAGGCAGTGAGGGGAGGGGATTAATTAGACAGGCACAAGCCTGACTGAGCCTGTGCATATCTGCTTATCTCCTTACACCTCACTTACCTCCTTATACCTGTGCAGCCTTTAAAGGATCTAGTGATACCCTTGAGTTCCCCAGCACCCTGGCTGAGAATCACTAACATAGGCTATGTCCTGCCTAATACTGTACATCTCAGCAATACTGAAAGCTATACATTGTCTTTCAGGGCATTTTTACCAGGATAGATAATTTCAGTTTTAATTAAGTACTAATGACTTCTCAGAAGAAAATTAATTTCTGGTTTTGTACTGAGTGTAAAGGAGAATTAATGTACAGGCAAGTCCCCATTGACAATTAATGCTGATCAAAATATAGAGGGAAAAGTTTGCCAAAGTTTCTTCAGAAACTTCTATTGGCATTTATTTAAAATTCCAACACAAGAATTCAGCTAAAAATCCTGAAAAATAAGAACATTTCAGCCTGTTTGATTGTGATTTTTGTTGAGAAAAGAAGTTTCTAGCAATAGCTTAGCAGCATGAGCATTAGATATAAGCATCAGCTGGCACAGTGCCTGATTTCCAGGTGCCTAAAAGGAAATGTAAATTAATTTCCTAATTTTGTTCTTCCATGTAAACAAATCACTATAGTTGCTGCAAAGCTATCATGCAATTATGATTGAAAAGTGTAAGGGCCTTCATGATACTCCAAGACATAATATATGTTATGAAAAAGACATGAGAAACACAATTTAGTTAATTATGTTGCAAGTCCTCAATTTTTTAAAGAGAATGTGTCTCAAAAAGGGAAGAATTTGACTGAAATGTTCTTGACAAGTTAAAAAAAAATAAGTCTGAAAAGCCCATTTCACAGCCTGATACATTTACTTATTATTTTTACATTTCTACAAGCTCTACAAAAAAAAGGACAAATCATTAATAAGCATCAGTACTAAAGTAATCTGAAACTTTACTTTCTACTTCTATATTTATCCCGTTACCTCTGTGTGTTCTTGTCTGTCTGACTTTAGATTGCAAATTCTGAAGGAGCAATTACTCGTACAGTATGTCTGTTTGTACCCCAAACAGCTAGGATACTAAATCAGTAGTACTATTCTTTTTATCTAGTAGATCCTTAAGTTATTCTGTCTGTGATGTATCTATCTACCAAATATTTAAAAACAGCTGCCCTGAGAGCTGGGAGACTTTAGAGAACAAAGGGACCAAGATACCCTTGAATGACCCAAGGAGAACAGGCAGCCAAGACGCTGGAAAGCTCTAAGCAATCTGACAGAAGTTGAGGAACCTATTGTGGGAACGTAGAGGTGTGTTAACAAGCCAGGATTGTGAATGTATGTAGGTGTGCTTTTGTAACAGGACCTTCTGTTTGCCTAAAATGCTCTACTGTGGGGCTCCTCAGTTCATTTGTCCACTGTGTCTCTTTCCTCCGATCCAACTTGATGTTCCTTTTTCTCCTGGTTTCATTGTGAGTATAACAAATATTTAGTGTTCCCCTTAAAGACTTCACTGCAAGATGCAAACTGTCACATGGGGGAAAAAAGCCCACAGGTTTCCTTTAAAATAGCATGTAGGCTTTGCAATTGCCAAGGAATGCATAGAATTGTGGAGTTCACGTATTTTAAAGGCTCAGAAAGCAAAAAGAAATAAAGAGGCCATTTTTATACCTGAGAAATATCTAATTATTTTATCAATAGTATTTTTTAGACATTTGACGCAATAGAGATGGAAGGAACAGAGCAGTCCATGAACTGCTGTCCCTTCAAGATTTGTGATGTCACAACCTTTCCCAAAGGTTTCATACTGGTGTTGAAGATTGTGGTGGAGAACTGTAAAATCAGTAACTGCAGATAAAGGCTCTGGATGCTCCTCTCATCCAGGCAGGAGGCAGTGCATTTTCCATGGAGTCTGAGTATAATCTAACAGGGAAAAAAATCACTGTTATGGTCACCATGCTAAATCTTGACCTGCAGCTTTTTTCTAGCTTCCCAATTAGGTTGCACAGAAGAGTTTAGATAGAGAGCTGTCATTTGAGAACAAAGCTGGCCAGGAAATTAAAATTTCACTTCTGTGAAAAGTGTTATGGCTTTGGAAAAATTTTCATCTCAACTGGAATGAAAAACCATAATCTCATTTTTTTCCAACAGAGGTGAAATTCCTCAAAAGCTCATTTAGGGAACACTGAGGTGTTCACACAGCAAGGACATTTCAATGCTTCCGAAATGAAATATGTTGCCCAGGAGCCCAACTCTGCAGTTAGCATGCCAAGCAGCATACCTAGGAGACTGATATGTCACCTTGCAAACTGCCAGCAGGCAGGTGGCAGGAGAGCTCTGAGAAAATCAGGCTCGTTTCTGCCAGCCAGCAAACCTACCTGGGTTTCTTGAGAAGTTTTGCTGAAACTAACACATTCTCATGCAATATTTTACAGTACTTTTAATGCATTGGCATTTTCTGCCAGAAAGATGTTCTGTCAAAAAAATTCCAATTAGTTTCAGCTGTAAAGCTTCTAGATGAGAATGATGATTTCTTTTGCTACTGGTCATATTATTATAAAATTTAAGGTGGATGGTAGATTCTCCTTGTCCTGGTGATAGGGCTGCTGGTGTTTATTTCTACTGTATTAGAAGTAAATTGCAAACTCCCAGACTTCAGCTTGTATTTTTTCAAGAGTTCAGCTAAAGATCACAAAGAACCTCCCTCCCTGCCTCAGGCAAAAACTCCAGGTACTACATGTCCTTTTTTAAAACACATTTTTTAATAGTTTTGATCAGGAGAGCCTATCAAAAACAAGCAGAGTATTTTCAGAACATACGGAAGTAATTAAAAATGGCACAATGTAAAACTTGCTGGTTTTGGCTCTCACAGTTGTCATGAGTCAAAACTGGTAATTTTGTTTCAAGCAGGCAGGGGACCCATACAATTCACATACCATGTCCTCAGACAGTTGATTATTAGGGGTGTGCGAAGTGGGGAATATTAGTTTTGGATTTGGCCCAATTCAGGGGACAGTGATTCAATTCACTGATTTGGGTCATTTTCCCAGCTTGATTTGGCCAAATCTGAATCTGAAGATTTGATTCTGATTTGGAGAATCAGTGATTTGGCCATAGACACAGCTTTATATGTTTTTTCTATGTACCTCAAGGTACCACAGCTCTTGAATGCTGAGATGGTGGGTTGGATTGAGTGTCCCACAGGAGCACAGGGGGGTCCACTGCTGAGCATGCGGGGGACCCCCCCGTACCCTCCCAGCTCAGCAATTGGCTGTGTGGGGACCCTGGGTGCCCCCCCAGACCCAGGATGCACCAGTTGCCAAGCCGGTGGGCAGGGGGTCGGTCCCCTACATGCTCCGCAGCGGACCCAGAAGAGGACTGGAAGTGGTCCACTTCTGAGTCTGCCACTGAGCACGTAGGGGACTCCCCCGCACTCCTGTGGGACGCTCCATCCACCCCACCATCTCTGCATTCACGAACTGCGCCTAGACCTTGAGGTACATAGAAAAAAAACAACATATAAAGCTGTGTCTATGGCCGAATCACTGAATCTCCCCGAATCGATTTGGAGGCTTCCAATTTGATTCGGAGAGATTAATGGGTCTCCTGATTAGATTCAGATTAGGAGATTCGGCCACCGAATTGGGCTGAATCTCCTCCGAATCGAATCAGCGACCAAAGCTATGCACACCCCTACTGAGTATCTAGCCTTCCAGGAGCTCTCTGCTGTAGGTGTTTGAGTTCCCTCCTGCTGCCTCATCTTCAGGGGGGCAGCAAAACAGGCACATTTTCTGTATGCAATCAGCATATTCAGGGGAATGGGACTTGTTCCCCCTTATATTCTGTAATAGCAACAATACAGCTTCTGCTCCCAGTGAAATTTATCCTGACCTTCCTGGATGGTTCATTCCAGAATGCACTGCCGTGCACACAGCCACTTCCCACGAAGGCGCCATTAAAGCCCACTGGACATTCACTAGAAATAAGAGGCCCTTGAACCCAAATAAGACAGTACTGCATCCCTTTTAATAGTTTTGGTTGAGTGCTTAAAGGAAGTGAAAGGAAATGAAGTCCTCTGCTTTTTGCATGGACTTTGAGTATAAATTTCATTACCAAACTAGGAAACCATCACTCATTTGCATAGTTTTGTGCTTCCATTGCAAAACAACATCACACAGTTGTAATTAAAAATCACTGAACATCCAAGAGAAATCTCCCCGCTCCAGTGTGCAAAACCCAAGTGTTGAGAAGCTGTTTGAAAAGCCAGAAACGGCAAATTAAGTCTGACTAGTTACTGATCCAATATCTGTGGCTCAAGCTCTCATTTGATTTAAAAATAAATCCATTCTAACAGACTACTCAAATACATCGTTTAAATGGAATGAGCATCCTGTGAAAGCTGGTCTAAAAATAATTTTAACAAAGTCAATTTTAACACCGAGTCTTATGAAGAAGCATATTTCCCTTACTTTAAAAATTAAAATGATTTTTATTTTTTTCTTCAAATCTGAACTTGGAGAATTCTAAGACTTGAAGTTTCCCTGTCAGAGTTACCCAAAGTCCAAATTATACACTTAACTATTTTCTTCACAGGATCATGTAATTCCATTACTGTTTTCCTATGATATAATTCAATGCATTTTTCAAACCAAGAGAGAGTGAGAGAACGAGCTTGTAAGTATTGATGTAAAAACTTCAGGTAGAAATCCTCAATGGTTCAAAACAGTTTATAAGGTTATATAAATGTTTTAAAGCTTGTGGGAGAAAAAACAATTATGTCTGTTGTGTAAGGTAAGTAATTAAGAATATCACTAAATTGATGATGACAGCAGGCAGAATATTAAGTAGAGACTAGAAAAATAACATGCAATAAAAGTTTGCTATAGCTCACCATAACTGAAATAATTATACACTTTTAAGTACTCTGCTCACATTCCCTGAGGCTGGATAATGGACTGTGGTGTTCACATAACTTAACTTTTGACGTATTCAAAGATTTTGTGTACAGCTATTTTTAAATTTAAAGGTTCTCCACCAATACAATTGTTGGGGAAACTGGAAAAAGTGACTTCACAGAACCACTTTTGTTGTAGGCAGGGGCAGATCCAGACCCCCTTTGTGGTGGCAGAGGGGTGCAGTAAACTAATTAACTCTGCTGCAGGATAGTACTGTCAGAGACAGTACCATCTTACAGCAGAGTACTTTACTGCACCATAAGATAGTACTGCACATGTAGGTGGTGACCAGAGGCATAAATTGCACCTGGTTGGTCCAGCCAGCCAGGGCTGCCTCCGCCCCACCTCAAATTAGTGTCCCAGGTGCACATGTAGATACTGCGCCTGGGAGCAGCAGACCCTGGTGTGAACTGCTCAGGAGTTTACTGTCACATTAACTGCACATGTAGGTGCACTCACCGAGTAAGAATAAGGGAAGGTAATTAAACCAAGCTAAAATAAGGAGGAAAAGGGGAATATTTCCTGAAATAAGCTACTGTGGGTTAGCTTCCACTTCTTGGAGGATCATCTGATGTCCAGTAAGTTTCATCTGCCACCCACCCTTCTATAATTTTACCCATACGGTAATTTACTTAGTTTTAAGTCATTAATATACCAATGCTTTCAAAGTACACCCTTGCTTTTTGAAACTAAACCCCAGCACCTTCAGTTTTTGAAGTGGTGTTTTGGCAATCTGTTCTATTTATCTTTTAAAGCTGAGCCTCCAGAGCAGTGGCAAAAGTTCAAGTTTTTAATTGAAGATGTGGCAAAATCTGTTAGATATTGCATATTCCTCCAGTTTCTCCCACAGGTGAAAGCACGCTTTTCAGTGGGTAGAACTGTGCCAATGAAGCATCTGAATTGCAAGTGGTATCTTGGGGTTTTAAGTGGATGGCAATGATATAATGTTTATGGAAAGTTTTGTTTTCAGGCCACTTGTCTCAACATTGCTCAAATCTATGGGGAAAATATTTTTGCCATTTTATTCATGTTCAGTTGAACCTACCAAATGGGGTGGTTGATATCAGGTCTCTTCCTAACTGACAAATGTTCAAGGTAAAAATATATGGCCCTCCCGCACCCCACAATGATCATGGCAAGCAGCGTTAGCAGAGACAATTTTTCTCTCTCTTGTGTCAAATGGCATTTCCCCTGGGCCATAAACAAGCAACATAACCTGTAGGCCATTTCCCCTTCTTATTTACCTACTTCATCCTTGTTTTTCAAATGACAGGAACCCCATCCTACATCAGCTCCATCCTACATCAACATTAGCAAACACAATGTTAGGAATTAAGAAGGGAATTGTAAACAAAAATGAAAATATCATAATGCCCTTTTATAAATCCATAGTGTGTACACACATTAAATACTGTGCCCAGTTCTGGTCCCCACAATTCTAGAAAAGAGCTGCTTGAGGGGGGACATGATAAGGGTTTATAAAATGCTAGATGGCAAAGAGAAAGTAAATAGGTATATATTATTTACACTCTCTCTCACAATCTAAGAACTAGGGGTCATAAAATGAAATTACAGGTTTCCCTCACTTTATGCAGGTTCTGTATGTGCGAATTCACTCTTATGCATTGACCCTTTTTATGCCACAAATTCATTATATGCTAGGTAAATTCACTCTTATGCGATTGGTGTGGTGGAAGCCTGCAGTCAGCTGCTTTGTGCAGTGCGCTGTGGGAGTGATGCACACCAAAATATAGTCTCCTGTGTGGATCTGTGCTCCTCACTTATTGTCTGTAACATGTTTCTGTAGTTGCCATACGCATTATGGTAACACTCACCATTGCCCAGTGCTTGTGTGTATTGTCTGCTGTTGGTGAGTACCAAAATTGTCTTGTAAAAAGTAGTAGAAATCGGTCTGGGAGTCAGTAAAGTTGAGGTCTTGGAACATATCCCTATTCATTACATTGTAAAGTGGGTTCCTTTTATGTGAAATTGAGTTATGTGCTGTTTTCCAGGAACGCATGTACAGCATAAAGCGAGGGAAACCTGCAGTAAGTATTAAGTTTAAAACTAACAAAAGAAGTTCTTTTTTCATATGATGTGTAATTAAAGTATGGAACTCATTGCCACCAGATGTTGTGGAAAATGACAGTTTAGCCTGTTTCAAAAAAGGGACTGGACAAATTCTTGGAGGAAAGGGGCATTAGTAGCTATTGAGCATGGAAATTAGCCTCTGGATTAGAACTTCCTAGACCTTAAATGCTGGAGGCTGCAAGTGAGAGGAACAGTTCGGGGGCAGGGGACCCTGGTCATACCCAGTTCATTCTCCCTTTCAGTATCCACTTTTTGCCATGGGAGACTGGGCAAGATGGACCTATAGTCTGACCCAGTAAATGGCAATTCTTATGTTCTCATATTCTACATTAGTACGTACTGCAGTCTTTGCTGCCACATGCATCAGTGCATCTCTCCAAAGTAATTAATAAATAAGTCACAGCAACTCACACATTTCTCATGCACCTATGCTTACTGCTCACCTAGGAGGTAAAAGCAGAAGCTGAAAAACATAATGCTTTATAACCTGCTATTTTAAGTCTTAGAGTACTACTAACACAACCTGGCTGATTTGAGGGATAGTGCATTTTAATACCGACTGGCTGTGCCTACAAGAGATGCTACTGCACAGTCATTACTATGCATTTATTTAATACTTTTATAAACAATTACTAAATAAATGTGCAGTAACCTGAGTTACTGTGCACTAGCACCAGTGAATGCCTTTCTTGTGATGCTACTGCACAGTAGCCTAATGTTCGTGTCACAGTTTTTGCCATGCAATGGTACCGTGTAATGGGCTACTGTGCAGTCAGCAACTCATGTTAACGTGCCCAGCATCTTTTGGGCCATAAATGCTAGAAATGAAAGATTTGTGTTCTTTGAAAGTTGGGAAAGACAACTCAAATAGCATGAAATATTAATAATCTTTGTTCAATGGCATATAAATATTGGAAAAAAGTTGTTAAAATTGCACTCTGAATTGAAGTTTCATATCTAGATGTGGAACAGAATTTTTGGGGGAAACTAGCATGAACATTTTGGAGAATCAGTATCAAAATGATGTTACTGATGTTAATGATCAAAATTATGAATATTGATGTTAATCAAAATCAACAACAGTATTCAAAAAAACACTTCCAATCTCTGAATGTTTTAAGTGTATTATCCTTTGTCCCCTTTCCAAATAGGCAATGAATGGAGGTACCCAAAAAAGATGGGAAAGAGAGGATATAGTAACTGGATGTCAGTGAGTCACTTAAGCACACTAGCCTTTTCATAACACCACTGAAGTAGAGGACAGCAAAACTGGTGAATACTAGATTGATACAGCACAGGGTACCAAGTATTGAATAAGTGTGGTTTCAGAAGCTTAATACTTAATGCAAAATGCTAAAAATAAAAGTACATTTGACTAGTCGATATCTTTCTGCAGACAAAGCCAGTGGGAAGCCAACATGAAAGAGATCCATAAACAGAAATCAAATGCGTCTGAAAGCAGCTGCCAACAGTCTTAGTATTGAACATGACTATATCCTATGAAGTTCACTGGGGACTTTACAGCTGCTGATGTATTTCATATGAAAGATACACAAACTATAATGAGTGGCAGCACAGAACCTGTAGCTAGAGAAATAAGACACTAAACCATAAGAAGTTCATTCACTGTGACAGAGAGACTCAAACTATAGCAAGATGATTGTGTTTAGTATTTCAAATGAATGCTGGTGGGAAGATAGGTACAGTAAACTTTCATAGTACACTCAGACTTTAATTGTGTGGAGAAGGACACTTTCTTAGATTGAGGAATAAGCATAGTGAAATTACTCTTTC
>NW_005842246.1:852120-868252 GCF_000455745.1 Alligator sinensis
AATGAGTTTTGTTAGTTTGTGAAATCAAAGCATTACCATAAAAACAAAAACCAAAATACCTCCATTCCCTGACCCAAAATGAAAGGCACGCAGGAATTAGATGGATGGATATGAACGAGGAAAAATTAATCTAGAAGATGCCTTCCAAAGGACGTATGGTTTACACCAGGGCCAGGAACTGGAGGCTTCTGCCTGGCAGCTACTCCCTGCATTGCTCAGGCTGCAACAGCAACTAAGGAGGCTGTGGGCTCCCGCTCCCTCCTCTGGATTCTGCTACCTGCTCCTGTCCCAGCAGGGTGCAGCACAGTAGCAGGAGCTCAGGGTGAGGATGGTACAGTAGTAGGAGAGGGTGCCTGCACAGGTGCCCAGTGCAGTGGTGGGGCATCCATGTGGGATGTACCCTGGGGGGCCCATGGCTCACCCTGGTGTAGCCTGTGCAGCTCCTGTTAATGTGGGTCAAAGGTCACATGGTCCCTGACTTCTTAGAAGCTGAACAGCCCTGATTTAAAATATGCCAAACTGTTTTTATTAACAGATTTTTTTTAAAAAATTACACAATACCTTTTCATAGCAACGTATACACTCACAGATGATATGCATCTTTTCCTCAAAAGTTAACCCACCAAAATTGGGGTATGTGTCTTAAGTAGGGAACTTGATTTTTTGCCCATAATAGAAGTAAGAGGCTATGAAATGGATTGCTTCTCTTACTTCTCCCACACATTCCTCCGAACAGTCAACCCTCTGGAAGGAAGAGAGAAGTCCAGTCCAGCAGCAGTCACTGTTCCAACCTTTTCACAGGCACTGCTGAATTGGCAGTAGCTTTTGGCTGGGCAACCAAACACTGCAGCTGATGTGGCAGCAGCTGTGAAATGGTTAAAACTAACTTTTGCCTGAGAAGGAAAGGAAGTGTGAGTGAACTGAACAGAGTGCCTTTGCTCTATGCATGACTAGAATGATCTTTTCTTCATCCTGCCTTCCCAAAACAAGGTGTATGTCTTATACTGGGGATGGGAGGGAGGGAGGATGGCACAGAAGATAATACGGTAATAGAACATTAAAAAAGGTGCCAGTTGAATGTCTAATTAGCTACTGCTATGCAGATGGTGCAGTACATGGTTTTTTAAACCTCTCAGTATATTTAAACCTTAAATGTAACGGGCTAACATGACGAATTATGAATATAAAATATATGCCACTATCATAGATACGTATCCATTTTATTATTTTTTTTCAGTACTGCCTCTGCCCAAAAGAAAAAAATCTCCATGGTTATATTAGTAATGGATTAAACTGATTATCATATCTATGTAGGTATCTTCAGTTTCTGTAACTATCTCTTTTTTAAATCAGTTCATAATGGCCAGTTACTGCATTTCCCATGAACAGTTGTTCTATAGTATAAAAAACTTCCTTTTTGTTCTTATCAGCAACAACCACTTTTTGGTAATAACATTTTAATTAAATTAAGTCAATTAAGTCTCCTTATCCAGACTGAAAAGAGGTCAGCATAAAGCCAGATCTTTATTTATATGTTCAGTGTCTACTTTGCACATTAAATAGAATATATTTTAAAAGTAACAGCTGCTGTAGTCACATGGCACAAAATATATCCATATGCTAAATAAAACTTAATGGTCTTCAGCATTTACTAAGTAAATTAAAGGATGCAGTAGTAAACAATTAATATATTCTAAATATATATAGTCACACAGATGACAGCATAAAAATAGGCTATTAATTAAAAAAATATTTGCCTTAGAGCTGTAGGCAATGATTCCCTGTCTGAGGGATGTCTTGACAGCAAAAGACACATAATAGGGGCATTTTCATAAAATACTTGGTGTTCTATATGTTATTGCTGAATGCCACCTCTGAAATACTTTCTTAAGAATGATCTTTTCCCCTTGGATAAAAGTATGATGTTGTCATTATGGTACCTCATGAAAATAAAATGGCAAGCAACTTCTTTTATCACAAGAGACCAAATACTAATAATTAGAAGAATACACACCACTTAAGGATTCTCTAAGAAAATTTGAAATATTTAATAGGCATTTAATTTTCAGAAAGTGCTGTGCAGCAACTTTTTGAAAATCAGGCATCTTTATGGTGTCTCTATTTGAGCTCCAAAAAAATCACTTTTGAATGGCCTAGATAACTGTAACCCAAATATATACATCTATAGGGAGAATTTGCCATTTGCCTTGTGGGTCTGTGGAGGGGGTAAAGTAATTTAAGCCAGTGCTTCCTTAACTCATTATACAGGTTAACCATGTAAACAGGTGGTAACCTAGATCAGGGAGTGCAGTCTCTTTAGAGACAGTGCTCTCACTTCCAGTGTAGGTCAACCTTTTGTCTCCACCACCGTAGCTCCCAAATATACAAATAAAGAAAAGCCTATTTTAGACTCTTGCCCTACACAGCAAAGGGGTCAACTGTCCTTGGGCTACCTCTAAGGCAAATTTCAAAAGGATCAGAAGTGATTAAAGGAGCCTATATACCACTTTGGAAAATGTTAAAAGTTAGTAATGATCCCAGAGTCTGTGTGAGTTACAACAGCTCTTAGGGTGCCTATACACATGCAGAGAGGCTACTTCAACGCGCTTGAATTACAGTGCATCAGAGCAGGCTCTATTAATGAAATCTGCTGGAGTGTGCTAATTAGCATGGTCCAGCCAGCCTCTGTAACTCCCGTATCAGCGTCCCTGTGCTTCAAAATGTTGAACGAACTTTAGTTTAAGACTCCCCTCTGCCATTTTGAAGTGCAGAGACACCGATACAGGAGATGCTGTGGGCACTTTAATTAAAGCAGCTCTTGAAGCCACTCTAATTAAAGCGTTGCCTTCTTCTGCCCCCAGAGCACATGTAAAAACACCCTTAGTCTCACTGTTAAAAATGAGATGCAAAAATAGCTGTTGAATAATTCTGTTGAATAAATTTAAAAAATCCCAAGGAAGCATCAAGTGCTTGTAACAGACAAAAAATCTTTGTAGGATAAAATGAGTGATCAGAGAATGCTGCCATTAAAACAAAAACAGAATAAAAACAGTAATTGTTATTGTCAATAGCAGATAAAGGACTATGTGGATTTGATGTACTGCAACAAGTAGATCCACAGATGCCCCCAATATGGGAAACTTCAAATCAGCTCTTTTTATTCAAGCTGAATTTTCCCTAAACATTTAATTTCTGTTTTTCCATTTTTGTAGCTGTTTTATTGTGTTTTTTTTTAATTTTAGAGTGCATGAAAAAATGGATTGCACAAAATTTGAAAGAAATTCTGCAAATTAAATAAAAAACTAAAGGATTTGATTTAGTTAAAAGCATAATCTGCTTCTACTGGCTTACGCATTTAATGTAATTTAAAAATAATCAGTGATGGAGGGTTACTTTGTTTTATTAGAATCCATATTATAAAAAATTTAACACACACAACTTGAATTTGCCCAATGATTACATTTGGTATATTACACGATTACCAGAAGATACAGTTAATGGAGCGCTAAAGATTTACAGAAAGGTACTAACTATTGGTTCCAGGGAAAAAAGCCTGCTCTTGGCAAACACCAAAACTGATGGCTATCAAATCACTTCTCAAAATATTAATGAATTACTTTCCCCGACCCAATTACCTAACAGGGGCTTAGATGGATGATAAATATCCCTATTTTACTAGTACTTCTTCTCATATCCTAATACTATGTTGAATTTAGGGTCCAGAAATGGGCAAATACCATTTGTCAATCTGTAACCTTAGCTAGGTCTTCATTGGTGCATGATTCCTCTATACATGGGCAGGCCAGCAGGTGTTCTGTAGTCTGACAGTTTCTTTCACACTCACACATGGTATTTGTATTGTTGGAGTATCCCCATAGTTGTATGTTAAGTTTAGTCTTATCAACCCCTCTTCTTAGGTGGTTAAGCTTCTCCATGTTGGCCAGTAAAACTCTGTGCTTGCAGGGAGCTGTTCAGAAGTTTTGTTATTCATCTCAACTCCATCCTGGGTCCTTTCTAATTGTGGCTGCCACATTTTTATTCATCTGGCGCCAGTGTTTCATCTAGTGGCTCCTTTGTAGAGATGGAACTTTTTCATGATTTTACTCTACTGGGAGCTGCAAGGTGGCCATGTAGTGTGTGCCTTTGAACTGCTGGGTGCATTCTATTTTGCTTGCTACTGCTCTCCTGCTGTCTGGTGGGGCAGTTTTGGCAAGTAGATGGAAATTACTGACATTTGTTAGTTTAAGGCACCTAGTAATGCATCTGTAACTTTTGTTCAGCACAGTTTCTAGCTTCTCTGTATGTGTTGATGTTTCCCAAACCAGGCATGCATATTCAGCTGCCAAATAACAAAGTGCAGATATGTCGTTTGTAATGTTGTTGGGTTGATCTCTGCTTTGGAGTTAATGAGCTTCTTTAATATTCTATTCCAGGAACTAACTTTGCACACGTCTTTTCAACGTGCTTATATGAAAGCATGTGGTCTATAGCATCACTCTCAAGTAGACAGGATTTGGGCAGTGGGTGGGTTATTCTGTTTCAGGTTAGGATGAGGTGCTTACTAGTAACTTGGTTGCAAAGGTGGAAGAGACTAACCTATGTTTTATTTGAATTAGCATGTAGTTGAGTAGTCAGACAACCCACTGAGCACTGATGCTAAGAATACCCTGACTTTGGCAAAGCTCTTAGCTTAGGCAGTGGTATACAAATCATTTGCATAAATAAGACTTCCTGTACCTGGGTGGGGGAGATCTAAAACACAGTGATCCAAGGCCAGTCAACGCTTCTCCTTTAGACAGAGATAGAATACACCAATGTACAGGAATCATTAAAGATTAAAAAAAGTTTATTCCTACTTTATTCCTAACCCAGATAAGCTGCACTGCTGGAAACCATTTTTATGTTGGTGCAGTGCAGACACAAAATGGAGGTTGCACTGGCACAGCTAAACCAGTGACTATCTTCACTAGACAAGACGTAAGTGAATTACCAAAAAATTACACAGTAAAACTCCAGATCAATGCTTTAAATGCATCCTTCCATGCAAGCTTTTGGTAGACTAGAAATAGTTTCTCCAACTTTTTTTGGATTCCACTTCTTCCAAACAATAATGACCAGCAGAAACAGAACTCACAGTGGAGTTTTACTCCTGTCCTACCATCTTTGTCCCAAGAAAAATTAAAATCTGTTGCCTGAACATTTCATAGTGGTTTAAAACATGCAGTGTCACAACAGTTGGAACTGGCCCATGTAGTTGTCTTTTGATGTTTGTCTGTCTGGGACATGTTAATTTCCATTATTTCTTTTTATTCAGATCTTTCAGGAATATGCTACACAACCGGTTCATTTTCCAAGTTTGACAATGAATTTGTGACTGTTACTGCAGTTGCCATCATCAGTGCCCAGCTGGTAGTCTCCTGTCCAGCTGAGCTGCCCTTTCTTTAGGAATAGCCTGATGCCAGCAGCTATTAGGCGCTGTGATTTGTAGTGATGCTGTCTCATCAGAAAAAGGGGGTTAACAGAACAACAGCAGATGCAAAGGCATTTATGAAGAATAAAAATAATGTTATATAATGTTTTATTTGAATTTTATGATGCCACAGGAAAAATGTTTTGTGCTGTAAAAGCAAATATGACACAGATGGTGTATGCTGTAAGCAATGAAATAAGAGGCAGACACCAAGAACTATTAGTATAGGAGCATTAGTTTCATCTACCTGCCAAGTTTAAAACAAACTCAAAACATATGCAATGCCAGCATTAATGTACCCTAAGCCTCAAAAAACACTTAGAGTAGTTCTGCTGGAGCAGAAAATATAGTTTGCCTTTTGGAAGTAGAATCCACTGCCTCATCAATAGTGTTTTGCATGAGACATCAGAGAGCAGAGGGGAGACTGCTGAACCCACATCATCATCATGATGGAATAGGAGTACTACAGCTTTAGAGATAAGCTAAGAAGAAAGAGCTCTCAGCTAAGATGCCATCTATCTTTATATCTGTCCTCAGGCCACTAAAAGCTGAAAATATCTGGCATAATTCCAGCTATGGAGATTTGGAGATTGTTTGGGAGGAAAAAAGAGCTACCTCAACCCAGCACCCTGCCCTGCAAAGCAGTATAACCAATTTTCAGAGCCCTACAGGGTCAACAATCCTGAGGATTATCAGCATTGTGTTCTCTATGGCATGGGGTTTTCAACTGGGGGTACTTGCGCTGCCAGAACTTCCACCACTGTGCCGGTGGCATGGTCACTGAGCAGCCCCCCCCGGTTGCCAATTGGCCACTGGGAGACCCCCTCCCCCCATCGACTGGCCGCTGGGGGACCCCCCCAGCCGCTCGTCTGGGCAATGGGGGACTCCTGCCTTCTCAACCAGCTGCCAGGGATACACTGACCCAAGAAGGTTGAAAACCCCTGCTCTATGGTATATCTATAGTGCAGTCATGTAGTTTTCCAAGCGTTTAGCCAGTTTATGTATTAAACTGATTGTGCAACAAATGAATTTGGGCTGTTCTCCTTACAAAGGAGGGAGACGAATGCAGGAATCATAGAAAATTAGGTTTGGAAAGGACTTCAGGAGGTCATGTAGTCCAACCTCCTGTCTAGTCCAACTCCCTTCTCAAAGCAGCACAACCCTCAACTATATCATCCAAGCCAAGGCTTTGTCTAATTGGGTCTTAAAAACCTCCAAGGGTGGAGATTCCGCAACCTCTCTGGGTTACCTGTTCCAGTCCTTTACTACCCTCCTAGGGAGAAAGTTTTTCCTAATATCCAACCTAAACTTCCCTTCCTGCAACTTGAAACCATTGTTCCCTCTTCTGTCACCTACCACCACTGAGAACAGTCAAGCTCCATCCTCTTTGAAACCACCCATCAAGTAGTTGAAGGCTGCTATTAAATCCTCTCTCAGGGCATGTCTATGCAAGACATTTACTGTGGAGTAGATTAATTAGCTCCGCAGTAAACATCTTGTATTTACACATTCAGCCCTATTAGGCTGTAGGAAACTAACTCTGCACCAGCACAGCACTTTTAAATACAAGTACTATCCTGCTGTGGAGTTTTTTACTCTGCAAAACTGCACGTGTAGACACCAACGTGGCTGGCTGGGGCACAAGTGTTCTTCAGTGTAGGGGTTGCCTGCTTACTAGCTCCATGCTGGAGCACCCTCATGCCTCAGCCAGCCCCTCCACAGCATGTTGAGCTGGGTTGGAGCAGCCCCGGCCTGGCTGGCTGACCTCCCCAGCCCCCTGCCAGCTGGGGCTGCTCTGACTTGGCTCGATGTGCTGTGGTCCTGGATGCACATTCACATGGCACGCTTGGGAGCTTGAATGTGTAGATGTGCTCTCAGTCTTCTCTTCTCCAGACTAAATAAGCCCAGTTCCTTCAGCCTCTCCTCAGAAGTCAGTTTTGCCATCCTCCCTGACCAGTTCCATTGCCCTCCGCTGGACACTCTCCAATCTGTGTACATCCTTCCTGTAGCGGGGGGGGAGGGGGGATGCAAAACTAGACATAGTACTCCAGATGTGGCCTCACTAGTGCCAAATAGAGGGGAGGAATCATTTCCCTCAATCTGCTGGCAACACTACTACTAATGCAGCTCAGGATGCCATTAGCTTTCTTCGCAACAAGGGCACACTGTTGGCTCATATTCAGGTTTTTGTCCATTGTAACCCCCAGGTCCTTTTCTGCAGAGCTGCTGCTCAGTCAGTTAGTCGCCAGCCTTTAGAGTGCATGGGATTGTTCTGCAGGACTTTGCAATTGTCCTTATAGATTCATAGATTGTAAGGGGCTGGAAGGGACCTCACAAGATCATCAGGTCCAGCTCCTTTGCACTAGGCAGGAAAGACAACTGGGGTCAGGTGACCCCAGCGAGGTGACTGTCCAGTCTCCTCTTGAAGATTTCCAGAGGAGGTAATTGCACCACCTCTGCAGGGAGTTTATTTCACAGTTTGAACATCCTAACTGTGAAGTTGTTTTTCCTTGTGTTAAGCCTGAGGCCATCTTCCAGGAGTTTGTGGCCATTACTCCTGGTTTTCCCCAAGGGTACCCTGGTGAACAGGTGTTCACTGAGCCCTTGATATATTCCCCTGATATAACTGTAAGCTGCTACCAAGTCCTCTCTCAGCCTTCTCTTTTTTAGGCTGAAGAGACCCAAGTCCCTCAGCCTTTCCTTGTATGGCTTGCCTTGCAAGTCTCCGATCATAGGGGTGGCTCTTCTTGTATGATTATTGAACCTCATGTGTTTTCTTCTGGTCCAGTCCTCCAATTAGCCTAGGTCTCTGAATCCTAGCCCTATTCTCCAGCATATCTACTACTTCCTCCAGCTTGGTGTCACCTGCAAACTTGCTGTGTGTGTACTCTATGCCCTCTTCCAGGTCACTGATGAAGATATTGAACAAAAACAGCCCCAGGACCAACCTCTGGGGCACTCCACTTGATACTGGCTGCCAAGTAGACATTGAGCCATTGATTACTACCCTTTGAGCCCAACAATCCAGCCAGTTTTTTTAACAGTCCATTCACCAAAGCCAGACATCTTTAGCTTGCTTGCCAGAATGTTGTGGGAGACTGTATCAAAAACCTTGCTAAAGTCAAGGTTCATCATGCCCACTGCTTTTCACACATCCATAGAGCCAGTCATCTCATCATAAGGCAATCACATTGGTCAGGACCTTGGTGAATCTATGCTGAGTGTTCCTAATAACCTTCCCTTTCCAATACTTGGAAATGGATTTCTTGAGGACCTGCTCCATGATTTTTCTAGGGACAGAGTTGAGGCTGACCAGTCTGTAGTTCCCCTTCTTCCCTTTAAGATGTGCACTGTATCTGCTTTTCTCCAATTGTCTGAGACCTCCCCCGATTGCCATGAGTTTTCAAAGATAACAGCCAATGGCTTTGCAATCACATTGGCCAGCTCTCTCAGCACCCTTGAGTGCATCACGTCAGGCCCCATAGACTTGTACATGTCCAGCTTTTTTAAACAGTCTCTAACTTGTTCCTAATGTAATAAAGGAGGAGAATGAAGGAATGGCAAGCTCACCAATCCCTTGATCAGGAAAGAATCAATGGCTTCTATATAGGGTGAGCTTCAATATAAGCTCATCCTAAATAGAAAAGTTACCTCATGGTTCCTGTTTTACCAAGTACACCCATACTACCTTAGGACATTTATATACGTACAGTCATCTGCTCCAACGCGCTGGAGATCCATATGAAGGCACCCCTCTTTACTGCTATATATAAACTTGAAGCCAAATTGCACAGAATTTTGAGGTAAGCCACTTCCCCCCAATGGCTCAAAAATCAGAAAGCAGAGTGAAGATGACCATTATTTTCAAGCCAATCTTATGATTTTTTTGCCTATGGTGTGTGTGCATTTAAAAATTAAGATTCAAGTAACCAAAATATACAACTGATAAAGCCTGTATTGCATAACTGTCTCTATTTAGAACATTTATGTTCTTACTCCATGTTAAACTTTTCCAGACTTCCCTATTTCAAATGTATACAATTTAGACTTACTTGGACAGTGTTTATTTTTTTGCCCCCCTGGACACCATGACATGTACAGCATCATTACCACGTTAACTGTAATATGACATGTGTTCAACCCATTTATCACGTGACAAAAATGGCAAACTAGCCACAAAGATATTCCATATCTAATGGAGTAGTTTGAATCTAATATTCAACATGAGATATTCTATCTTATGTGGAATATCTTTGTGACTGGTTTCCATTGCACTAATTCAAATATGTGATATGTTAGTTTAAAAGGCACTCAGGGAGTGTAGCCTGGGAGCTGCTTCTCGGTGCTGGGCTGCTGGCAAGTCCATTTAAAATTTCCAGCATGCAGGGACCCAGCACTGGGGAGTAGAGATCTCAGATGCCAGGATTCCTAGGTACTGGAAAGTTTCAAGGGACATTTGGGGAGCTAGGGATCAGTGAGTGACTCCCTCAAGTGCCAGTGAGTTGAAAAAACATGCATGTGTTCAGCTGGGCTGCATGTATGCCTTTTCAAAGTCCTGAAATGGGTAGTGACTCTGATTCTAGGCTTCCCATGCATGCATGTTTGAAAGCTGGGCTGCATGTGTGCCTTTTAAAGGTCTCCAATCCTAAGCTCCTAAGCATGCTAAAAGGGTGCACATTCAGCCCCACATCAGGCAGCAGGCTCCTCAGTGCCAGGTTCCCTGGGCTGTGGCAGACATGTGATAGGATATGAGGAATTTTATTGCTAATTCCAAATATCATTTGTGCTGACATGCCAGACCTTTAATGTCTGGCATAGCAAGGCATGTGATTTTTCAGAATGCAGAATAAAAATTTCATGCATCCCATTGTGCAATTAAATTAAAATCTGCCAGGGATCTCCCTCTTGTCTGTCCCATGTCACAGTCACCATATTAGTGGTATCCTAGTAGAGCCTAGGGGTATTTGTACATGTGATTGCACTACAGTGCCGGGTGCGTTTAAAAGCGCCTGGTGCTGCAGTGCGTGCATATGTATAAATGATAAAATGGGCGTCAGCGCTGAAAAAATGGCGGTGGTGCACTTTTGAATTAAAATGTATTGAAGAAGGCTCAAAAGCGCACCACTGCCATTTTCTCAGCAGTGATATGCATTTTGCCATTTATACAAATGCATGTGACACAGCGCCAGGCGCATCAGTTCATGTATGGAGAAGTCGATTAATCAAGTCTGTGCTGATGCGCTGGATCTCCGGCACATTGGAGCAGATTAATGTATGTGGATAAATGCCCTAGGGTAGTAGAACAGGCACCATGAGGAAACTAAAATGAGCAGTAGATCTAAATACAACTGTGTGTATGCAGGTGCAAGAAAGAGGCGCTTATCTGATAGCAGGGTAGCATACAAGCAATTTAAATGTCATTATTAGAAGTGCCAAGATTACGCATACAATTATTCAATGTTCCCTTTTAAAAATTAAACTTTTAGTCAGTAATTCATTTCTTAATAAAAATGAATCCATTTCACCACAGTTCTTAAATACGTCTCCTGTAATAACCTAATGAATAAACTAAACAATTTATGCTTTCTGTTACTTTATGTATTAAGGGTTTCGTTAATCAATTTCCAAGGGCTAAAAAAGCAGAAGGGAGTATATAAAACACAGCAGAGCAGGGACAGAAATAATGTGTACTAGTCTGAACTACTTTTAATCTGGTCCCTGAAGAAAAGTGATTACAACAGTACATGCAAAATCATGAATAAGAGTTTACAGTTCTGTCACCCATCTGATAATATATTAGACTGTGTAAAAAAGAAAGCTATTAGAACAAAATTCCCTACTGTATCAAATTGTGTAATGCAGTAGGAGTACTATATTCAATATCCATACAAGAATCACTCTCAGAAAGCAACAAAAACATCTTCTAAATAGAAAATTACAAGCAAAATGATCAGCTGCATTTTGACAAAATATATTAAAAGAAAGTTTATAATGGTTTATATAAGAATGTGTGTGTGTGTGTGTGTGTGTATATAAAGGTAGAGTTACATTTAATATTAATTGATAATAATGGATAAATGGCAGTAGGATAGCTCTTGGCCACTATCGCCTGTGTATGCATTATGATGCATCATATTTCATGTTTTCCCCAGGGCCCCAAATTCAGTGTACTGGAATGACATTCAATATTCAGATACTATACTTATTATACATAATCTAAAATGCATTCTGAGGACAGAACTGTCATGGCTTTACTATGGTGCTCATCTAGTATATGAGCATCCAAATAACTTCATTAGCATGTGCAAACTGAATGGTTATTGTCGCCATTTTGCATATGCTGAACTGAGGAACAGAGAGAAATGCAAAGCGTCAAACTAATTTGGACGGAGACACCTAAAATTTGGTTCTCTGGATGACTCAACTTTACAGAGTACATAACATGTTTAAAACAGAGCTCCTATTGACTGCAGTTGGGGCTGTGAACATTCTACAAATCAGACTACAGGGGCTCAAGTAGAGCACCCAGGAGTATGAGGCCACACAGTCAGACCCATATTTATAAAGGGTATCTTTATATAGTACAAGCAGGACCACGCAGAGAAACTCTTTGCTAGCTCTCTACGTGGTAGCTTTTGAAACAGAAACTATACGGCTATGGAGGCAACATGGATAGCATTCCCATCCAGCCTATGGCTTGGTGGTTAGAGCAGTCTCTTGGGAGGTGTAGATTTGAACCCTTCTGCCTCCCCACCCAAGCTTGACAGGGCTTAAAACTTGGGTCTCCCACATCTTAATCAAATGCTGTAACCACAAGACTATTAGACAAAGTTAGGCAATGCCATCCACTCCTTATCCTCCAACCAGATCAGTGTTTAAAGTCCAGAATGGGGGTGCCTACCTCAGGACTGCAGGTAGACATTCAAGTACAGGAGATAAGTGGAGTTTCAGACATATTGGCTAAGTACAGACATTCAGTTTTTCCTGGGAGAATTGGTGCTTTCCCAGGAGAGACCAAGAGTGTACAGATATTCAGGATTTTTCTCTAAGAGCAAAAATGGTGGCTTCAAGAAAAAAAATAACCCATGAAGAATGAGGGTTAAATCACCTCCAGAATAATTTTGCTAGGGAGAGGCAATATGTTCTCTTCTGAGAGAAGCCACAGAACAGTGCTTCAGGAGCCCAGGGTGCTCTGCTCTCCCCACAGGAGACTGTGTCACTTGCTGGACTCTTCTGCTCCAGCCTGTCAGGGAGCAGAACATTTCCCCTTCACAGTACAACACTGTGCCACAGGGAGATACGGGCTGACTGAGTAGTCTGGGACAGCCAATAAAGGCTGCCCTGTGTATTGCTGCCAACTGTCTCTGGGCAGACTGAGGGATTCTACAGAGCATGCTGAGATGTATGTACAGGAGTCCCCTAGCTTCACAGTGTCACCACTGCAAGCTCTCTGCTCTTCACGGGCTCAACAGTCAAATGCCTGGTTCAGGCATCTCCAGGTAAGTTTTTCTACCAGAAAAAAACAACCTAGGAGAATTCTTCCAGATCATTTGAACATGTATATACAGCCACTGTTCTCTTTATTTTTTTTCTACTGAATGTCCTAGAGATCCCCTTCTTCAGTGTGTTTGATATTATGAATTATATTCTTAGGCCCTTAAATTAGGTGTACCACTGGGAATTCACAAAAGGTCTTTGATAGATATGGGCCTTTGTGACCAGTGAAAAGTTTGTTTGAAATGCCTTGCCTAGTATTATACAGAATCTCTTGCAGAGAGGCAAGGATATAATTTAATTCTTCAATATAACATTAAATCACCATAACCATAAGACTGTCCTTTCTCATCTGGCACACTCCCAACTCACTCACGCCACCCCTTCAACTTCCATAGTAAATGAAGTAGGGGTAAAACAGACAATTGTCTCCTCTAGTCCACAACCTGATTCATCCCAGAGTAAATAAAAGTATACAAACATGTAACTGAAGACTCTATCATGCATATATATGCACAATGACATTGAAATAAAGATTTACTGGCAACTACATTTTTTGGAATATACTAAGTTTTGAGAGCCTAACTTGCAACTTTAATTATATTCTTTTATTGAAGGTTTTTTCACATAATATACTTAGTTTAGGACTTAAGTTGGGATGCAACTCCTAGGCATTTTACCTGGCACGTTCTTGAGAGAGAAAGAGTTCACTAATCATGTCATATTCAGCAATACCTGTAGTCATAAGACAAGGGGGCTTGCTCTTTGCCACCACCATAAAAAATCCCTCTAATTAACTTTGTAATGATTGCCAAGCAGCTCATTCCTGCACTGCTGCTGAGCCATCAGCAGAATCTCTCCTGACAACTGCTTTTCACAACAGAACCCAGCAATCCTTCCCAGAGGGTACACAGTGCTACCACTAAAAGAATTACACAGAAAAAAAATGGTATGCCATTTTACTTATCTTCTGTAAAGTTTATGCAGAAGCATATGCAGTGATTTCCAAAGGAAAGAAAAGAGATTAAAAAAATCTATACTGAAACTGTTTGAAGTCATTTTATCAATTAGCATAAGAATGTATCAACATACAATTATTTTAACTAACCATGTGATACAGAAGAAACTTACATAAATTCATATCAGTCATACTGGCTCATTTATTTTCACCTTCCCTGCCTGCTAAAGTTCATTATATTTTTCTTAATTACCTTCCCTTAAATTAAATTGAAAGCTTTTTGAGGCCAGGATAATGACTTCCTATATTTTGTACCTTTGACAATAGTAATTTAAGCCTGATTTTTTTTGGAATTTTTGGCACTACTATTGATTTAAACCAACAAGAGGTCAAGAAATGGTATTACATATAGTAAACAACATCCATCAGAACAAAATATTTTACCTTATGATTTTTAAATGTAACATATAGCTAAAGGGATATAAGAAGCATTCATATGTGCTTTATTTTTGCTAGTATTATTTGCTGCCTGTAAGTCGACTGTAAAGATGACTGTGGACAAGGTTAGGGAGAACTCTGACTACTATGAAAAAGAGTACCTTTCTCACTCTTCTCAGTTCACCTCAGAAGTCCCAGATCTTCACCTCCACTACCAACCACCTCATCAACTCATTTCAGGCCTTAAAGCTTAAGTACCTTAGGGTGCAGACAGAAGTTCAGCTCCCTGCTGTAACCAAGGAGGAAGGAAGCATTCTGAGTTACAACGATCCCCCCGAAGAAACAGAAGTTCACTGTTGGTTCCAGGGTGGAAGGGAATCTAGCTGAGGTCCATTTCCCTTAGCAATGGCCCCTCTTCCCTGTGAGGCTCCAAAGTTTTCAGAATGGGAGGGGGGAAAGAGAGAAGAGGGAATTAGTTGGGTTCCTCAGCCAGTGCTGGAGGGTAGTGTGGGTGAACTGGAGCCTCTCATCTTGGGCAGGGCAGGCTGCAATACACCTGCCCCTCCTCCCCTTCGTGTGGGGGCTGAAAACTAAACTCCCTCTGCTTTTTTTCCCCCCTTCCCATTCTGAAAACAGCTTGAGACAGCACAGACAGAAGTTACAGAAGACACTCTGTTTTGAAATGCCTTCATCTGACCCCTCATGCAATGAGGGTTCAGATTTTTACCCAATCAGTCATTTTTGAAGCTGTCTGCAGCCCTGCACTTGTGTTTGGTCACGGCTATAAACTGCTTTTTGTGGCCATATCGGGCAAAATTGTCATTTCTCTCTGTGCCCTTAAAGTACTTAATGAAAGGGCATTACATTGCCTCTTTTGCTTCAGGTTCCAGAATAATGGTCTCTTCTAGTGCAGGCTAGTAACTATGCCTGAGACCAGGCTGAGTAGAAATACTGAAAAAGTGTTACTTTCTTATTTAGAAGCAGGGAGTCATTTTCTGAAAGAAAGTCACTATCAGTTCTCAAGATAAGATAAAATTTGAGGTTTTTCATCTTTCTAATTCCCTGGAGTCTCTAGCCCAACTCAAATTTATAGAGACTTTATGCTTCAAAGACCAGAATAACATAAACAATAAGGCAGCTTGCCAGTTTATCTGACCCTACCAAATCATCATCTTATCAGGTTTTATAGTCAAGTGAAGATATTTATTTCTATATTACCTAACCCACATTTATTATTCTTTTATATTGCCATTTTAAATGGGCATTTTTCGCTTTAAGTTTTCTGTACTTGCTTCATCCTTTTTTGTGAACCCTTTGTACTATACCCAATAAAATATTTTAAGTGTATCCTTTTAACAGATTTTAATAGATCTTGAGAAGTTACAAATTGCTGCCTTAAAAATGGTCCAAATAAAATTCACATTTACTGTTCCTGGAATTGCACATAGCAAGATTAATTTTTTGTATTGGGAATTAAATCATTATTCTAACTGCACAGCTCCATTGTTAAAAATAAATGGCTGAGGCAAGCTGTTGAAAATATATTTTAACACTTTTTGCATCAGCCACTCATATTACATTTTGTATGTCACAGCTATTGGGAATGACAACCCATTTATTTCTTTTTTTAACATAGTTGTATCGATACTAGTTCAGATAGTGAATCACTTGTCACAAGGCTAGCAGCTGTGCCACTTGTACTAGGACATTAACTCCATAGCTTCATAGTAGCTAGGGTCAGGAGGGACCTGAACAGATCATCTAGCCTGACC
>NW_005842246.1:870295-883638 GCF_000455745.1 Alligator sinensis
CCCTAGTGGGGCTGTGCACTTCCTGGATAAGGTGAAGGTCCTGTAATACAGCCAGGAACCTACGCAAGTGGTCAGACCTGGCTGTCTGCTCCTCCCAGCAAATGTCTGGGTAGTTTAGGTCACCCATGACAATAACATCCCTTGACCTAACTGCCTCCATAAGCTGACTGGAGAAGTCCTGGTCTAGCTCTTCCCACTGGTTGGCTGGTCTGTAGTAGACACCCACCGTAAGGTCCCTTTTGCCATGCCCCCCTTGTAGTTTGACCCATAGTTTCTCTGCCCGACCCTCCTTTAACCCGAAGCTAATCCTTGGTGATGTGAGGTGCTCTTTGACATAGAGCACAACCTCCCCATCTTTCCTCTCTGTCCTGTCTCTTCTATATAGGGTGTACCCCCGAATGCCCACCGCCCAGTCATAGGCTTATTCTCTTATATTGCATATACACATTTTAAAACATACTTACACATTTATAACATGTTCAACATGACCTTTTACTGGTCTCCCTTTCTCATCCGAACCAGGCTTTGCAGCCCTACCTACTGTTTGGCTACAGCTGAGGATTGGAAGTGGGTAAACCAACTAAAGCTGAATCCAGACAAGACAGCAGTGACAGTGGTTGGCAGACTCCATGACCTGAGGGGTAACAGGGAGAAGGGCATGGGGGATAGAGACACCTATTATCGATGGGGTTCAACCTCCCCTTCTCATTCAGGTTTGCCTTGTTGTGGGTCCTAGATTCTTTACTGAACTTGAACTCTGAAGTTGCTGTGCTGAATAGGAGCACCTTTCACCACGACAATCTGGTGAGAAGGCTGCAGCACTTTCCTTCAGATGTGGATCAATCATTTTTTTGTACTTTTAAGACTAGACTACTGCAATGTGTTATATGGGGGGGCTGCCCTTGAGGACTGTCTGGAAGCTGCAGCCGGTGCAAAATGTGGTGGCTTGCCTTCTAAATGGGATGGGTCACCAGGAGTATAGTTATTGTTCCAGAGTCTGTATTGGCTTCTGATAGCTTTCTGGGTACAATTCAAGGTACAGTTTTTAACCCCAGAGACCCTAAATGGTCTGGCCCCTACTGATTAAGGATCTGCCTCCTCCCTTATATCCCACTGTAATCCTTAAGGTCAGCCAAGAGTAATCTCCTGCAAGTATCATCTGTGCACCAAGTTCAGTTGGCAAAAATATATGGAAGGTTCTGCTCCTCAGCTCTAGAATTCCTTCCACCTTGCAGTGTGTCAGAGCCCGAGCCTAGACAACTTCCAGAAGTATCATAACATCTTCTTCTGCAGCATGACTTGTGTAAAAGGGCCATATGATTGCTCAAAGCTGCAGTATGAGTTCAGGATCCTAAGGAGAGGAAGGATGGAAAGCAGCAGAGTAAAGACCCTGGACTTCAGAAAAGCAGACTTTGCCTTGCTCAGGGAACTCATGGGCAGGATCCCTTGGGAAGCCAGACTGAGGGGGAGAGGAGTCCAAGAGAGTTGGCTGTACTTTGAAGAAGCCCTACTGAGAGTGCAGGAACAAACCATCCTGATGTGCAGGAAGACTAGAAAGTATGGCAGAAGACCAGCTTGGTTTAGCAGGGAATTCTTCAGTAAATTAAATCACAAAAAAGAAGCTGATAAAGAAGTGGAAACATGGACAAATAACTAGGGAAGAGTAGAAGAGCATTGCTCAGGCATGCAGGGATGAAGTCAAGAGTGCCAAAGTGCAACTGGAGTTGCTTCTAACAAGGGATGTGAAAGGTAACAAGAAGGGTTTCTACAAGTATGTTAGTAGCAAAAGGAGGATCAGGGACAGTGCGGGTCCCATCCTAAATGGGGGAGGCAAACTAGTGACAGAAAATGCAGAAAAGGCTGAAGTACTTAATGCCTTCTTCACCTAAGTCTTCACAGGCAAGGCCAGCTCCCAGACTACTGCACCAAGCAGCACAGTTTGGGGAGGGAGGAGCAGCCAAAAGGGGCGAAAGAACAGGTTAGGGAATATTTAGAAAAGCTAGACATATACAGGTTTCCCTCCCCAACCATCGTTTTGCCAACCATGGTTCTGAATATCCACGCTTAATATTTTATATACCATTTTGGCTACCACGGTATACAGTTTTGAGTAAACATGGTTTTCCATGACTGTGCATGAGCCCACCACCTGCCATTTTTCGCATAAGCCTCTGGTCTTGCCAACCACAGTTTTGCCAACCATGGGAACTTTCAGGAACCTAACCCCAGTGGTTGGCGAGGGAAACCCATACAAATCCATGGGGCTGGATAGGATGCAGCTTAGAGTTCTGAGAGAGCTGGTGGATGAGATGGCAGACCCACTAGCCATGATCTTTGAAAACTGATGGAGATAAGGAGAGGCCCCAGATGACTGAAAAAGGGCAAACATACGACCCATATTTAATAAAGGGAAAAAGGACAATCCAGGGAACTACAGACCTGTCAGCTTCATCTCACTCTCTAGAAAAATCATGGAGTAGATCTTTAAGGAATCCATTTCTAAGCACTTGGAGAAGAGGGTGATGAGGAACAGTCAGCATGGATTTACCAAGGGCAAGTCATACCTGACCAACCTGATTGCCTTTTATGACAAGGTGACTGGCTCTGTGGATGTGGGGAGACCAGTGGATGCAGTGTACCTTGATTTTCAGCAAAGCTTTTGATACAGTCTACCACAACATTCTCACAGGCAAGCTAAGGGAGTATGGGCTGGATGAATGGACTTCAAGGTGGATAGAAAAATGGCTGGATCATCAGGCTGAGAGGGTAATAATCAATGGCCCAATGTCTACTTGGCAGTCAGTATCAAGTGGAGTGCCCCAGGGGTCAGTCCTGGGGTCGGTTTTGTTCCATGTCTTCATCAACAGCCTGGGAGATAGCATACAGTGCACCCTCAGCAAGTTTCCAGATGACACCCAGCTGGGGGGAGCAGCAGATGCACTGGAGGGTAGGACTAGGATTCAGTGTCCTAGACAAATTGGAGGACTGAGCCAAAAGGAATCTCATAAGGTTCAGCAAGGACAAGTGCAAAGTTCTGCACTTAGGACAGAACAATTCCATGTAATCCCATGATTCTTCCAGGCTGAGTGGCTGGGCAGCAGCTCTGCAGAAAAGGACCTGGGGATTACAGTGGACAATAAGCTCAATATGAGCTAACAGTGTGCCCTTGTTGCCAAGAAGGCTAATGTCATACTGGGCTGCATTGGTTGGAGTGTTGCCAGGAGGTCAAGGGGTATGATTATTTCCCTCTATTCAGCACTGGTGAGGCCACATCTGCAGTACTGTGTCCAGTTTTGGGCCCTCCACTACAGAAAGGATAAGGACATATTGGAAAGTGTCCAGGATACGGCAACAAAAATGCTGAAGTGGTTGGGGGACATGACTTCTGAGTAGAGGCTGAGGGAACCAGGCTTATTTAGTCTAGAGAAGAGAAGACTATGAGGGGATTTAATAGCAGCCTTTAACTACCTGAAGAGGGGTTTGAAAGAGGATGGAGCTAGACTGTCCCTTGTGGTGGTAGATGACAGAACAAAGAACAACGGTCTCAAGCTGCAGCAAGGGAAGTTTAGGGTACATATTAGGAAGAATTTTAGTAAAGCACTGAAACAGATTACCCAGAGAGGTTGTGAATTCTCCATCCTTGGTGGTTTTTAAGACTCCCCTAGACAAAGCTTTAAGTTGGGGATGATCCTGCTTTCAGTAGGGAGTTAGACTAGATGACCTCCTGAGGTCCCTTCCAACACCACTTTTCTATAATTCTGTGATGACTTAAGTAGGCAGAGTTACGTTTTGGGGCACTGTCTGGAAGGTTTGTTCTATTACCTATTACTTTATTTTAATATTTTTGTCTGTCTTTATAATCTATATGGTTTTACTATAAACTGCCCTGATCCTCCTTTGAGGAGGGTGGTATATAAAATAAATAAATACTTCTAAGAGATTCTATGACAGCTATAGTAAAGGCTTCTAAATAGTATCAAGTGTCATTAAAAATGCATGACTTTATTAGATAAAAATTCAAGGGTTCTTTATTCAGACTTCATCAAATGGTTTTAGTAAAAACAAAATAACCGGCCTTTTCTTTGTCTACCTAAGACTTCCCTTCCTCTCTCCCCATTTTCTACCTATACATGCATCTCTTCTTGGAGCAGGTGCTAAATCACTTTTTTAGTACTACTCACTACAGGCTGGATCTTCACTCAAAGTCAACAGTATCATTTCCACTGTTTTCAACAGGGATTTAAAAAAAAACAATTCCCCCCCCAGCACCGCAAACTGCATATACCACACAAGCAGGCAGATACTGTGCAGGGGTGTACCCCGGGGACCACTAGCAGTGGCACAAATATGTGCCACTGCTACTTGTCCCTGGGGAACACACATTCCCCCTCATGGGGACATGCCCTAGGAACCTTCAGCTGGCATAAAGAATTTTAACAAGGAAATACATGCATGGAAGTAGCTGAGGGAGGCATTCAATCTGCCTGAAAAAAAAGTGCAGAAATGGCTATAAGATGCAGAGAAATAACAATCCGAACTGACATAATGAAATGCGGAGGGGCCACATTAAAAGACTAAATTAGTTAAAATAGGAAGAGGCAAAATTAGAGTTATGCAGGCCCGTTAATGGTGAAATGCAATAAGCTTCAAGTCAATACAGTAGAAAAGCAGGAAAACAGAAGGGGTTCAAAGCTCCTTTCAGGCCAGTACTTGCATGTGGGCTTAAGAGCTTTGCTCACTTGAGGTCTGAAATATCAAAGAATAGAATACTTTTCTAGTTAATTAGAAGTAGAAAAATGGAACACAGGCATACCATTTTGCAAGTCTTGCTTTGCCAGTTCTGGCAAGTGGACTTAAATGTAGCTGTCACAGTATAAATATCTTGCATTAACACCACTTGGATTTGAGAAATGAGAATTGGCTCTCTTTTTATGGGAATCAATAATATACAGTAAAAACTGACTGTTTTGGTTTCTCACCCCAGCACAGAATAAATTTATATATTCACAATTTTATCCTTCACTACCCATGACTATTTGACAAACAAGACTAAAGTTAAACCCTGTAAAAAGTGCATATTTCCAATACTGTTTACAGGCGTTCTCTTTCCAGACCCATTCATTTTTAGTAGAAGATTATTATCTAGTATGATCCAGTCAAATTTGCTGATAAGAAGCTATTCTGAATCTTCCATGCTACATTTATACTAAATGTATCACTTGCTTGTGATGGAAGATATCCACGTTATTTATAAGTTTCTGATTTTAATGCTCTGCTTGTGTCTCCTGATATCAAATGGTATGATCTACCAGAAATTAATTCATAGCAGGAAATGAACAATTTCAATGGGCTTCAGGTTTAAAAACGAACGTACTACACACTCAATAAAGAAGATAAAGAGAAATTCAACAGAATGACTAAGCTATGATCAATAAGATTAATTAGGGCTTGTGTAATTACACCTCACTAGAAAGAGAAAATAGGAGTGCTTCTTTATTGTCTACGACCATAAATATGAAGTTGGTGTGTTTGAATGCTGTACTGCTGTTCTGATTTTCCTCCCTTGGGTTGTAGACATTGGTAGTGACCATATGAAGTGGTATAGTGGCCATATAAAGCCAATGTAGCCTTTCTATATGAGAAATTCTTACTTACTAGCTGTTGTTTAATTAAGTTCTAGTGGCCCTGTATCTTTCCTTTTTGTGTATTTATGACTTCTTCAGGCAAACAATCTATGGTACAACAGGTATCCACCTTACAGATGGCTTATGGTTACTTAAAAATGTATTGATTGTCCCAGATAGGAAGGATACAGCACATCATGACTCATCAACATCTACCTGATATGATAAAAATTATAATTCCGGACTCTTCAGATACCAGAAAATTGGTCTAAAACTATTTAAATAACTTTTAAAAATTACTGCAGTCTAAAGACTGCATTTATAATTCTTTTTATAAAATACATTCTATTAATAATTTTAAAAATTGTTTAGCAGTTAATCAATTTACTATTAAATTGACCACAGTAAAATTTTACTTCAATTTCCTCTTTTTGCAAGAACTTGTATTGTAAATTGTGACACAATAGCTGGAACAAGTGAAAATCCTAAATAGAGTCCTTCCAGTAAACTCCTTAACTAACAAGCAATTTAGAAGCACTGACAAATTAGAAATGTTGTATACCCATGGCAGGATAAAAAATGAGACCATTTCTTGAAAAAATTATCCACAAAAAAAGTTATCCATGCAAATAAGCTTATACTCATACACGCACACAAGTGTGTGTGCATATTACACTTACATTTAAGACATTTCATTGAGGCCTTTATGAAAAGACCATTCAACGATAAAAGTAGTTGCCACCAGGTACTATATTAAACTTTTTTTAATTAAAGGGATTATAATCATACAATACAATAAGAATTATACATAACAAAAGATAAAACAGAATGAATGTGAAAGCAGTACTATTTAGAGCTAGTGAACAATCAAAGCTTCAGGAAAACCTTATTCTTTGGATCTTACTAGAGAACATATATAAGGCATGGCAGCACATAATTTCTAATTTACAACATTGTAAAAATGTTTCTGAATATTAAATGATGAATATCTCATCAACAATAATTTTGCTCTTTTTCATTGTACATGAAATGAAGGGAAGATAATTTTTTTAAGTGTATACTTGTAAGATTTTTTGATTAACTATCACTAGAGTTGGGTGACAACATATTTTAATTTGTTTCTGAAGTAAAACTGTGCAGTGCTTACAGCTTCAAAACTGTAATCCTAAAATGTTAGTTTAAGTAGTTTGGAAATCTGTCTGCTCCCATTTTCCCAGCTAACATGGAATCTGTACGAAGAGCAGCAGCTTCCTCACCCAAAATGCCATACTATTTCCACCCTAACTTGAAGAAAGAACCACAGGGACAAAAGGTTAATTCCGTTTCTTTGCATTTGGCCTCACACTTTGGATAAGTATGCCAACTATGAGGACTGCTTCAGTAATGTAGACAACAGTTTATTGGAGACTAAAAAGATTATTCACTTGTTTCACAAGAGCTGAACAGCTATTAGTGATGTATGATGAATCACTGAATGGCTGCAAAATTTACAGTCTCAATCTCTTGAGCATCAAAACTTTGTATATTCATAGCAGTGGTTTTCAACCTTGTTGAACCCAAGAAACACCTTTGAACATACCAGCTCTTAACTTTCACTCATTTTTTCTGAGTACAGGTAAGTATCAGACCAGGTAGGTTTAAGCACGCAGAGAAGCCAAAGCACTTACATAACTGGTTAATAAGCAACCAGATCAGGTCAACAGGAGCTTCCCTAATTATTTTTTCATTCAAATTTAAGTTTTAAAGACATTCTATTCCATTAATATTCTATTCCATGAATATTTATGCCAAGTGTTTGGTCAGAAAACTGTTACAAAGTTCTAATAAATACCATCACCTTGAAAATTAGAAGTTGCCTAAGATATTCTTGACATTTAAAAGCACATTTTAACTAAATGTAAGCAGTGAAGTTAATAGACCATTAAGGTATTGTATTTTCTGACATTTGGGCAAAGAAAATCTAAGTCACGATTAAACAGCAACCTTAACTTTAACAGGCCTGTGTGTGCATTTAACTGTTTGAATTATACTGCCCTTTCAGTACCTATGGTCAATGCTCACAGGGAGCATGAGACTTGCACGTGGGGGATTGGGGAGTGAACCACTCAACTCTTTTGTACAAGGCTAAGGACAATTCACAGTGATGTAGTTAAAGTAATGCAAGCTTCCTTGTGGAAAGGATCTCAGCCTGGAGAAGAACTTTGAGGTAGGATGAGTGGGCATTGCAGGAAAAAAATAACTGGGAGACATTTGGAGCAAGAAGTAACACTGTAAGAATGCTGAAGGGAGGGAACTGAAAGGAATGGGAGGACACTATGATGTTACAGCAGAAAATGGGATTTTACAGGGAAACACATTTTAGAAAAATGTAGGGGGACAATGGTTGGAAATGGAAAACAAAAAGTTAAGAAATTGTCCAAACAGACGAAAACACAAAGAAACAGACAAAACAGGAAGAGGGAGAGCAGGAGACTGCTGCAAAAAGACTCCAAAGGATCTGGAGACAAAGGTGTTCCATTCCAAAAAAGTTGGGTAACATTGCATTATAGTATAGCACAACTCATATGGAGGAATAAATATAAAATGGCTTTCTTTAATTTTTCTTAATATTAAAGTGAATGGACATATATGAATTTGAATCCAAGTGCAAAACGCTGACTCAGTTGCTTAAACAAGAAAAGCACTCTGACTCTTAAGACATTTATATCCAAATGGTTAGAGAAAGTTTTTGAATAATCCAGAGCTGACATTTGTTACAGAAAGTATCTCATAAAGCTAAAGCAAATGGATCTGGGAAAGGTGATTAAGAATTCCCAATGAAGGAAAATCTACTTATTTGATAGGACTATGTGAAATCAACATAGTACCACATGGTCTCAACTGCTGTGTTCTCTCCCAGATGCATATATATGTGGCAAAGTACTCAAAAGGAAACAGCTGGCTAGGCAGAAATATAGACACCCTTTCAAGGTGCTTGCGGGGCATATGATGCGGACAACATAAAAATTTAGGATTCCACGGGGGGGGGTGGGGAAGTCAGCTATGACTTTTACAATATATACTTATAAAGCAGGGATGAGCAAAATATGGTCCGCGGGACCCATAAAAAATTCAGAAAATATTTATCTACTGCCTGTCAGAGATGACAGAAGCCAGGGGCAGTAGGACCCAAGAGGAGCCGGTAGCAGGAGATGGGAGCCCAGCCCCCCCCTGTAGTCCCAATATGTTAGATTTTAGACATAAGGCCTAAATTTAGACATGATACTTTATTTTTGCAATATGCTTCTGTATATAACATGGCTTGTCAATAGCTTCTGTATATAGGTTAAAGGCAGCTTTGCACATAGAGTTTCACAATTGCACCTGTTCAATGACCTAGAGTTACAAGAAGATAAGGGGTTACTAAAGGACACTGAGTTTACCACAGCTTCCCCAACACGCATGTGCCATCCTCTATCCCATAAGTTGAGTCTAACTTGAAAGGCCCTGACATCCTGTGGAAACTTAGACGTAACAGTAAAATTGTGAAACTGCCAATAACTGCTTAACACGCTATGGTTCTTTGTTTAGATAAGCTATAAAAAGACCCTCGGACAAAGACCGGGCGTCGACTCTGCTTTGGGCTACTAGCCCCCTAGTCGAACTTGCTTGCAAACAATAAACATGAGATGGATCCAGCCTGAATGTGTATGACTCTCTCTTGTGGTATATTGGAAAAGCCTCCAGGGACACGAAACTAGCCGTTTGTGCAACAACCCCACCCCACCCCCAGCCATTTCCCTACTTCCTGACCCTGTGCTGCTCCAGCATCATGTGGCTCCCAGCTGCATTGCTGGACTGGGAAGCATGGTGCCCCACTGGTACAGGGGTGTGTGCGCATGGGCAGGCAGGGGCAGAGAGTGAGCGTGTGTGGGCATGTGTGAGTATGTGTAGGCAGGGGCAGTGTGTGTTAGCAGGGGCAGTGCATGCGTGAGTGTAGGCAGGGGCAGTATGTATGTGCAGGCAGGGGCAGAGAGTGTGTATGTGTGTGTGTGTGTGTGTGTGTGTTCATAGGGCAAGTCCCCTTGCTGTACCCCCCCCTCACCATACACATGTATCCACACAACCCCTTCCGCTGCCATACACACAGACCCTCACACCTCCACACCCCATATATCCACACACACACCTGCATGCTCCCTCACCCCACATACCTATAGACCCCCACAAACCTATACCCACCCTCCCACAATATACAAGCGTAGGACTTCATTTTAAGCTACTGTGCAATCACCTCTGTGTACACTACACAAACACATGTAAACCAGGGCAAAAATATTTTTTGAAATCAAATTAATGAATGTTTTAGATATTTGCTTTTTAGAATAAAATTCAGTATTTTTCTGGTTCTGAGATTGCAAAACCCCTTGCTGAAAAGAGTACTTCTGGGGGCAAGGGGTAGGTCTTCTGGGGGCAAAGGTCCGGGGTTACGGGGCGGGAATTCCAGTCCCAAGATGGTGACCAGGGGATGGGGCACCTGTCAAGGGGCAGGGCTACCCATGCAGCCCTCAACAACTTGCTAAAAAACTCTGTAAGCGGCCCTCCCCCCAAAATAATTGCCCGCCCCTGTTGTAAAGTGTACTGTCTATCTTTGTCTTTAATAACATTTTTCTAATGGTATGACAATGTCTGTTACTATTTATCATTTTTCTATAATCCATTTTTATTTTTTTATCCTTCTACTGCATATGTTAGTTTCTTGAACAGTTAATAAATACTGTAATTATATTTACTCATTTACATTTAACTTGCAAGTTAAAAAACAGGCCTACACACTGTTTTCCCCTTTCTGGTCCCAACTACAAGGGCTGCTCATTGGAAAACCGATATTATCAGAAAAATCAAGGAAGTAAAAGCTGAGCAACTGAGAATAGTATCTGTAAAGTGACTAAACATATAAGTCTTTGTTAATATAACTGGAATGGCTACTTAACAAGTTGGAACAAATAAGCCTGTGTTAAAGACTTACCTTCTTTGAATTATCAAAATAGGGGTTGGAATTCAGAGTAAACATCTCAGATATTATTAAGACTTGAGAAGACCAAAACCTAGCATTTCTGACAACTTTAACATTTAAAAAATCATTAGGAAAGAGAAAAGTGCTAAAGCACTCCAAACCAAATTTAAAAAAATCCTCTGCTAATCACTTCTAAGGATACAAGTTTTCAAATCATCTTTCTGACACTACTTTGAAGAATGAGTTTATTACGCACAGAACTGTTAATACATCATTCATTATACATCATTCTGCCTCAGAATTTCTTTCATTCAGAAGCAAGTCAGAGACTAGGCTGTCAAGTCAGGCATCATCATGTAATGGCCGAACACTAAAGACAGTTTCAAAACCACAATGAAAGCCAGCTAAAATATTTAAGACAAAGTTTTAAAAATAAAGCTATACACATTAACATATAATGCATAAGGTCATGCTGGAGGGAGAAGCAGAGAAAGAACATTCTTTCCACGCTCACTTTTTTTTTCAATCTTTGCTTCCTTAGCTTTATTTCTACATTAATATCGATATTCAGTTAAATATTGTCACTTATTTTTCCATATTACAACCCCTCATGGTACAGAAACTAGCTTTGTATAAATAATTTATTATAAAAGGAGACCTACACTAACATGCTCCTTCCACTGTAGGAGAAAAGAATGAAGTTATGAAAAGGGATTCTTTTGTTCTTGCAGAACATAGCTCTATGAATTATTATAATTTTAATATATTACAATCTAATAAATTTACCACAGTGAAAAGAAAATATGAGCTGCACCTAACTGTGTAACAGCGGATGTCTTTACATGTGCTCTCCAAGAGCCACTCTCAATAAAAGCCCCCACAGTGTCTCATGTATTCAGCATCCTGCACTTCAAAATGGCGGCAGGGGCACTTTAACTAAAGCTCATTCAACGAGCTTTAAAGCACCCCTGCTGCTATTTTGAAGCATGGGGATGCTGAATATGTAAGATGAGGAGGCTGCTGGAGCATATTAATTAGCATGCTCCAGCAGACTTGATTAATTAAGTCTGCTTCGATTCACTGTAATTACAGCACGTCAGAGGAGTGTCCTTGCACATCTACAGGCATCCCGTATCTCCAAAGGAGGCTTCTTTATAAATAACACAGGGAAAGAAAAAAAAATCAGCAAACTGGGAGATCAGCAACTCATCTGCCTTTCAGTTTTGTCATAGCCTTAGTCTTCGCCTAGTCATTGAGGAATTGGGTTTTATGCTTCTGAAGCAGGTATGTCTTTACAGAGTAAGGCACTATGAAGTAGAAAGCTTCAGTACTTACCAGAGTGCTTTGATCCACCTCCTCATAACTTGCTGCCATGAGTCAGCAATTAGAATTGTGTCCTTTTGCAATAGTTAGCTTTTTAATAACCTCCAGTGTAGTTTAAGGTGGGGCTGCTTAAACAGTCGGGAAATTTGGCTGGCGGTGAGGGAGTGGTGTCAATTAATGCTGCAAATGCTTCCCTACCACCAAAATTTCCAAGCTCTGGGGGCTAGATAACAGGTGCTGTGTGCAAGGCAGGGCCAGCACGTACAGGGCTGGGATAGCAGGCCTGATCCAGCATGAGCAGAGCCAGGGCAGTGGGCCTAATCAGATGCATGCAGGATCAGGGCCTGGATAGAAGGCCTGATCCAGTGTGTGCGAGCTGGAGCATAGGGCCCAATCTGGTATTCACAGGGTCAGGGTTGCAGTTCAATTTAGGATGCGTGCTGGACAAAGCCTGCAAGCCAACCCTGCACCACTTCTCCAGTTGACAGGGCCAAAAGTTTGGGCATGATTGGTTTAAGGAGTTTTATATGTTAATATAATCATATTTGTGCCCTACACCTGCTAGTTTTATGAAGGTTTATAGTTCATGTACTGAACTCCTCTCATGAAATTAGAGTGAACTGTCCTCTATCCTGGTGTACAACAGACCAAGTTGTAAGCAGTCTTTCAGTATGAATCTGCATTAGTGTTGCTATGCAACTGAAGGCTCAAGTGCCTTTAGGGGCAACATTCATCTTGCACGCACCAAATTTCACTGCATTCTTCAGTAGCTCAGGATAAAGAGACAAGGCTGAGAGTAGGTTTGGTGTCTCCAGCCAGAGCATACTGATTTTAAGTGAAGAAATACTCCTGAGTGCACACTTGCAGGCATCTTTTAGGATGCATAAGTTTGACTAATTTAAATAGGACTCTGGAACGCTACTGAAAAAGAGAAATACAGCTTGATTGAAAGAGCAAGGACAAATGTTTAATTAAGAGCAAGGCATCAACAGCAAAATCTCAAGCATCTTTCACCACCAGCAGCTGGCTATTTTGCTCAGCTGTGGTGCATTTGGCCAGGGCAGCTTATAGGAAAGTCACTCCTGGCATGAATTCATTAACACATTAACTTTAATTACCAAAGCAATGTCATACCCCAGCAGTAACTAGGGCTTCTTCCCAAGATGAAACTAGACATGTTTAGCTGAAAGAATTGGAGATGTTCTCACAGCAAATTGACCAGCTGGCAATGGTTATGCTGATCTAGACCTGCAAATACGCTAAACAGGGCTGTGACCCCCCCAGCACATGTAAGCTGATTGAAACAGAATTTCATAGCATTACATGCACTGATTGTGGTTCCCACTGACTTCAGTGTAAGCTACAGATTATGCCTCTCTTTGGTGTGTAGCATACTCCTG
>NW_005842246.1:883669-899518 GCF_000455745.1 Alligator sinensis
TAGATGTGCAGATCATGGATTGGCTTTACTAGCTTATTTTGTAGGTGATGAAATAAGGCGTGGATGAACTTTTGAAACAAAACAAACCTCAAGGTAAGAAATATTTGAGGGAAATACTGAGAAATACTGGTTAAAGAAATCTGCCAGAGAAGTCTGCAATCAAACCAATGTCTGTCTTTTGTCTGGCCTGCCTCTCTGGATGGATGAAAAACTGTTGAGTTACAATGTTTGATCAGTTTATGGTTTAATCTTCCATAATCCAATGTTGAATCCAAGATCACTTATAACATCTGAAACAGCACACAGGATCACAATGCATGTGATATTGTAGATTAAAGGGTTCATGGTCAGACCATAGAGTCTAAAGGGTGTATTTGACTCATTCAGGAGTTTTGTACACAGTTTTAAAACATTGTTCACTAGTGAGAACTGTTCTTTCTCGTCTGGCTTCCTCTCCATCCTTAGGCACAAGCTTATCTGCTCAGTGAGCAGGATTGAAGTATTACTGTATTTCTTGTTGGTTTCAGAGCCCAGTGAAGCCAGGCGACGTAAAAAGAGGAGGAGGGCTGCTTCCCAGATGAGGAACTCCCAGTTGTAAGCAAAATTCAGGAATGTTTTGTGACCTTTTAGAATTTGTGCACAGCATATAAAAGCAATTGAAAGAGCCAGTAAAAAAACAGATGATACAACTATGTCCACAGATCGCTGGAGCCCTTGCCTCCTAAGATAGGAGCGAAGGGACAACCAAATCTTAATATTTTTCACCTTCTTGAGCCTGAAGTGGGGGATTTTATATTTCCTGGCTTTCCGAGCAGATGTGGTGTGGCTAAAAAGCTTGGCAAACAAAAATTGCTGTTTGTAAGTTCTCTCAGCAACGCACATCATGAAGAAAAATATCCAGGTTAGGCACAGACGCTCAAGGAAGTTAATCACAGACAAGACAATGACAGGGGTAATAATAGGTCCCCCACAGAAGAAATTCAATAGTTCCTCCACAGAAACAGATTGCAGCTGCTCAAAGTTTTTTGTATGGAAGAGTCGGAGGAGGGAAGGAAGAAATGCTAACCCTATTGTGATAATGTTTCCAAGAATCTGATAGCCCACTCCCTGTTGATAGGCATTAACTTTGCTCATGATTATGCTGCTGATTTCCAACACAGACATGTCCACCTTCTTGTATTCATTCCCCTCCCAGATTAGAGCGCTCACTTTTGCAGATACAGGGCTTGTATTCTGAAGCCAGAACAAACGGTTCTGTTGGAAAACATCATCTTTCAAGTCCCATTTACTTCCTCTTGCATTAGCTGCTTCACTGTCACTAGTGTAGGAGGAACGGCATTCTGAACCATGAAGTAGGTCATCCCAAAGCATGTCCTCTGTCTCTGAATCATAGTGGGTGCTCTCCAAGTCCCTCTGGGACACACTGCAGCTCCGGGACCCAGAACTGAAACAAGATCTTGTCTCCTGATTTAAGCTTGTTGATTCTACTTCAGATTCTACCATACTGTTAGACCCTCTGGTATCTTTAATGGTTTGCTTAACTTGTGAGACTGGCTGATTTAGAGAAATAAGAGGCTTCCTGTTCTTATTTTCATTGTCACTGGACATTCCTTCTATGCTTCTGAGTAATAAAGTTCTCTGTGCCACAGCTTCAGCATCCTCACTGCTTGACAGCTCATCAGATATGCCACCCAGGTGCACACTGGCATCCCAATGTTTCTTTTCCTCATCTGAAAGTTTTTCTTTTTCTTCAAAGTGTTGTGGCTTATATTTGGATCTGGGATGCCGATGTTTAATGTCATTATGCCCAGAACTTGCACCATTTTCTGTTTCAGTCCCATTTTCAGCTACCAGTTTCACCCTCCTGAAACTCCTTTGGAAGACCAGGCCAAACAAACTATTGATAAGGGATAGAAGTTCTGATTGCTCTTCTCCTTCAATGGCTTTATCAGAAGAGGAACAACTGCCAGAAACACTGTACCCATCTGCACCTGCCAATTTGTTTAATTTTCTCCTCCTGTTGCTGCTGGTGATTCTGTGGTTTCTGGAGGGCTTGCATTTCTCGGTAGATGCTATCTGACAATGAACAGTTCCTGTCAGTAGCATAAGGCACACTGATCCAATGATTTCACTTGCACTCACAACAGGTTTCAGGAAATACAACACAACTGCAAGCACTTGCATAAGATAAAGCACCAGAAGCCACATAAAAATATGCTGGGATGTAACTTGTATCCACCAATGGCTGAAAAGTGGAAAAAACACAACCCGCACAATCCCTTTGCTAGTGCAGCCAGTTAGCGATGTCCATGGACTTGCAGGTTTGTCTTTGGCAAATGTGGAACCTTTGATTAGGTCAACATCTATTAGGTCTGGTTGCTTGTAGCCTTTCTTTTTGGGTTTGTTATTGAAGCTCTTGATCTTACTCTGCTCCAGTGACTTCTCCCAGATCTGCTGGTTGTAGGCCCCAATCTTGTTCTGGTACCACGAGATGGCATCCCTACTGCTGGTGGCCATTGGGCTGGACTGAAGGAGGCAGGTGCACTCTGCTGGGGCCAGCCACGATGCCTGGCTTGGGGTAAGCGGCTACAACACCGCCCTGCTTGGCTGCTCTTACCCTGAACTGAGTCACACTGTAGCCTGGGGCCTCTTGCTGCCACCCTGAATGCTCCCTCGGGGGTGTGCTGTAAGCAGAGATGACAGCCCACTTAGCAAGAGGTCTGCTTTCTTTCCTGTATTTGCGGAACACCAGAATGTGCTGTGCTGCTCCTTGACGGTGCATTCTAATATTTGCATGTACGTGGAAACAATCCAAGGTTCCAATGGTGTGTGCTCCTTATGGAATGTACTGTATGCATGCTCTGCCCCCCATGATGCTGCACCCCCAAGAGAATGAAAAGTTTTAAGCAGACATCCCAAAAGGCTGAGCAGAAAATCTGTCAATCTGCTGGACCTGCTCTAATGATTTTTTTTGTTTATTGGTGCTATTTATACAGACAAACACATCAAGATGCTGCACTGAACTGAAAATTCTGACTGGCATCAGCAGGCTTTTGACTGACTAATGATAAAAAAATCAACCAACTTCCCACCCCCAAACACCACTATAGCCCCTGCACTGACCTGAAATCTGTGACTGACATCAACAGGCTTCTGACTGACTAATAGTAATAAAAAACAACTCCCCCCCCCCCCCCGCCCCCCCCAAACAGCACTATCGCCCCTTCACAAGATCATCCCGCTGTACTTGGCCTTGGTGAGGCTGCAACTGGAATACTGCATCCAATTCTGGGCTCCACAATTCAAGAAGGATGTGGAGAAGCTTGAGAGTCCAGAGAGCCATGTGCATGATCAGAGGGCAAGAGAACAGGCGTCATGATGACAGGCTGAGAACCATGAGACTCTTCAGCCTGGAATAGTGCAGGCTAAGGGGTGACCTGGTGGCTGCCTATAAGTATATAAGGAGTGTGCATCAGGATCTGGGGGAACTCTTGTTCACCACAGTGCCCCAAGGGATTCATAGATGCTAGGGTCGGAAGGGACCTCAATAGATCATCGAGTCCGACCCCCTGCATAGGCAGGAAAGAGTGCTGGGTTCAGATGACCCCAGCTAGATGCTTATCTAACCTCCTCTTGAAGACCCCCAGGGTAGGGGAGAGCACCCCCTTCCTTGGGAGCCCATTCCAGACCTTGGCCACTCTAACTGTGAAGAAGTTCTTCCTAATGTCTAATCTAAATCTGCTCTCTGCTAGCTTGTGGCCATTATTTCTTGTAACCCCCGGGGGAGCCTTGGTGAATAAAACCTCACCAATTCCCTTCTGTGCCCCTGTGATGAATTTACAGGCAGCCACAAGGTCGCCTCTCAACCTTCTCTTGAGGAGGCTGAAGAGGTCCACGTGCCCCAGTCTCTCCTCATAGGGCTTGGCCTGCAAGCCCTTAACCATACGAGTGGCCCTTCTCTGGACCCTCTCCAGGTTATCCACATCCCTCTTGAAGTGCGGCACCCAAAACAGCACGCAGTATTCCAACTGCAGTCTGACCAGGGCCCGATAGAGGGAAAGTATCACCTCCTTGGATGACAAGGTCCAATGGTCACAAACTCCTTCAAGACTGTTTTAGGCTGGACATAAGGAAAAACTACTGTCTGAGCCCACAAGGGCTGCAATAGACTCCCTCCAGAAGTAGTGCAAGCACCTACTCTGGGCTCTTTTAAGAAATGTTTGGACGCTTATCTTGCTGGGATCCTTTGACCCTAGATGACTTCCTGCCCCTGAGGCAGGGGGCTGGACTCGACGATCTTCTAAGGTCCCTTCCAGCCCTAATGTCTATGAAATCTATGAAGATGCACAGTATACAGCTACCATTAACATCCAATTATAACAAATATTTGCCCATTAATTTTTTTAAGCAGTGCTATAGATGAGTCTGCCCAATGGTCAGGGAGGAATAGTAATTTTTCATTTAAATTTGTTGGGATCATAACCCCAGGAACTCCCCTCTCCTAGCTGAGACACGATTTAAACCAGGGATTAGTATTCTATTATGAGCGGTGGGTAGGCTGCCGATTTCCCTGACCGTTGAAGACCCTCCCCTTGTACTGCCCAAGCCTTCTGATGCCTCCTTCACCACGTGTCGCTGCTTCCTCCCTCTGTGCCACATGCCACCAATTCCCATCCCCACTGGCAGTTGGAAAGGATAAATTCAGTTGCAAGATTAAGCAGTGCCTGCTGCAGGGGATGACGGAAAGCCGGTGGGAGGGTTGCAGTACTGGGGCGCTGCAGAGGTGATTCGTGACACAGAGCAGGGTGGAGAAGGGCTGATTTATCCCCCATGCCACCGTGGCTGAATCAGGCCTTCACAGGCCAGATACCATTACTCTGCAGGCCATATATGGCCTTCAGGAGGTAGGTTGCTAACCTCTGATTTAGATGCATAGGTTTAAAAATCACTCTTTCAGACCTAAATCATCTTGCAATTCGTTGCTGAACAGTGGTACAACTTCAGAGAGAGGGCCTTCATCCAGGTGCATTTATAGCCTGGTTAGTTTGGGTTGCAATTTGACCACATCCTCCCCTGCTTCCCCGCTTGGACTGAGAAGACCACTTATCCTGCCAGTTACAGCATTCATAGGGGACATGGAATATTTCATAACAAAGTGACACTGCTAGTGGCCATATCCTGAAAGAAAAGAGTGCAGGCACTACCTCAGGAGAGAAGTTCAAGCTACAGATTCCAAGTGGACAGTGGCACCTCCATGCAGGTTCATACAGAGTAAAGCAACTAATTTCCAGAGAGCAGCAAGGAGTTCAGACAGATCCCCTCACTAGGCTTAGCATTTTCTACTGGCTAGCTCCACGCAGCTCTGTATTCTGCATTTAAGTTTTTTAATACAATGCAAAAAACAACAAACAAGTGAAATGGATTCACTTCATCCCCAAAGGTCAAGTTAATCTAACATGCATTTCAATTTATATTAGTTTTTCTGATTTTCCTTTTTGAAGGCCGCAATAAAAAAAAAGTTTCTCCGCATGATAACATTTCTTAGAAGTTGGTTAAGGCATCAGTTGGAATTGATTAAAAGCAGGGGTGCTCAATCTCTGGCCCATGGACCAAATGCAGCCTGCAGAGCCTTGGAATCCACCCTGTGGGGCTCCTGACAGGTTGGGAAATTTGGCAATGGGGGAACAGTGGCAGTTAATACTGCCACCCCTCCCACTGCCAAAATCTCAAGCCCTGCAGGGTGAGTCGGCCAGACTAACATGGCCAGATCAGAGCCAGGCCATGACCCCTTCCCTCCATGTGGCCGGTTTGGAGAAGGGCTATGCACCCTTCCTCTTATGTGGCTGGGCCACGTCTCATCCCCATATGGCTAGTTTGTGGCCAGGCCATGCCCCGTCCTTTCCCACCTCCAGCTCATGGGGCTGGCCTATGACCCCTTCCCTTTGCTCGGCCAGGTTGGAGCTGTGCCCCCCCCATCCCCTGCAGGGCTGGGTCATGGCCCCTCCTCCCCGTGGGCCCAATCCAAGCCCCTTCCATGGCGTAGCTCAATGGAGCCCTGTGGGATCTGGCCTGTGGAGGAATCAGGTACTGCCCATCCGGTCTGCCAGCCATAAAGGTTGAGCACCATTGGCTTAAAGGCTTCCACTCAGACATCTGGTGAACATTTTAGGTATGTACTAGTCTGGCTGTGGTGGTATTTTTAAAATGCATTTTAACCCCATGGATTCCTGTTTTAGTTTTGGTTATTTTGGTTTTATTTTTGGTTTTGTTCTCTGAACATTATCTTCAATGACTTCTGCCACCCTATCAGTAACCAGGCACTGATAGGCATCTCTTACCCATAGGATTTCTATTTCCAGAAAAGCTAAGTAGTTGAGTAAACAACTTATTGCATTTGAAAAAGTTGTGGTTTGCTCATACAGAACAAACTTCAGATGGTTTATCTATTAAGCCACAAAATCTTCATTTTTCCAGTCGGCAAGGCTTTCTATAGAATCGGAGATTTGAAAGAGACCTCAAGGGTCATTTAGTCCAGCTCCTTGAATGAATGCAGGATGTGCTGTTCTCTAATTTTAATGATGAAATGTGTTGAGTGGGCTGAAACGGCCAACTGATCACAGAACAAACTGTATTCACTCATTGTTATGTCTCACTGCTCAGCAGGCATGGTACGATTTTTTCCCCTCAGTAAATAAAGCAGGATTTTGGTAGAACTTTTTCAGTGCAAATTGAAGTTAGATTCTCTTAAAAGTAGTCTGAGTCTTATTTACTTACGTGCAAAGTTAATACACTTAAGTATTTTGTATTTTCCGTGTGTGTTGTAGAAAACGTATTTATGGATAAGTTATGAAAAATGCAAGCTGACAAAATCATTATAGTAATTGCATTGGCTGTGTTTATTAATTTGTCACAATTAAGTCGATAAGAGTTTTAGTAACATCGTTATATTGCTTGATTACTTTTGAAAGTGATCATCTTAAGAACTCTATTTAATTGGAAGCCTCTCAATTTACAAGGTACATTAAACTCTCAGTAGCATTTTAAGATTATTCAACATATGCAGGTCAATTACCAGTAATCACTGTTTTATACAAATGTTCCATAAAAGACCATAGTATGGAACAGACAAAGAGGGGGACTCAAAGTATTTTACATAATACAACTGAATTTCAATGGACATTTTAAGAATGAAAGGATCTTTAGTACTGTACTTTTAACATAAAGCTTTCCTGAAGTGTTTACAGTACTCAAATCTGAGTCAAGATAAAACGACAGTTCTCTAACTTAACACAGATAAAGAAATTTGTCATGACTGCTAAATCACTGAATTGCACTAACTGTACTCATGCCCAGTAGCACATTAATTTTCAGGCTAGAAAATTGCAATTAATTTTCTTAATATTATTATAGTGCTTTTCATTTGCCAGTTAATAAAAATGGATTGCAATCAATCACTGTTAATCCCATTACTAGAACAGAACTGCTCCAAGCAATTTCCATATAAAGACGCCTGTATTCAAGGTGCTTTCTGTGTTACCTCCTCTCTGGGAGCTACGTTCTTTTTCTTTCTTTCTTTCTTTTTTAGTATTTTAAAATGGTTGTTATAATAATGGAAATAAATGATAGTCAGATTATGCTGGGAGAAAAGTTACAGTAGACTTAATAATAAGGGACTCTTGAGAGTCTCATAGTGGTAAAAAAAGAGCCACATACTACTATTTCAGCAATATTTCAACTGTATTTGGCATCTTTTTAATTGTTTCGAATTATTAAAATTCACTGATAGGAATACATCAAACGACCTATCAGTAAGTAGTTATAATCGGGAAACTTTTTTCTTCTGCTAGTTATCATGTGCAGTGAGAAACAGTTAAAATTATTCCACACCTGTCTGACCTTCACAGAGCATAAACCACAAGATTTACAGGAACAATTAATATGATATGGGTAGGAAATATCTTTGTAGAGACTAATGGATTTTCAAACAGCGTTTTGGACATTTTTATTTAGAAAGATATTAAGGTGAACTGATAGTAACCACAGAAGGTTTATATAGGGCAGTGATTCTCAACCAGTGCGCTGTGTCCTACTCCTAGAGGAGGGGCTAGCAAGCTTTTTCAAGCTGTGGGCCAGAACAACACAGCCTCAGTCCAGTGTGGGCTGGGTGGCTTCAGCAGCACATTCAGTAGCAGGGTTTTCTTTTGCCTGCACTGGAGCCACGCAGTTGGGAACTATGTTGGTACTGCTGTTGCTTCTCCTGGCAGCCCACTCCCCGGCTGTGGTGCGAGGGCAGCTTCTAACCAGAAGGAGCTGAGCAGGGTCTGAGCAGATAGACACTGCTTCCACGCTGCTGCCGTTTCTCCTTGCCCCCGGCCTAGCCCCTGCATAGCTCTGACTGGAACCTGCACTCAGCATCGCTTTGGGAAGGAGGGTGGTGAAAAGTGGCAGCAGCATGGGCACAGCTTCCAGCTCCCCAGCTACTCTGCCACAACCCAGGCATAGGCACAGGCAAAGCCCTGTGGTTCTCTGGGCCAAATGCAGTCCACAGGTTGACCCACGCTAGAGTCTCTCTCATGTTACCAAGAGAAAATTCCAGTAATGCTATATTAGGGAAACAAGTATACCAGATAATCCTATACTGGGGAGGCAGGAAAGGAAAACTTAAAAGACTACCACATCAAGAGTAAAAAAGAAAAGAAAACCGTTTATCTTTTCTTAAAGTCTTCCATAGCTGAAGAGGGATTAGCTGGGTGCCAGTGGTAAGGAGCACAAGCTGTTATGTGTACTTAGTGTTATGTAAATGATATGCTTTCTAGAATACACTTATAATTTGTTTATCTCAAATGCCAGAAGCTTGAAATACTACTTGACTGCTATATTCAGACCCTCAAAGGATCAGTTTAGCACATGATGACATATTAGGGAAATCAGAAATTGGTTCTTTAATAATGGTACTTCAACAATTAGGAGAGCCAATTCTGTGCCTCGTATTGAGAAAAACATATCCAAACAGAGACAGTAGAGAAGACAATCACACAAATGATATAAGGCATTGAAAACCTGACCTAGGATGAATAGCTATATTCATCCGTAACAAAATACCACATTATATACCGGGAAAAACTTTTTAAACTGTAAGGGTGGTGGAACACTAAAACAGGATACATAAGGGAGACTGTGGAATCCCCTTCTTGGAAGTGTTTAAAGTAGATTAAAGAAATATTTGCCAGGGATAGCCTTGATTTATGAGTTTTGCCAGAATGGACTAGCTGACCTCTTGTTATCTTGTCTGGTTTTTCTATAATCTCCTGACAAAGGACCATATGACGGATCACAGATTTTTGTATTAAGAAAAAAAGAAATAGAAAAACTAGTCAGCCTAAAAGTATGAGATGTATGCTTGGGAATATCCTAATGTTGCCATTTTTACTTGCATCTTTTTACTAGCTGCTGGGAATTGGGATGTGCATTTTAAGTTAGCAAATATGGCAGTTTCTGCTGCATGAACTTCTACCAGGAAAAAGAGAAAGTAAGTCTGTGTGTGCTGAACAGGGGCTCCATAGCTGCTGGCTACAGACATTTTCCCTTTCAGAGATTCATGCTACAGAAGCTGGACAGGCACTGTTGCGCTGTCCACCCAGCTTGTCTCAAGAAGAGAAGAGGGGTCAGGCATTTTTGGCTTAGCCAGCAGTACCTGCAGTGTTCTGCAGCTAGAAGGTTAACAGAGCAGCCACAATATTTTGCTCCTTCCCAACTGCAGCTACCTGCATATTCTGTAAGGAAAATATAGTTCTGACCTTATTTTCAAGGAAGTGTATATTTTTCTTCATTCTGCCTTTCAAAGACAAGGTATGTATCTAATCTGCAGGTATGATATATGCAAGATAATATGGTAATTTGCATAGGTCATAAAAGTCACGGGCAGTCTGTAGATTTTAATGGAACCACTGAAATTACGGGAGAAGCAGACCATGGATCTGGAAACCAAGATGTGCCCAGCTGTGCCCATTATACAGATACCTATAGTGAAGTGGGGGATGGGAAGAGACAATCTTTTACAAACAGGAAGACATTCTTCCTTCACAGTTGGAATAGATGGCAGAGTTTCTTCAGGCAGAGTAAACATTAATTAGAATAGGTCAGAAACGAGCCAAAAACGGCAGCCTTAGGGAAGTGTATATATTAGAAAAGTAACATGGGAACAAAGAGACAAAGATGGACTGCATTTACTGGTCATATTTAGTTTAGTTTTATCTTTCACATTATGAAAGATAAAACTAAGAGCCAATGGAAGATTACAGAAGCCTGTAATAAAAATATGGCATTAGCAATGCCAGCTTGAAACTTTAAAACTTTAATTAAGAAATTGACATAACCTTGGTTTAGTCAAAGGAGAAAGTCTGGACTTCAAACTCCCTGTTTTTATGCGAGAAGTAATGTATTCTTCCTATAAATATAAGGTAGGATAAGATGCAGGACCACAGCCAGTTATGCTATAATTAAATAGAATACTTATTACATCAATTAACGCACCTTTCTGACAGAAGTGGTAAAATATGAAAATCTATAGGACAGCATTCAATAATGCAGAGATTAATATCTTTATTAATTCAGTGCTGTGGAAGACATGGATGTTGACATGAGCACCTGGAAACAAATAATTCCCAGAATCCAAATGAATCATCAAAAAGCTAATCATCTTAAAAGCAGAGTCCTTTGCTGAATTATTGAAGATTCTAATAAGAAAGGAAACATCACTAAGCCTAGTAATTACACTTCTTATAAAAATTATAATTCTGAAATCCAAACTTTGTGGTAATAGCGATCTTAATATGCTGCTGTGATTAACTAATGGATTGCTAGGGAAAAATAACCTATATTTTGACCTGTTTCTTAGGGAAAGCAAGTCGTAAAAATCAGAGCAAAGGCAATCCAAAAAGTTAAATAGCAAAATGCTAAAACTGACTTTTAAAATTTTGTTTTTAGTTTTTTAAGAGGATTTTTCACAAGTTTAAATGGAACAAAGGAGGTGATCCTCCCCCTCTACGTGACACTGGTAAGGCCACAGCTGGAGTACTGTGTCCAGTTCTGGGCACCCCACTTCAAGAGGGATGTGGACAACATTGAGAGGGTCCAGAGGAGGGCCACCCGCATGATCAGGGGGCAGCAGGGCAGGCCCTACAATGAGAGGCTATGGGACCTGAACCTGTTCAGCTTTCACAAGAGAAGGCTGAGGGGGGACCTTGTGACCATCTATAAACTCACTAGGGGGGACCAGAAGGGTTTGGGGGAGACCTTGTTATCCCGGGGGGCGCTAGGGGAAACAAGGAATAACGGCCACAAGTTGTTGGAGAGTAGGTTTAGATTGGACATCTGTAAGAACTATTTCACAGTTAGGGCGGCTAGGATCTGGAACCAACTTCCAAGGGAAGTGGTGCTGGCTCCTACCCTGGGGGTCTTTAAGAAGCGGCTTGATGCCTACATGGCTGGGGTTATTTGAGCCCAGTTTTCTTCCTGCCCAGGCAGGGGGTCGGACTTGAAGATCTACAAGGTCCCTTCCAACCCTACTTCTATGAACAAAGAAAGTTATCATCACCAACTGTCCTGAAATTTATGGACGATCCATAAACAGCCTAAATATGCTTGTCCGTGAAGTCCATAAGAAATATTAAGCCATCGGTAGAAATCAGGAATGCTAAACTTGTTTCAAGACTGTGTTGAAATAAAGCTAAGTACAGGCATCTATGCTGGACTGGGACCCTATTGTGTCAGTATCAAAGAGGAATTATAAAAGTCTAGGCAGCAACAGGAGAACGTATTAAAGTTTAACATAGAAAGATATTCTTTGGTTTCTTTACAGGATAACTGATGTGAAGAATTTTCTGCCACTGAAGACGTAGTAAAACGGAAGCATGCACCCTCAGGTAAGATGCTGAAGAGCGGGCAGGTGGGTGGGAGGGGGGTGGTTAAATTGCCAGGGTCTGAGTTGATTTTGGAGACACCCACTGCTGCTGCACAGGCTTTCTGTATGCGAGCAGCTGCTGCTATTGCATGGGCTCCTAGGGGCCACCATTGTGGCACGTACTCTAAATCTACATTCATGAGTGGTATACTGCTTCCTTGCCCTGCCCTAGTTACGCTGTTGTGGTAAGAATCCATTTTCTCAATTACATTGGAGAATTGCTTCTTTGTTAGTGATAATTCTTGTTCATTCACAGGTTTAAACAATTAAAGGGTACACATTGCCATATTTACTCAAATCCAAGATGAGGCTTTTTCACCCATTTGACCATGGGAGTGGGGGGTGGGGGAGCCTCATCTCTGAGTACTGTTCTGGGGCCAGAGCTGGGCTGAGATGGTTTGTGCAGCAGGGAAGGAGGCAAGCAGAGGGGGAGAGTGTGGGAGAGACTGTGCAGGGAAGAGGGGGGAAGGTGGGGGACAGTGTAGTGCAAGGGAGGGGTGGGGGTGAGATCATGTGGAGCCTGGGGAAATCAGGTGGTACATGAAGGGGAATGTGGGGAAGACCATGTGGTGCGGGGGCAGGGGTGACCATGCAGAGATTGCAAAGTGGCAAGGGAGTTGCTGTGACTCCAGCTTTGGTCCAGGCCCAGGGATGGAGCTGCCACTACTGCTACTGTCTACTTGAAGCCAGAGCCACCATGGGCTACAGCCAGAACTGTCACGTAGGGTAAGCAGCAGTTGAGGGGTGCGGAGGGGGGCAGATACAACAGGGGGACAGGCAGTTGTGACTGCAAAGGGCCAGGGCAGCAGGTAGAAGGGGGAAAGAACTGAGGAAGGGCAAGTGGTGGGGAGGGGTGGGGGAATGGGACAGGCAAAGGGGCATGCCCTGGAGGGCACAGGTATTTCAGGCAAAAGCAGAGATCAAGCTGCCTGCTCCACTGCTGCTACTTCCACTGCCAAAGTGGTGGTGTTGGGGGGAAAGGAGGGAAGGGGCAGGGGGAGAGGAAGGAGAGATTTAAGATGACTTCCAATTAATGAGATTCTATACCTGGAAAATTATAACAAATGTATTATTTTTCATGTATAGAATCTAATTATTGTGGGGTTCATCTTAAATTCAAAGCAATCTTGGATTAGGGTAAATAAGGTACTTAATTAAATACTCATCACCTATCTAAAATACTGCTGCATGTGGAAGAGTCCTGCTATTCTTCAGCTCATCTTATTCTAGAACACTCGCCATCCACTAGTTTCACATATATGCACCTCCCTCAACTTCTTCAGACTGTAGAAAGATGGAATTTGGTAGACCTTATTTCCATGACCTCTTGGAAATTTAAGGAAAAGAACCCTTTCCCCTTCTTTCTGGCAATAAAAGTATTGTTGCCATTTAGTAAAAAGGTACTTCATCAATTTGAAAACTAATCAATTTAGGAGCAAGTTTAATAGTAGCTTCAGATGTACTTTACCCGAGTGGCTTAGTCAACTTTTGCAGTATGAAAATCATATTTTTGATTTTTTAAGCTGCTTTCATTGCCATGTGAATAACTTTATAATTAAAAACAACTGATTGATTAGGCAAGCAGAACAGTGAAACAAAACATGCATAGTCAAAATCACCAAGTAAACTGATAAAAGGTGTGATTTTTTTAGATTGACTCAACAACTTGAATTAGGGTGGTGGGGGAGAACGGAGAGCTGCTTTTTTCCCCACCATCTTTATGAAACCTACATGAATCCACAGTTCCTTTCTCCCTACCAAAAACTCCTAATTCCAACACTCAAATAATATTTTTCTGAAATTGTAACTTACTGGCTAACTATCAGAATGAGAACATCATAGACGGAAATAAATAACGAAGGAAAAGATGTTTTAAATCAGTCTAATGCCCCCCCATTGTATTTAAGCCATGCATAACATATTAATTATAGTATAAATGGCAAGGGTGCTACAGATTCACTCAGTTTAAGGTGCTGTAAAATACGAAATGAGCCATAAAAATGTTCCTCATATAATGTTAAACATTTTAATGCTGATTTGTATCGTACCTTACGTTTAATGTGCGGCCACAGCCAAGAAACAGCTGATACCCAGATGGCACTAGGGTCTGCAGTGGCTTTGAGACCAACAATTTTCTCATTTTCAGTGCTGGCCTGAGACTAGGGGAAGGGAAGTAGCTAAAGGGTTTCTCCCTCTGGGGACTTTAAACCCTGCATCTGGCAGTTCTGGTCAGGCTTTCAGGTGCAGGGGATCAAAGGCTCCTGTGGGGTGAGGGGAGGGAGGAATTGTATGGAGATGTTAAACCCATTGGGAGCCTCCGATCCCCTGTACCTGGAAGCCAGGGCTCCCCCTGCACTGGCAAGTAGTAATGGCACAACTGGGATATAATCCCCAATCCTAAACTCAGGCCTCCTGTCATGTATGGCAGGAAGTGTGAGAACTGGAATCAGAACCTACTGCACCATTAAATGAATGAATGCCATGGGCTTAAGACTGTTTTTGTTACCATCCAACTCCTAAAATAAACTTGGAATGTAGTAGTTATCAGAGATTCAACAATCCCTTTTCTTTCCAGGACTCACTAAAATGACTACAAATACACAACATGTGCAATTAGTACCAACCACAGAAGTTTTACTGTAAGTGGTAACTATCTGTATTTTTGGAACTGAAGAACCAGTCTTACTATTATCTGATCACACTTTACATTTTCTGCAACATGTGGATTTATGATAACCTGACTGATCATCTTGATTTCCTTCTGTCCAGATTTTAAACACAAATAGCCTGAAAACATGTTCACTTACACTATAATGCATTCATGTTCTGTTCTTTCAGCTCCAAAAAAGAGGCATTTGGTAACAGTTGATTAACCAATATTAGAAATGTAAATTGTTCACGGACACACAACCTATGCCAAGATGCAGGAGAGTACTTGCTTTTCAGAGGGCTAGATTCTATTCCACCTATTAGATGTCTGAATGATATTTTGGCATGTAAGCGCAAACCTATTCTAACCTGTTCAAACCCCTGAAAAACCATTAATACAGAAGGTAGGTGGGATTCTTGCTGTTTTTTGTGACTCAGTCTTAAGTTTAACACGATAAAAGTAGACACATTGATAGTTTTTCAAGGACTCAAGCAAGAGGGAACAAGATTACACTTGGACACTTAATAGATGGAATGGCATCTGGTCCCCAAAGTCTAGTGTTGTATTGCATCAATTTTGTAATCCAGTCAAATGTAAGCTAGTCTTTCTGCTACAGCTGGATCCTCACAGCTCCCGCAGTTAAAGACATGTAGAGCATTTTTATTACTGCTCTTGCATCAGTGAAGCATTTGCTATATCCCCTCCTCAAACACAGGTAAGCAAACAAGTAAACATTTTTCTCCTTGAAAACTGCAAACAAACCAGATTGCAAAGGTGTAATATAAACACAGGAACGTTCATATGATCAGCAATGACAAAGAGCAGAAAACGAGGATGTTTGGTTCTTGCCCCACTCCCCCCTGTATATTAGTTCTATTTCCATTAGAGATGCTCTACAATCAATCTAAAGAATAATTTCCTTTAAAACCATAGCTACCAGTTTTATTTTGAAAGTTCTTCCAGATAACTAGAGTTAATACAGCTCAACCCTTGCAAACAAAATGTGATTTATTTGATTCTAAACTGGATGGTGTTTCATCAGCAGAAAGTTCTAAATAAGTCATTCCGACTGAACCTCTGGAAGTTGTTTGTGATAAGCTGGCTGAGTCACAAGGACAAATTGAAAGCATGAAATCACTAAACAGAAGCACTGATAAAGAACAATGTAATGTTATCTAGAAAATGTGAGCCTTTGGAAATTTTTTCAAAACCATGCAATATTCATATTTTAGGCATT
>NW_005842246.1:899549-913581 GCF_000455745.1 Alligator sinensis
GATAATGCAAAGGGAACTGAGCTGAAAGATAAGGTTTAATGAATAATTTACTGCAGTAGTTCCAAAAACCCTCAAAATTTCAGCACCCTTACCATCCATATTTTGCCTGGAAAGGCACAGGGTGTGGTGTGATGCAGTAATCCCTGGACCATTCTTGGAGGCCAGTGATATACAGAATAAAGTAATTAATGAAAATCAAACTATGCTGCTATAAAAACAGTAATTACTCATACAAAGATGTTGACATTGCACGAACTGCATAAATATTATATTCCTGTAATTCTCTTCCTAAAGTGATGCAAATGAGTTATAAGATTAATCAGTTTACTCATAGATGCACAACCATTCTGCACCTCCTTTGCTCTTGCAGTTCATGGAATACATTTTAGCCAGCATTAAAATGTAAGAAGTAAGACAATTCTCTACTGGGACCAGGCAGTACTCTGTCTCACAGCCTGTTCTCAAACAGAGACAACACCTTTGCTGGAGTAAACTTACCACTTGTAAGTGCTTACTTTTATTAACAAATTACTACAACATTTGATAGAACCCCTCCCCACTGCCTCAGGCTTGTTTTTTCTGAAAACTCCTGTTTCAAAGTTGCTCACTAATATGTTGCATCATCTTCTTCCAAAATGTACCACCCTCTTCCCTCACAACTCTGTTGGCAAATGATTCACTTGCAACACTGAGCCAACAAGTATTACAGTCCCATACCAGACTGAAGCTTGCTAACAAGGTGGGTGTGAAAAAGTGAGTGGTGTCTGTCCAAAATACACTTCTATGTTCTAATAATATGAATGATAATATTTAGCTCATCTTTAACCTTCACCATATGCTTTGGGCTTAACTATTTTTACCCAGATTTTTAAGGTATTTAACATATGACAATGTAATTCCTATATTTTATAAATGGATAAAAGCTATCCAGGACAAAGTCATTCTGAGAAGGAATAACAGTGGATTAGCAGTAATCCTATAAACTAAGAGGTAGGAGTTCCACGCACATGTAACTGTTTTCCTTGAACCCACAGAGGTGATGGGTAAAGCTTTACTTTACAGTATTTTTGGCCCAGCATGGTCATTTATTGAAGTTACTTAGTTTAGCTCTGCTATAACTTCAGATTTTAATTTTTTTAATTTAAAAAGTATATTTTGTAAATTAAAGTGGGATGTGATTTACCTACAATAATGTCTTCAAAGTTTTAATGAGGAAAGGGATGAAGAAAGCTGAATAGGTAAATTTACTGTGGTCCACTAAGAAATTAGAGACTCAAAAGGATTACAGTTTGGTTCTTTTAGTCAGCTAGAACAAGGGTTGGCAACCTACAGCCTGAGGACTACAGCCAAACCATGGAGCCTTTAGATCCAGGATGTGGACCCATGGCTTCAGCAGCATTCAGTCATAGGGGTTCTCCTTGCACCATGCCCCAGTCGGGTGCCTGGGGCTGAGAGAGGGAGCTCTGCCAACATTATCACAGTTGGGTACCTGGAGTTCTGGCAGAGGGGGCTCTCATGGCACCCCACTCATAGTCAGGCATCAGGGCCACAATGAAGGGGCAGCTTTGCTCATACTGTACTGCAACTGGGTGGTGGGAAAAAGTGGTAGCAATGGTCAGGTCCTACCACCCCCAACCTGAGCTGGGTCATTTCAGCCACCTGATAGAAAACATTGCCAGCTGACCTACAAGACAAAGACAATACCTGAAGAAGGGCTATATAAAACAAAGTCTTGATAATGATTTCTTCAAATCCCAAAGAGCAGTCCATCATTCTACCACTTTGATTTGTTCATTAACAATATTTTGGAATACGATGAAGAAAGATTCAGCAGTAGCTATTCTATACTGGTACTAAGATAAGCAAATGAGTCATAAGAGGAGTTTCAAACTTAGCAGCATAGTAGAAGTGAAAAACAGATGTCCAATTTGAGCTGAAGATTGGGAACAACAAGGGTATCAGGTATAAGAAATATGACTGAGAAATCTCAAGAAAGAAAAAAGGAAGCCTAGCCCCAAATAACCAAAACACCTCAACTACTGAAATATACACTGGAAACAGAAAAGTTCAAGGCAAAAGCAAAAATAACCCAGAAACTGACTTACAGTTTGTCTTACTTACTGCTTAAGGTAGATAGTAAAAATGTTCAAAAAGGTCATTAGGATATCAGGGAGGAGAGGGAGTGAAGGCAAGACAAGGAGACCACATTATCTGTATAAGTAACAGATATAAGAGAAAGAGCACAGAACTTCTGGTAGATGAATTTTGATATCAAAATACATCTCTCTCTGAAGCCAGAAAAATAATAGAACTTTCTAAGAATACTGAAGAATTAGTACAAGAGAAGCAGAGAGCAAAGTGCTTTATTATTCAAAACACTACTAGAAAAAAAAAAAAAAAATCAGACAACTAGCTCATTTATCCATGAAAAACAGTTATTCAGAAGAAAAGGATCAACTCTTACAAAGCAGTTTGAGTGCTTTTCCAGTTTAAAATAGATCTAGGTAATATCAGGAAAAATTCAGACAAGCTAAATATGACATCATTGGTAAAATCCCATAAACGCTTTACTGCAACATATTTTAAGCAGAGTTAACAAGGTTTGTTTGTAAAACAGATCTGGTTCTTCCCCAATAAGTCTATACACAGACACCTAGACATTCAGGAGGAACAATCATGACAGCCAGGTATGTTGTAGGAAAACAAAAAAAGTACAGTTTAAATTGGTAGAGTTCAAAGATGACTCCACTTAAAAGTATAAAGATTTTACCACTACTAGTTAGATCTGTATCCTGCCCTATGTAGAAAGTCTCAGGATAGGGTTACAACAACAGACAAATAACCCCAAAGTTAAGAAATAACAAGCAAGATTAAAGGGAGCCAGAAATTATAAAATGAAGTGTCACGGTTTACACTTGCCTGAAGACACGTCTCTGCAAACAAAATATTTGTCATGGATTGTATTAAAAAAAAAAAGTAACATGTTTACAAGGGACTCTACAGTACAAAGAAGAAGGTAAGTCTCCTGCCCTGGAGAATTTGCAATGAAAGATCATGTTTCAAAACTGTCTGATCATACTTGCTGTTTGTATTTTTAATGTGTCCATAGCATGGAAGGGTAAATACTTATGGCACACTTTAAGGAAGCTTGGTAGTCCTGGTTCTGAGCTTGACTGAGTCAGATCCTTCAAGAATCAGATCCAGAGGCCAGAGCCCAGCTGTACATTAGGTAAAAGCTAAGAGGCCTAAGTCAGCCTGGATAGCAAGCAGATCCTTACATTGACACTGGACTTATAGGCAGCCAGACTTAATCAAGTAGACTAGGAGTGTCAATCTTACCTGGGGCCTGGGATGGATCTAAACCATGGGACTCCATCTAAACCAGATCTGTGTAGCGAGCAGCTGCAGCATATCTGGCAATGGTGGTGGTATGACCAAATGGCAGTAAACCAGGCAAGCAGGGCAGCCCTCACTTGCCTTCCTGCTACTGATGGCCATGTTCAGCAAGGCTCTACACCCAAATTCTGTAACAGGCCCATGTCTCCCCTGACCATGACCTCAACTTCTGGTAGCTGGACAGGTCAGATGGGATGGCTCTGCAGACCAGATTCGGTCTGTGGACTGTATCTTCGACACCCCTGAACTAGACCAAGCCCATCAGCTGGCATTTGAAGAAGCCCTCCTATCTGTAGGACAAACCCATAAATCCATGCTAGACACCCTAAAGCTGTGGTATCAAACATACAGCCTGCAGGCAGGTCCTGGCCTGTAGAGGTGGGTCATCTTGTCTGCAGGGCCTGTTTCCATGGCTGCTGAAGCCTCTGCAGCAGCAGTGTTAATCCCTGTGGCTGCCAAAACTGCTGTTTTGGCACACCTTCAGAACTTGAACTCAGGTAGTTGACATTGCTCACCTTTCCACAACCCTTTTCCCCACCCACAACTGAAATCAGGCGTTTTGTCATCTCCGGTAACTGAAAGCAGCAGCAGGGGAAAGGGGTAGAGATAGGGACGGAGAGTGGCAGCAGCGGATTCTGGAGGCTTGCCAAAATAACAGCTCCAGCAGCTGTGGGGATTAACACCACTGCTCACAGGCTGTCCAGCCCATAGGAAACCCTGTGGCCAGGATTCAGCCCATGGGGCCAAATTAGTTTGACATCCCTGCCCTAAAGGAATACTGAACTATGCCCAGCCCATGCCCTTTCTGGTCAGTAAATAACCATCATGTGCAAACGGTGCCACTTATGACCACTCATTTATGAAGAATCTTCCTTAACTCAAACACACAATAGCAGCAGTGGACCCACTGTGCATCCATCACTTCTGCCTAATTACCACCTACTGTTAAATCTTCTATTCTTAAAAAAGCTCAGAGAGACCTGGTAACCTGCTTGGACAGCAAGCTATCAATATGCAGATAACACAGCCCTATTTATCCTTCAGCACATGCAACCACAATCAGGTGGCCAAGTGCCACAGTGAAATTGAATCATGGATGAAGACGGGGGCAGCTGGAGACCCAGGCTGTCCCAGGGGTGGGGGGGGAGGGTGTGAAGTGGGGCTTTGGAGACAGCCAATCAGAGCGTGAATAAAGTACTACAGACAGACAGATAGACTAAGGCTTTTATAATATAATAGAATACTAGGGAGCAACAGTAAATATAACCTTGTGATCCTAGGAAGTGAATCTAGCCCATGCCTGGGAGGAAGACAAAACCCCTCAACAGTCTTAGCCAATCTGACCTAGGGAAAAATATTTCTGGACTCCAAGTCTGCCAACTATTTTGATCCTAAGCACAAAAGCCAAACCCAAGAGCCAGGAAACTGAAAATCTTTAGTGCTACTAGTAACATCAGATCATTGAATCCCATTCCCATCTCCAGTTGTGGCCAATACAGTTCTATGATAGTTGTGCTAGAGTACTGATGTGGGTAGCTGGTGAGGGGAATAATAACTGACAAGAAAAAGAAAGGTATGTTCCTGTGTGTTCATTCAAGTGTTTAAGTAGCTTTAACATGAAGTTCTCCGTTTAGCTCTCAATTTTTATTTTGTTAATATCTCGGAAAATTAAAATGGCCTACTAAATTGTAATTCGAGAATATTCAGTACGATTGGGTGGCTGCTTATTGGTGTGTTGAGTTGACACCAGACCAGCTCACAGGGAAGACAAAGGCTTGGCATCCTTGTTGGCTGTTTCTACTGAGAGTTAAAGGACTGAATGGAGTGGGGTGACTGAATTACCTTTTTGTTCTGAAATGATCTCTTTAGAACAAAGTTTGGGAAACATTAGAGGGACAGTGAACCTGGAAATATTTACGACTGTGCCTATGTTTATACCCATTCTGTGAACAAAAACAGGACTTCAGCCTGAATGTAAATAGATTCACTCCCTTTTTTACTATCATCACAAAAATTAATTATTTTACCTTTTAATATTAAGCAATGCCCAAGGTATTCCAGTGGGAGTGTTAAATGCTGGAAGCAATTTCTCTCCAAGTTCCACTGCTTTTTTGCGAAATATCTGAAAAATAAAAACAAGCATAATGTTGGACAATATACAGTATCACTAAGAAATTAATCCTGCTGTTGATATTGCTGTTTAGTTGCGTTTTACAAATCTTTCAAGCATACTGTAGCATCCTGGGGTATGCGCAGATATCAAAGAAGGGAAAAAAAAAGTACTGTATAGAACAAACCCAGTTTGTTCTTACACCAAGATATCCTGCTTTTATTTTGGTATAAGTGTGAAGCAGGCACATGACGTACCACCCTACACTGCTGAAAGTTAATCTTCTCTGTTAAAAGTTAACTTTCCGAAAGTCAGGAGTAACTAGTCAGTTATGCATTCCATGCCGCCAGCCTTAGTCTTTTTCTTCCTGGAGGTAGTAGTTTGCTCAAGCAAATAAGCTACTCCCAGTTCCAGCTGAAATAGCATGTAATGTTGGCAGCTACCTTGGGAGAGCTGGTCATTTGTCTGTTTTGGCCCCTAGCATAACTTACATCTGTTTTGTACATGAATGTAATGATGTTAATGTGTTGTGTCTACATTCTCAGTAGCAAGGAAAGTACACCTAGCTTTCTACTTATAAGACAGAGAAGTCTGACCTTCATAAGTGGGAATGCAGGGCCTAGAATAAGGAACTTTTATGCTTATATTAAACATTTTAAGGTTTTATGCCTACATAGAAGGATCCAGGAAATATGGTTTGTTCTTTCCAATAGCCACTACTTAGCTGTGGTTGGACTAAACTACCTTTTCAAGATTTCCTTCCACTGTTTTATAACCTCTTCAAAAACAGAGCATTTTAATTAATAGAAAACCATAACAATTTAAATACAGAAACCTATTTAAGAGTTATAGTATTGCTATGTGCAAGCTCTGAATCACACCAGAATCTGTATGATATATGGGAAGTTATTATCCCACATGTAGTAATATGAAATACACTTTGTCATTCTTTTTTCATATAACAGTGTCTCCTTGAAACTCAATTTCTCTCACGAACATATTTACAATGGAATTTTTTAGGCATCGGTACTGTGTGATATCTATCACACAATATAAACATGCATTTTAACCAAATTTTATTACCTGCAGGCAACTTCTGTACATACTCATGTGTGAGCAAGCAACGTCTGCCAGAGAAAGGAGAGAGAGGCTTACTGTATTTACTCAAATCTAAGATGAGTCTCTCCCCCCCCGCCGTCAACATGGGGGGGAAAAGCCCCTTGTCTTAGATTTGTGTACAAAATAGAGTGGGGGGCAGGTAGCTGCCATGTTTCTGACTGTGGCCCTGACCCCTGGTCAGGGCGAGAGTCAAACCCCCAGCAGCCTCCTGCTTCTCCTCTGCAACTTTTGGGCTCCTACAGACACGTGGGCAGCCTGCTCCGATGAGCTGGAAATCCAGTGCGTTGGAGCAGCTGGATTACAGAAGCTGATGTGCTCTGGCAGCTTTCCGAGTTACGTTTATCAGTATCCTCATGCTGAAAAAATGGAGGTGGGGCACTTTGAAATAAAACACATTTGATGAGCTTTAATTTATGTTTATACCCATTCTGTGAATAAAGACAGGACTTCAGCCTAAATGTAAATTAGAGGGACACAGCCCCACTGCCATTTTTTCAGTATGGGGATGCTGACACATTTGACGTGTGGGCACTTTTAATTAGCTCAGCTTGCTAATGAAAGCACCCAGTGCTGCGTCCTGGAGCATGTGTAAAAATGCCCTCCGTGTCTGTTCCCCACCCTCCCCACCCTTTTCTGTCATACGCAGCTCACAGCCAGCTCAAGCTCAATTCCATCCCAGGAAAAGAATATATGGAAATCCGGTCTCCTGCCAGGTCAATGAGCAGCACCAAGACTGCTGCAAGGCTTGGCAAGAGCTGAGCTTCCACGTGCTGTGCTCCAGGGAGGGAACAGAGCCTAAACAGAGCAGTGTCTGACAATAACAGGAAGGAAAAGGGGTGGGAAGCAGGGGTGGAGGGAAGAGGCAGAGACAGTGGGGAGAGTAGGAAGGCTGCTGGAGGAAAAAGTAGGGGGAAAAAAGAGCAAAGGGGCCACCTGACCCCCCCAACTACTGCTTTCCCTGCTGTAGCAGTTGGAGAGGGGCAAAATTAAGATAACCCTCCAATAATTAGATTCTATACCTGGAAAATTATAACAAAATTTATAACTTTTCCATATATGGAATCTATTTATTGGGAGGTCGTCTTATATTCAGGGTCAACTTAGATTCTTCAAGTAAATTAAATTTATCCTTGCATAAATAAAAAGTACTTTGAAAATACTGTACTTCACAGAAGCAATTTTGAATAAACTCCTCCATTATTTGCAGACAAGGTTCCTTGGGTGAATTTGATATCTTTTATTAGACCAAACCAAATGGTTGGAGAGTAGTTATTAAACAAGCTTTCGGGTTCAAAAACCCTTCGTCAGGCTCAGGAAGCTGCAGCAGTTGGTGTGTGCTCTTCCTGGATGGAATGAAAAGTAAAGAAGCCAGGGGCTGGGCTGGGCTGGGGGGGGGAGTCAGTGGCCAGGCAGATTATAATGTATCAAAAATCCAACGTCTATGTTTAGTCCATGATCTCTAGTATCCAGCAGGTTGATGAAATGGAGCTCATAGGCTCGTCTCTGGGAAGTGTTGTATAAGTTTCCCTTGAGGATCAGGACTGAGAGATTGGAGAGAGAGTGGCCCTCCTGTGAGAAATGTGCCCCCACCGGTAATTAGGTATTTCTGTCTTTGATGGATTTCCAGTGTGCGTTCATTCTGGTGCGCAGTTGTTGTTTGGTTTCTCCTACATATCTTCCATCAGGGCATTTGGTGCATTGGATGAGGTATATTACATTTCTGGAGGTGCAGCTGTAAGATCCTGGGATGCTGATGGCTCTGTTGTGGGGTGTAGTGATAGTGGGGGTGGTGGAGATGGCTGGGGAGGTTTTGCATTTCTTGTCCTGGCATGGTCTGGATCCTTTTGGTGTGTTCTGGGGTTGAGGAAGTTTGCTTCTGGTGATGAGGTTGGCGAGGTTCGAAGCAAACTTCCTCAAGCATCAAAAAGCCACGCTGAAGTGCCCAATCTATACAGATGCTGCAGAGCCGAGTCAAAGTCACGCACTTTTTACTTTTTCCCCAGAATCATTCTTCATGCAACTCAGAGGCACCTGTAATAGGGTTAACCCTGTAACTGTGGGAGAATAAGGCTGATGAGGGGACACTTTCTACCACCCCTGCTCTTCCTGGGCAGAGTCTCCAGGCCCCTGCCAGGTATGCCTCTGTGCCATACTAGGTAAAACTCTGCTGGCCTCCCTCTATTCTTTTTTTGTCCCCCTTCATTCTGACTTTCCAAAATAAGGCAAATGTCTTTTTTTGAGGCATGTGACACCACATACATATGGTATATTAATACTGTGATCACAGGACTAGCAGCTGTCCAAGTTGTGTGCAATTCCAGTTGTTTGTATTGTGTATAGTATTGCCTAGTACTCCATTTTACCCTTGGTACCTCAAGACGACCTCTTTGTCCAGGAACATCAGTTAGGCAGCTCATGTGAGCAGTCCCTATCTAAACACCTATGGGTTAGCAGTAGGGCATTTCATAGGGGACCCCGATGAATTTGAAATCTATGTTACCTGAAGATCCAACAGAGACCAAATCAGCTGCTCTTCAGCTGACTGTAAAGCTTTCTATACACTTTTGGCTGTGGACAGCATTCAAGGTTGAAGATAGTTTGACAAGAGCATGATGCAGAGATGTGCTTTGGGACAACAAAAGAGTTGAATTTCATAAAGACAAACTTTTGTTCAGCTGTGGTACAGAATACAGGACCAAGACCATGACTATAACTGCTGTAACATTATGGGGTTATATTACTCTTCGATTATTAAACAGTTTACATGCAAACTAAGCAAGTGATATACGACACTAATTATTTCTGGACAAAATATAGTCACTTTAACATCCCAATTCAAATGTTTTAATGCAGCAAAGCTTTAACTCCAAATCACTCGCAGCTCTTTTTTTTAATAATAAAACCTATGTTTTTTTTTCCTTTTTGTTATATTTATTCACCAATATACTTTAGTTTCCTTGAAATGGATTTTGTCTTCTTCAGAGAGTTAAGAGTTGGTTAGCCAAAACTAATGGTTCTAACAGAATATTGAGAAAATACTTTTTCACTTATGGATAAGAGAGAAAAACAGCAAATGATTCATGTTAAATATAGACCAGAACAGAAATGCTGAACAAATATCACAATACTTTCAAAACACAAAAAGAGGGGAAAAGTAATTAGAAAAATGGCATCAGAATATTTTGAGATAACTTCTTTAAAACAAGTCTTGAGGACAAAAATCCACGCTTACTACCTGCAATAAAATTCATACATTACTAATAATGCACACAATACTTTAGTTTCCCTCACTGAAATTCAACAATTTGAACCAGAATGAAGAAACTATAGTCTTTCCTCAACTTATCTACAATGCTAAATTTAACATGACTACACTATTGACTGCCAGGTTACCATCTAATGAGTAAAACTCTTCCGACAACTGTGAAGCATACGGTAATGCTATGTGAATGTCTGAACAAAATGAAATGAAATGTGATGTGGCTGACTCACCATCCATGAACAAGAAAAAAAAACTAATAGCTGAAATCACTTTTTATTCATTTGAATGATAGCTTTAATACAATTCAGCAACACTGCTAAGAGAAACTGTTCTTAGCTGTAATTAGTTAGCTCAGTCTACATCAATCAGCATATTTTTCTTTTGCAGACCATAAACTTACTAATGGTGTGCAAGAAATAAATGCTATAACAGGGGACCACGAGGTATTTACTTTAGTAAAGCTAAAGAAAAAGGAAATTGATACTTTTCTTTTTAAAGACGCCTCTACCTCTGACTTACTGATCTGTATTTTAACCACTGTTTACCAAGTCCTTATCTATGTTTCTCACAAAAAAGTTTATACTAGGATCTCCCATCAATTCCTTGCTCCCTCACTTAGAAAGCTTTACAAGAATATTTGCAAGTAAACATACATTGTCTATAACACTCAGACATGATGCACGTGATAAGAACAGATGTGGAACATCACAAAGGATGTGGAATACCAAAATAAAAATGAAACTAAATCAAATTCAGAATTATGCAAGTACTGTTGCTTCACTAACTAAAACATAGCAAAAATTACATATGTCAAGGGAAAAAAAAAGCTTAGAGCAAATTTTCTATTGTCGTGGTTAGAGAGAACAGCCTGAAAAGCACTTTAAAGCTAGAAACATCAATCTTCCTGCCCCCCAATTTCCTTCCTCTTTCCTCTCTTATTTCTCTGCCACCATCAACAACCCCACCATTCTCCCATTCAGACTTGTAATCTAGGTATACTTTGCAGCCTTGGCTCTAGATGGCTATCTTCAGGCTATGTCTATGACTTGCCCCTTATGGTCACCCTAGGTATATGTCCCAGATTGGCTGGGACAATCCTGGCTTTCATAGACTGAGCACCCTGGCCATTGGAGAAAACTGAAGCAAAAATCCTGAATTGGCAGGAACCTGCCTGCATATGCCCAGCTCCTGACTGACTACTGGGCAAGTGACTCCCAGATCACATCCCAGTGAAGTCAGGACCAGGGAGCAGCTACTGCCACCACCTGGAGCCCAGGTGAGGACAGGACTTACTGGGAAGGGGTAGGTACAGCTTAGACCCCTGCCCTGAGAAAAGCAAGGGTCCTTCCCCCCAACCTGGCTGCTAGGAACCCATGTTTAGGGGGGGTGACTCCAGACTCTTCCCTGGCACTGTACCCTGTCCAGCTGCTGGAGGCAGGGGGAGGTGCCATGTAGCCATGCAGCGTGGGCTGGCAGAGCCCAGGAGGGCACTGTACATGCCTCTACATGCAGACGATGGAGCCTGGCTGGAGGCCTCTAATCTCTCAGCCTACCCTGCCCTGCCCTGATCCTGGGAGCTGTAGGGTTAGGGTGCACGTGTGTGTGCATGGGCACGTGTAAATGCACCCTGATGCACTCCATCCCTGATCTCCCTAAAATTACGGTCACCCTACTTATACCTCTATAACACTTCTGCTTTTCTGCCTGTCAACAGTCTAATAGAAGTCCTCATCTTCTCACATGTGAGTTATGATCAACTTCATGGCTTTGAGGCCAGATATCATGTAGTCCCAAATGCATTCAAAACACTGCTTACTAGTATCATCCTCCTGACTTAGTTTTGTCTAACTTGCCACTTTTTGCATCTCTCTGCTGACTCTCATTTGTTTAATGCATTAAACAACTCTGCTTTTAAAGGTGTGTCACTCTTCATCCTGCTCTGTCTACTAGGTCTTCAATTTTCTAAGCCAGGGGTGGACAAAATGGCAGAGGCAGCCAGCAGCTGGACTCCATTTCCCCGGAGCTTGTACCCATGTCACTGAAGCCAGTTTCTGTAGAGACCCCAGTAGCAGTGGAGCCGTGGGGGCCAGGGTTTCCATGGAGACCAGCCCTTAGCAGCGCTGACAGGACACATGCCTGGACAGGGAGCTGCTCTGGGGTTGGGATCTTGCAGTGGTGACAACATGGTCCGGGGCTGGAGCAGAGCTGCAATCCACTGCCTGCACACCCCTGCCATCAAATAGCCAAAAAGCCTTGCTGAAGTGCCTGCTCTAGACAGACACTATGGACTTGGGTTGCACTCCCTGGTGCTGCCTCTTCCAGTAAAGCATGCTTCCCCCCTGCCCCCCAACTCCCACCTGTCAGCAGCCACAGTGCCTCAAAATTTTAATTGCATAAGAATATAAGACCATGGGTCCATCTTGCCTAGAACCCTGTGTCACATGGTAGAGGAGTGAGAGGATACTGAAAGGGAGAATGAAGAGGGCATGACCAGGTTTTTTCTACTGTATCCTTCCTACTTGCAGCCTCCAGTGTTTAGGGTCTAGGAAATTCTGATTCAGAGGCTGTACCCCTAACTCCCATGCTCAATTCTGGTTCTTTCACTGTATGAATACTTGTTGGAACTACTACCAAGAAAAGATAAGGAAAATAACTATGTTTACATAGTTGGTATTCATGCCATTAACGTACAGTACTGCAATTTCTACAATAATTTGCCTATCCATTTCTCAAAACTGAAAATGCCTATTGACCATCAACTCAACAAGTCAGCTGGTAAGCAGGCTACCTAGCCTGCTTATTTCCATAGGAAGAGCAACTCAGCCAAGTCCTCTTAGGTAATACAGTTTTAGGCAATGAACAAGTCAAAAAACAAACCGTTGGCTCCTAGTTGCCCCCTTTTGTAGCATGCAGTTGTGTTCATAGCTTGCTTCCTCCTCTCATGCTTACTTTTCTGGGAACTTTTTAAAGCTCCTAGTAGGATACTCTGCCTATCTCAATGCCATGCACCTGAGCTTTCTTAGCAGGGCTGACTGTTCCCTCTTAAAAGGACAGGCCACCCTGTCACACATCCCTGTTTATCAAAGCACTTACACTACATCCTTAAGTCACATTGACTTTTAGAAGACAATGTGCTTTGATGAATCAGGGTCTTTGAAAACTTTGGACCAAAATCTACTGTCAGTTTAAAGAAATTAGTTTTTATAACATTTGCTTAATTTAGAAGTTAGTCACATTTGCAAAATAAACCTGAGGAAGGCAGAAACGGGCAGTACACGCACATGGAGTCTTTCTTTTGCTGCATAGCCCCTTGTGGATTTAAATAAGGCACCACTTTAAAAAAACAAGTTGATCATTCTGAACAGTCCACATTACCAGAGGCCCCAATCTTGCAATCAGATTCACACACGCATACTTTCTTTCATGCCCAGAAAGAACCCCTTTAACATGCACACAAGGTCTGCCTACCAGATCTGGCTGTCAGACTGAGATTACAATTATCTTCTGCAGCATGAGGGCATCTCACAAGAACTTGGAGTATAAAGTATTTCCTCCTCAATGAAACAAGCACATGTATTTGTTTGAAAGAAAAATAATCTTATCTGTCTAAAATGACAAGTATCTATGGGAGTGTCAGACTAGACTAATAACTATTACTAATTAATTGATTAGGAATAATGGAAAACATAGGCCAAAAATAAATGATTATATGTGCTTTCTACAAATTTGAACCATAACAAATCGGATAACATGGCATATTACTGAAAATTAAGGGACATTTCTAATTCTACCTTAAAATAATAAAATTCACCAGGCAAGATGGGGAAACACTGTCTTATCCTTTGGCTCTAGATGGATCTATGCATTGCGGTATCTGACTTAGAAAACTTGAAAGAATTCCCTGAAGAATGATATAACTGGAAGTTAAATTTTAATAACTAAATCAAAGGAAACATCATCCTAGAATTTTTTGAAAAATTTATTACAGACAAAGACATTTTCTCCACATTTCTAATTCTGTCAAATAAAACATTTTTCACTTTTTGCATTACTCTTACAGATAGAAACAGACAAGGCACTAAATAAGATTTATTGCTTTCTGTGCAGTACCTGACTGCCTTTCCCAATAGGCTAAGGGAAGAGTT
>NW_005842246.1:913612-921755 GCF_000455745.1 Alligator sinensis
AATGCAAAAGCAGAAAACAAGGACAGGAGAAGGAACAAGGGCAGTCTGCTTTGCTTTTCTTCAGAGAACTTAATAGAAGCTGGTTTACTATGACACATGATGATTTAACTTTAAAATGATCTGCTAACAAATCGAGATTTCTTGACAAAGCCCGTATTGATACTTGCTATGCTAAAAGGCTATCTACAGAAAACCTCCATGTCTATATATATTTTTACAAAACGGTTCAAACTCTACATAAAAAAAATATTCATTTTCCTCCTTCAAATACTGGAATTCTATTTCCAAAATGTATAACACCCTCTGACTCCACTCAGGTAGACACTTACTTTTCAATTCTCTCAGTCGGCAATCCCGTGTACCCCTGTTGTATCAGCATCTGACTCACAGGGAGGCGGGGGAAAAAAAAAAAAAAAAATCACCTGACAGACCCAGCAAAAAAAATGGAACAATGCTTTAGGTGTCATATTATCTGGAATAATTCTTGCTATGATCACTTGGCAAATTATCCAAGTGCTGACATGAGTTCAACAGCAGGACCTGCCCTTCCATTAAGTTCTTTGCTTTATAATCACTGTGGTTATTGGGTCTGCGAGTAAGAGGTATTTTATGAATCTGTAATAAAATCTGGGCATACAGCATGTCCTTAAAAAATGAAATGGACTAAACGTAGCTCCTTCAGAATTTAAAAAGAAATTACAAACATGAATATTTTTTTTATAGATTTTTAAATTTTATTTTAAAAGCCATGCATTTTTTTTAAACCCAAGGAACAGGGAAGCTTGCTATTCTCTTAGTAAACCAGCAGAGGGAGCACAAGTTTAAAAAAGAAAAAAAAGTATTTGCCATAAGCAGGTGACAAAGTCAACTGTTATAAAAACAAGACCAAAAGTTCAATTTGGTGTTATAAGACACAGAAATACATGGACAAATAAGACAAGTGTGCCATTAAGTGAGATCAGTATTTTTCCTTCTAATTAGAATCCTATGTAAAGGAATAGACAATTTTCTCCTTTTCATGTTACTAAACGATAGGGGTGTGTGAAATGGGCCATATTTGATTCGGATTCGGCCTAAAATCAGGGACAGTGATTCAATTTGTTGATTCAGATCAATGTCCCTGATTCGATTCTGCTGAATCCAAGTCTGAAGATTCGATGCCGATTCAGCAAATCAGTGATTTACCTCATGGTACCAGGCACCGCTCACGAATGCTGCGATGGTGGGGCAGATGGAGCATGGGAAAGCCCCCCACGTGCTTGGCAGTGAACTCAGAAGTGGACTGGAACTACTTTTGGTCCACTCCCAGGTCCACTGGGGAGCGCGCTGGGCCCCCCCAGCAATTGGCTGCGGGGGGACCCTGGGTGCCCCCCCACACCTAGAAGGCACCACTCACTGAGCTGGGGGGGGGGCACAGGGGGTCCCCCTGCATGCTCACCGGCAGACCTACAAGTGGACTGGAAGTGCTTTTGATCCACTTCCAGGTTTGCTGCCAAGCACGCTAGGAAGCACCCCATGCTCCTGTGGGACACTCCATCTGCCCCACCATCACAGCATTCATGAGCTGCCTGCTACCTTGAGGTATGAAGAAAAAAACATTTCAAGCTGTGTCTATGTTCAAATTGCCAAATCTTTCCAAATCTCTCCAAATCGATTTGGAGGGTTCTGATCCGATTCAGAGAGATTAAAGGGTCTCCTGATTTAATTCAGATTCAGAGATTCAGCCACCGAATCAGGCCAAGTCTCTGCTGAATTGAATTGGGGACCAAAGCTCCACACAGCTCTACTAAATGACATTCTTGTATGGATGATTCACACTACTTCAATAATACCTACATTGTAATAACAGATACTTTCCTCCATTGATCTCAAAACAAAAGTGTGTTGTATATATAAAGCAAAACAGACCGTCATATCTTTAAACATGTATCTTCATAAAAGTAGTCACTTTTACAGTCTTCCTTCGTTATCACACAGGAGTGGCTGTAATGTGTTTGTGCTACAACAATACTGGAGGCACTACTTGATGGCCAAGCCAACTTGGAAACTGGCACAGTGATATGTTGTTAAATGAACTAGAAAACCACAGATCCCATCACAGAACATCCTTCAAGTTCATGCTATTAAAGAGGCTGAAACAAGCTATATATTCTTATCAGAAGTTACATATCTGACCCCTTTCCCCACTAAAAAGTCTCCACCCCATCACCTCTCCTGACATAGGACTCCAAAATTTAAGTTTTTAAGGTGCCTTAGTACTTCAAGATCAGACCACTTATTTAGATGTTTCAGTGTAGATTTAGGAACTTATACTTTAGATTCCAACTTTAAAAATGAAAGGGGCGAAATTTCTCATTTAGCATGCAGCCATATCAGAAACAGATGTCTTGCCTCAGGGGTTTAACCTACTCTACCCATTAGATATTAGTTAAAGGCACCAGACCAGGTATTTTAAGCTAGGGTTAGGCCTTATTTTGTGTATTTTCTTGTGGCCTCACAACTTCTGCATTCGTTTCCTCACAGTGGGCCAGTTTCAACAGGAATGGATCAGCCCTATGACTTTTCTGTGCAGTGGGGGATGTGTTTGAGGCTAGTAACAGACATTACATAAATTGGTTTAAGTGATTGGAAACCAGTTTAAACCTGTAACAGAATAGACGTTCGGAGTACATAAACCAGTCTGAAAATGGCTGAAACTGGTTTGAGATATACCTGGTTAAATGTAGTATCAGGCTTAACTGATTTAGGTCAAACCGGTTTATGAAATGTCTGTCCAAGACCCCTTCCTGGTTTAAGTTGAACTAGAGTCCAACAGCATCCCAGATGCTTTACAGCCCTGGCCCCGCCCCTCTGCTCCCTGGCTGGAGCTCCAGCAGAGACAGCAGTTGCCGGGGGGAGAGGGGCTCCCTGATCAGAGCATCCTGCTGGGGCCTGGCCATGCTCCCCCTCAGCTTAGCACTGTGGAAGGGAAGGGAAGACTTATGTCAATCCATTTAAGCTTCAGAGTCTTTCCTAATAAGGGAAACTCCGTGTCTTTGTTTGACTTTTTTCCTTGGTAATTGGATTAGCGAGAAATTTCCACATTAATCCAAGTGTATAAAGCAGCAAACACTGAAAAACCCCTCAAATTATTTCAGGGAAACAGCACCTAACATGTAAAACTATTTTAAAAATATTTTTACTAACTGAAGTCTGGATATTTTATCTTGTGAAAACTTGATTAGAAAAGCCAGAAAGAGAGTAGGAACCACTAAATAACTTGGAGAACTTGTGTCAGAAGAAAGGAAATTTGCCAGTATAATGTAGGTTTAGGCTCATGTTACTCCCAACTTAGGCTCAAAACTGACAGTAAGGGAAGACATTGATCAATAATGTCAAAAGGCAACAGAAATACATAAAAGAAAAAAGAAGGCGTTGTTTCAGTTGTATTCAGCTGTTTGTTTTTGGTTATGCTTCTGTACATCCAGGAATTGCTTACGCAGTCTTATAACAGGCAAAAAGCAGTTTAACAGCTTTTTAAGGAAGAGGTCTTTGTCGGAGGTAAGAGGCAGTAAAAACAAATAACATTTGATATTCAAGATAAGTGTTAAAAGTTCCTTATGGTTTCTGTTTTTTTCTACAATTTACAGGTAAATCACAGTGGCAACAAATGCATACATTTCTAATATTTAACTTGCAGTCAGAAGTGGTGTTGGGAAAAAACGATGCCTCAACTATCGTTAAATACGCTTCTGGGTGTTATGATTAGTTCTTGGATAACTGGTGGTAAACAAAATGGACCAAGAATGACCTAAGTTGCTTGCAATGAACAGCTTGGAAGCACCTCTAAGTGTAAAGACTTTTGGGAAACACAAAATGCAGTCCCCATTCTAAAATGTGTAAAATAGTTTCTCTCAGTGTCAGTAAATCAGTGTCAAAATTCTGAGGCACCATTCTTGTATCTTGTCAGGTGCAGAAATAAACACTTGATATTCCTGGAAAACCTGCAGTCCCCCAAAACTATATTCAAATAAAACATTATGCGTCTGTCAATGGCAGATGGCAAGATATCAGACATTTACATTGTCAGTGGCCCATGACTGAATAGTGACCGCATACCTCAGACCAGTGTAAATTTTAAAATCCTGCTTTTACCTGATCTATATTTATGGTAAAAGAAACATGGCATTTGCCCATTATTTACATTTAGTACTGCACAAAGGCTTCAAATGGGATTCAGGGCCTCTATAGACATATAATTATGGGAGACAAAAGGGCTCACAATCTACTTGTTTTGTATTTTTTATTGTAATGAACTGCTTTTTTAATTGTGCTCAAAAGCATGGAACGTTGTTAGTCATAGAAGAGCTTAGCAGACAAACAGCAAATAAGAAAGACAAAAGTGCAAAACAGAAGCAATATATTTCACAGCTCTTGTTTTCTTCAGGGTTTCTTATTTGGTACTCTATGATTCTGACAATATTCTATATGTGACAATTGGTTTTTACTTACACATTCAAATAAACACAATATATCAATCAATAGACACACACACTATGTTGTAATGTGAAAAGATATAGTACACATCTGGATGTCATCTTAAAAGTTTGTGAGTTTTTCCTGAATAAGGAAACATCTGTCTTAATAAAACTGCTTCATAACCACCAGTAATTATAAGCATCTTTCAGCACTATTCCTCTGTTAAGCCACAGACATCTGCACGCTAATTTTCCTTTTATTTAATTTAACCTTGTGTACCCCAATCTAGTGCTTCAACAACAAAACTTAAATAGTCCCTTTATTTTATATCTTGGGGGTCACCATATCTTAAGTACAGGGTAGCAGTCTGCCTATAAACCCTCCTTTGAAAGAGGTGAATAAAGGTTGATTTGCAGCAATGCCTGCGTGCGTGGGGGAGGGAACTAATAGGTACTGTGCTGTACATCAATAATTACATTCTCAACGCAGCATAAGACATAAACAGAAGGTTTGCTCCCAGCCTCATAAATTTGGCTATATACTTTAATTCTAAAAGACTAAGTGGTTTAGAATCGCAACATAAAAGTAAAATAAGTTCCTAAACCATTACAGCAGGCACCATAAGACTAAAATGGTGGTGACAGGTACACACTTTGTGCAGAAAGTGGCTGTTCCATTTACTTGTTAATGTTAACTTAAAAGCAAATGGAGAGTTGGTTGTTAAATTGAAGGTTCAGCATCACATGACACTTAAAGATTGTTCTATTAATGGGAAATGAACATCTTGAAAAGGTGCTTATTCATATTAAATATACAAACATGACAAGGTAGTATTGTAGTATTTTATTGAGAATTCCTATTAGTTAAATTTTGCTTCTAGTCTATATTATTAATTTCAGTCTTCATTGAATTATTTGAATTCCTTACTTGCATGTCAGAACAATAATTTAAATGAGCCCTTCAAATGACAGGACTGCAGCATTAATAATGATGAGTAGTATCACACCCAGACACCCCTGTAGAGGAAAAATAAATTTAGACCAGGCGATTGATGATTGGCCCTGGGATACAAGTGACCAAGCAATTTTTTCTTCTTATAATTTGTTATACTGACTCCAACTTTATAAATTCTGTCTTCTTTCTGTAATTAAGTGACACTTCTGTATGAAGAATCTGTTTATTTCTAAATTGAATAACTGAGAGACTTACAACAATCCTTACAATAACCAATTAAAAAGAATAGCTTCCAAGTTATCAGAACAAAAATAGTCAGACCATCTCCTGACTACTATGTAAAAAGGTGCAAGTCTCACAGAGCAGCTATACTGGATTTGAAGTCCTGTACATACATGATGTGTATATACATTCATTAATGCACCCTAGTTACTGCACATTAAGTTTAGTACTTGGTTAACCAAGTACTAATTCAATGTCTTATTAAGCAGCAAAACTAGAATTAGATCAGGAAATGGACAAGAGTGTGACAGGGTACAAAGACTGAATTCAGTTTTAAGATAGGTTCTATTCTGAAAAGTGTTTTAATAATTTTGCTAAACAGATCTGCTATGTGAACCTACCAGAATCACCTTTTTCACCCTTATTAACAATGTAAAGACTAGTTCAGCCCCACTCTCCTCTCTTCCTTTGTGGACTGATAAACTGTTTTGTTAATACAGTCAAAATGGGATTGCCCAGAAATCCCCAAGGATAAAATTCAAAGTGTTATTTGTGATGATTAGTGAGAACGAGCAAGCCTGGCTTTACTCTGTGCCTAGAGTGCGTTTGCTTGGTTGTCCGTTAAAAATGTAGAAAACAATTAGGCACAGAACACAAAACTCCATAATAACAGTTTTAGAAAGTTACTTTTCAAGAAAAATCAGCATTTTCAAATTTATTATATTTCTTCTTTGTCTCTTTCCTTAAAATCTCTGGCTAGCACCTTTGTGGAACACCCTTTCAGGGAGAAATGAAACAAGCATACAACTTCTTTTACAATGAATAGTTGATTTCTTAATTACTTCTGAGGTTTCTTTTCAAATAAATAAAAGGACTATTGGTACACACAAAACCTGCTCTTTTCATCAGATTAAAAAAAAACACCCCAAAATGAAAAACTCTGATTAATGCTAAGTGCCTGTATAGGCCATTGCTCATTTATAAGGACTTTTGCAGTTTGTGTAAAATGTTAAATAAAAACAACATAAGGGAAGGGGTATTGATTTAAGTGACAGCAATAAGAAATAAGGTTTCTAAGTCATAAGGAAAATTAGCTTATTTCCTTTTGTTATTACCGTAAAAAACATTACTATTGAATACAAGTAACAGGACTTATTATCAGATAAATCATAAAACTAAATGAATAATATACAAAAAAGCAAATAGGTCTTTCAAATTTTAATCTCAGTATGAAATGACTGCACTGATTAAAGTGCAGTGCTGCCAACTGAAGTAGTATATTTATGAGTAATTCTAACTGCTTTTCCAAATTTTGTGTGTAAAAACCCATACCCATTCTATATCCAAGACCAATGATCCATTTCTGTTAATAAAACCTTAACATTTCATCTCTACAGAAGCTGAAGAATGAGCATTACATTGTTTCTGAATGATCCTCATGTTGAAAAAAACTGAATGGAGATATCTATGAAAAGCAAAGCATACATGCAAATACTGTAAGTTGCTTCATTTTCCCATCCCCCTTCCTCTGGCGCTCCTTCACTGCTACAGGTACACACTATGACTCACACCACCTACATGCTTTCTTTAGGTTAGCTGAAACAGCAGCAAGCCCTGTACATACTACAAAAATAGCACATTAAAGAATAAGGATTTCTTTGCATGAGATCTTTTATTGGATTAACTGCATAGTTGAAATGTATTCAAAAGCTTGTCTAATTCTAAGACATTCAAGACACATTAAGAGTACTTAATCTTTATATTGAATAGCAGAAGCAATGTAAAAATGCTATTCTGCATCGTGATTTGACCCCGTGTCTATTTTATATTGCAAGATATGTTTGTCAGCAAAAGGAGAGAAGACATTTTAAAAAGGTATATCATTCAGGCAAAGCAGCAAATGGGGCAAACAACAAATGGTTAAATTTTGGACAGTAAGGTGGCATTACAACTAATCTTTCATATAACACTTCTTCATCATTGTCCTAGCAGATGCATATTATAATATTCTTAGCCTCATGCACAGAATATTTTCTTCAAGAACTTCATGTCATAGCACTCATATTTCATCCCATTATTTTACTGATTACTCTGTTTAAGTGGCCAATTTTAGCCAGCATATTATATTACCGGCTTCTTATATTTGTCCCCTTATTCATCTTTCTGAGGAAAACAGGGTTTGCTCTAAATGCATTGGCATAAAATTAGCCCTAAGTAGCAAATTCTAATAGCAAGGTTATTCCATCATGTTGAAGTTAAAACTACAAAAGAAATCATGTAGATGCATATTTTAGCACCAGAATGGTTCAGTTCCCTTCATAGGTGGCGGAAGGGGATGGGGCTAACTGGGCTCAGCCCCCACAAATGCAGATAGCAGGTAGGATCCCAGGGCAGCCCAGCTGCAGGCTGCTGCAGCCGAGGGGGGGGGCAGGGGCACGCACATACATGCATACCGTGTGCAGCCAGGATCACAGCCAGCTGAGCAGGCAGGTAAGTTTCTTTCCGTTTT
>NW_005842246.1:921786-953670 GCF_000455745.1 Alligator sinensis
TGTGGTGCGGGGGTGTGGGGGGGGGGGGGGGGAGCAGGGAGGGAAGACAGAGACCCCTACAGTGCAGGAGGCAGTGGGGTAGGTGCAACGGTGAATCATTCATAACTGAGCTGTTCCCTGTTGCACTGTGAGGATTGCCCCATGACTCAAGCCGGCCGGGGCCCCATTCAAGGGGCCAGTCCGGGTTGTCAGGCAATCAGAGCCTGGTGACTGGTCCAGGAGCATGGGGGGCTTCTGATGCTGCGTGCAACGCAGGGGAGCTAAGGCAGGGGGGGCACGTTCTCCCCCCTTGGCTCCCCCACACTGCACCCCTGGATGATCCACTGGGTTCTAATGGCCCCACGACCTGGCCCCGGTGAATGGGGCCCTGGCCAGGCCGGGTTGTGTAACAACCCAGTGGCTCCTCCAGAGGCGTGGTGCCAGGCAGCCAAGGGGGGTGGGGTATGTGGTCCCTCGATCTTTGTATGGGGGAACGAGTGAGCTACATCTGCGTTCTACCTGCTCCGTGCCTCACTGCTGCCTTTGAAAGTGGCATAGCACAGTGCCATGCGAGTCCCGCTGGTGGGTGTGCCAGGCAGCGAGTCACATGGTGCCACACCATGCCACTTTCAAAGGTGGCAGTGAGGCATGGAGCAGGCAGAGCACAGCTCACAGCTGCAGCCTGCCCTTGCCCGTACAAAGATCAGAGGGGGGCACATGTTCCCCCTTTAGCTGCCTGGTGCCATGCCTGTGGAGGGGCCACCAGGCTGCGCTGGGCTTTTCCTGGGGACAATGTGGGGTGGGTGTGGGGATTCGTGGGCTCCATCCCCTCCAGTACAGCCGAGACTGGCCCCGTTCTGGGCCCCCCCCCACCAAGCAGTGCAGGGCTATGAATTTGCACGGAGTGCTGGCGCCAGGCAATGACTCTGGGCATAGTGGAAGGGGCGCAAGGGAAAGGACACGAGCAGCAAGGCCCAGCCCTGATCCCAGCCCTGGCTCTGCTCCAATCCATGCCTGGTCCCAGTCCCGTTCCCCTCCCACGCCCTTATGGCTCTTTCCCCTCCCCCCACAGACTTTCCTATGGGGGGGATGTACATGTATGTGCGTGCACTCTCAGTCCCTCCAATTTTTTTTTTTCTCCCTCTGTCTGTGGTTCCATTTTAAACTTCATTGCCATGGGCATAATTTCTGCTAGCTTCCTGGGTACAGTCTTTTAAAGGAATATGCTTAGCAAGGAGCTTTCCTTGCTATCCCACAACCCATAGACTTTCAGGTCAGTTAGCCAACACAAAGCAAGCTGAAAATCTTCTACACAGGTCAGGAGAACAAGCAGAATATATTATCAAGGCTCACTTTAGTTTTGCTGGAATCCTGCTGCCCAGTGTACATCTTTCCTGTGACAGTGACAATGTTTTCTTTGAACATCTTAGCAGAGGTTGATCTTGTTGAGAAAATGGTGCCTGTTGACTTGCAGGAAGATGAGAATTTGGTATTAAGGGAACCGATATCTAAGGATGCAGGGGTAGTAATCAACTGGAAAGCCAGTGCTAATGACAATGCCACTGATTTTATATGTTACTGAAGGAAAAGGGGTGAGACAGTGCATGGATAGTGTTCTTAAAACACAATGGAATAACTATTGGTTCATTCACAACTGTTTCCAAAAAGAAGCTGAATTCATCCTGTTGAAGTGGTCTGTTGAGGGAAAGATTCTTGAAAAAAAAAAACCAACAAAAAACCAAGGTAGAGTGGTTTGTGGTTTACTAAAGCCTTAAACTAAATAATCTTCAAGGCTCAAAGATCTGCAGAGGTGTCTAGCAGTACTTTGAGTATATTAAGATACTCTGTCCTTTGAAAGAAGGAATAACTTTAAAGAGACTAACAAGACTGACCCCAAATCCTCAGTAAAACCTTCAGTTCTAGTGCTCTGCTTAGCCAGCAAAAAGGAACTAACAGTCAGGGGGCTGAAGAAAAGACCACCTTTAAATTCCCCAGACTAAGTAGTCACAGAGAGATTCTGGGACTAGTGAATCTGAGTCATAGCATAAGACAAGTGATGGAATAGCTCCTGATGCCAGAAACGAAGACTGTTTTTTGCTAAATGTAAGCTGACTGTACTCTAGAAATATAGCTGCCAAATTCTTATTAATTTTTAATCTTTCAAATGAAAAGCAACAGACCATGCTACAATTACAAACAAATGTGGCCTTATTCTACATGTGCCAAAATAAATCAACCTCCACCCAGACATCTTTCAGCTGATACATTCTGTAGAAAACATACGTAACCCCTTTGGCACTAGTTATTTGAAATAGCACTTAGGTTAGTGTAACACCCCCTCACACACACACTGGGTTGTGTAGTGTGTGTGCGTGTTTTATGTGGGCAAGACAGCCCCTGTTGTTCTCGTCAGCACACAGCAATCTGGGGCCTGTATCTGGGCAAAGTATGTAAAACACTCTGGCTTCACTGGCCAGAGGAAGCAGAAGATCCTCCAAGCAGATGAGTAACAGAGGCTGGACTGTGGCAGTCTCTAATTGGACAAGGCTTGGGTGATGTCACACCAGGTATATAAGAATAACTCAACTAAGGTTTCTAGCTTTTTCTCCTGGGGATGCTGAGAGCTGCACAGCTGTATCGGGAGCCAGAAAACCTGCTTCCTGTGTGGGGGTGGTCTCCCCCCCTTCACTGGAGAAGCGAGCAAAAGCTATGGGACGGGAAAGCCTCAGGTGGGAGAGAAAGTCTGTCTCGGAGCGTTAGAATCCTATTTCCTCCCTCTTTCCCCTTCTTTCTTCTTAAATGGATTAATGTCATGGGGGGCATTAATCCCTGAAGCAAGCCACCTAGGAATGGGTCCTGGCAGTTAATGGCCCCAGTGTATAAACTGTAGTGTCTCAGCGCAGTGGTATAGCTGAGACTGGATGTCCACGCTACAGCCATAGGCCTGGGCCTTTTTTGCTGTTTCACAGCTATTGCCTTTCAGACTAGCTGTGCGACTGAATCTCAGCCATACGTTTGGCTGGCAGCTTTGGGCCAGGGTACAGCCTGGCACCAGTACTGTAGCAAGGGCGGGGAGGAGTGGGGTGACTGGTCTGGCCGCTGAAGTGAAGGGGCGCCAATAGGTGCTGCCCAGCCAGGGTGAGGTGCAGGATGGAGGCATGAGTGGCTTGTTTGGGGGGGGTGTGGTGTGGGGATGGGGGTAGGGTAGCTCCCACCACTGTGTGTACTCCTGGAAAAGAATGGGGGGGGGGGCATGTGCACAGGGGGAGGGCGGGTTGCTGCCACAGGCTTTGCCCCGGGTGCCAAACTTTGTTGCTATGGCACTGCCTGGCATGGTTTCAGCCAGGGTGAGACCTGGCACTTGTTGATCCAGGCCTCAGTGTGATATAGGCCTGTCCAGCTTGGCCCACCCAGATAGGCCTGGGCCTCCTTTTGTCCTTTTTGTAGTTCATGCCCCAACCAAATGGAGTGGTTGAGCACTACATGTAGCTAAGCCCCGAGTCAAGATAGACCTGACCTTTCCTCCGAGGTCTTTTGCAGCTTGCTGCCCAGAAAAGCTGGGCCTGGGACTTGGAATTTTGGGGTACAGTAGGCTGACGAAAGCTGCAGTTAACCCCTCAAAGCTGCTAGGCCGAAGTGGAGGTCGGCGATCTACCACTTCTCCAGAAGCAATGGAGTCCCTTGCAATGCAGAAGGACCAGTGCTCTCGGGCAGATCCCCACAGCACAGTGAACCCAAGGAGCAGCACAGGACTCTCTGGTGTGGCTTCCCCTCTCCAGCCCACTGCTGAAGGGCAGGTATAGGGGTGCAGACCCCTGGAACTACCTGTTGGGGAGCCCAAACTCCCAGACTGCCTGGGTACGGGTGAAGCCTCCCCAAAAGGGTGACACCTATAGACTTTGCTCTGTACTTAGTAGTGTTTTAAATTGTATTTGGTGTTTTTTCTGTTTTTTGTAATAAATCTGATTTTTGTGTTTTCACTGCTTATGAGGAGGGAGTTTTGTTTATGCTGGAACGCCAAGTAATTAATTTAGTGTTTCCCAGGTGGTCTGAGTGGGAGCTTGAGCCAACGTAATATTTTAGCCCCAAATTGAACCTGGCCCTTGTTGCTGCTGACTGGTGCCCAGCAGAAGGGTTACATTAGGTTAGGTAACCTACCTTTGTATAAAGAGGGAGCCAAGAACTTCTACTTTTTCAGGTCAAGATTGCTCGCAGTTTTTCCTAGTGCCAAGAAGCCTGCTCTGGCAGTTGCACTGCTCTAAGGCTACTTATCACAAAGTTCCCAATATAGCAGCGACTAGGAAATTTCAATAGGCCAGGGAAATTGTGGGAAAGAATTCAAATTCCTGAATTATCCCAGGTAAAGTCTAAGTTCTCTTGTTCAGAAACTATTTCTTAGAACCTCTTTCAAAACTGAGGACAGGTCTGAAAACATCCAGGGAAATGTAACAATCTTGTCTATTGACACTTCAGTCAATGGGTTCTAGTTTTGAATAGATTGATTCCAGGTGACAAAATCATGTCAGGTGCAGTTTGTTAACCCTGCACTAGGCAGATGCCACAGCAGTTTAGGAAAACCCTAGGAACAAACCCTAAGAACAAACTAACCAGGGGAAGAAATTTTAGGGTTTTTTTGTTTTGTTTCAACTGCTAATAGAATTTCTAGGAATAAGGATAATTTTGGAGTAACTTGGAGCATAAATGGCAACACGCTATAAATTCAGCCTATTTATGGAGCCATAAAATGACAAAGCAGCTACAAAGATGTTCCACATTAACACAGAACAACTTTCTGGCTGGTATGTATAGCACCTTATATTGAATGTGTGTCACGTGTTCCAGACCCAGGGCTGTACCAGATTACCAGCATCAGCACCAAGTCTCAAAATGAGCTAAGGCTGCTTCATGTAGGCACTGGAATGGTGCAGCCATGGGTCTTGAACTCAGCCTGGAACTGCCCTGGTCTCAATTTCAGCAATCGGCTGATAGTTACTAAAAGGTCCCAAACTGGTCCAGCAGGCTCACAATCTTGCCCTGCAGGAGGTATGAGGTTATTTAAAAGCATTGTAACACAGGAAGCCAATGAGCTTGCCTGCACCCAGTATGTGGGGTGCGCCCTGCCCTCCTGCCTTTAGATTCAGGACGCAGCCCCCCTATCCGATCCCTGAGCAACTGGGGATCCAAAGGTGGGACCCTTCCAACCAGAACCCAAAAGGTGCCCTGTGCTCAATCTTGATGCGGGACTGGGCATGGAGTGGCTCCAGGTCTAAAAAAAAAAGAGTATGCAGCCCAGCTGTGCTTGCATGCATAATGTTCAGAAGCCTGAAATGGGGGAAGACTGGAAATAGTTTCCCCCCTGCACCTGGGATTCTTAAAAATCATGCAGATAGCCTAGCTGGGCTGCATATGCAATGTTTAAAAGCTGGGGGCACCAGTGAGGCTCTCCCTGATTTCTGGTTCCCTATCCCAGGGCTTTAGTAAATACTGTGAGGTTTTTAGACCCAGGACTACTCTTTGCCTAAATCCTGTGTTGGGATGGAAACCAGAGCTTGCATGCATGTGTGGCATGCCAGGACATGATTTTTGGGATGGGACACAAAATTCCTCAGATCCCAATCACACTATTATTTTTAAGCCTGCTAGGAACCAAAGGCTAAGCCTGCAAAGGAAAATCCTAAAGGTGGGAGTATTCGGTGTTGAGATGGACCAGAAGCTGCTCCTTGAGAGAAATGCTCAACAGGATCCAAAATGGTGATTTAAATATTCTTTTTAGATGCAGTCTCTCCCAGATTTGGCAATTTTCTTGAGGGCAATAACTTCAGACAACATTCTGGCATAACAAAAAGCATTGGATCTCTTTACAAAATAAATTTTGGAGTTCTCTGAACACATAAATTAAACTTGTGAGTAAACATTCTTAAGACACTTTGGCTTCCAGACTGCAGCTTATCCTTTTGACCGTCACAAATGCTTTCTTATTAAGTTTCTTTAGTAGTTGCATCTAGCTGTTATTCAAAATATTTGTAGCACCTGAAGGGTAAACTAAGGGTAAACCTTTGTTTACCACCAGAAATTCTAGGCAGGTATTAGTTTTAGCCATATTCCTCATTTGGCTATGTTATTTTATGTGCGGCTCAAACAAGATAAGCAGAAATCATCAAATTTTAGTTTATGGACTTATTGGGCAATTTCTCCACTATGTTGCCTCTTATACTATAACCAGAATTTAATACAATTTCTGGATGTATATCACAATTGATCTTAACACTTGAGATTTGCCTTTGTGGAATACCTAGAAATGTAGTTTTTGCTGCCAATTCAAAATAAAGCGAAAGTTTCAAAATCCCCATATCTTTTGCAAAATGCACAACTTTAATACTAATATTTTTACTTCACCCCTGATTGCCCTACTCTCAGTATAGTTTACTAAATGTTCTTATGTAGCTTAATTTTCTTTTTGTAGAGTTTAAAAATGCATGTTAATCTTCCTTATTAAATGTAGCTATAGATCAGTATTCAACTACATTTAAATAAAAGGCACATGGAAATGAACATATGACCCATTGTTCTTAGCAATGGCAAGTAAAGATAGATCCCTCTAGACAGTAAAGCAAATTTTGGAAAATACTATATTTACTTGAATATAACAGATAGTCCACTCTTGCCCCCACCCCTTCAACATGGGGAAAAAGCCCATCATCTTGAATTCAAGTGCAAGGCAGGAGGGTGGGGAGTGTGTGGGGAGGGGCCTGCTGTGGTTCCAACTCTGGCCATGATCTGGACTTGGGGCCAGAGTTGAAGCCACAGCAGCTTTCCGCCCCTTGGAGCCTGTGCCCCCCATCTCCTACCAACCCCCTTCAGCCTCTGTCTCCCTGGCTGCTGCAAGGCTGGGCTGCAACTATCATGTGCTCTCTGCCCCAGGCTGGAATGGGCCTTGAGCTATGCCTGATCATAAACAGCCTGGGGACAAGAGGTGGGGAAGCAGAGGGAACAGAAGCTATGTGGGGCTAGTGGTGAGGGCACAGGAGGAAGCAGGGTGCAAGATCCATGGGGGGTAGGTGACAGGAAGGCACAGGCATGGGGAGGGGGGGCAACAGCAGGGACAAGTGGTAGGGAGGGGAGGGGTAGCAGTCTGCTCTTTTGCCCTACTCCCCCGCACCTCCACTGCTGCTTTTCCCACTGTAGCAGTTGGGGAGGGGAGGGGAGGGGAATGGACAAATTTAAGAGAATGATCCTTCAATAATTAGTCTATACATTTAAAATTATAATGAATTTTAAAAATGTTCCATGCATTAGAATCTAATTATTGGGGGGGCTGTGAGGGGTAGCAGTCAGCTCTTTTGCCCTACTCCCCCGCACCTCCACTGCTGCTTTTCCCACTGTAGCAGTTGGGGAGGGGAGGGGAGGGGAATGGACAAATTTAAGAGAATGATCCTTCAATAATTAGTCTATACATTTAAAATTATAATGAATTTTAAAAATGTTCCATGCATTAGAATCTAATTATTGGGGGGGCTGTCAAATTCAAAGTCATCTTGGATTTGAGTAAATACAGTAAATATTGCCGTTTTGTTCCCATCTCATTAGTCTTAATGTCACTGGCCCCTAAGTATTCACATGCAGAGAATGTCCCAAAACATGCTAAATTAGATGTTGCTCAGGAATCGTTTCCCCCTAATGCTGCCATAGTACTTCTCAAAGCTTGGAGAAAGTAAAAAAGAAAAAAAAAAAAAAAAAAATCAGTTTTGGCATGAAATGGATATTCTCCTCAAATGACAAACCCAGCAGTACAGCAGTTTCCCTTTCACTTGTATTGTTTAAATATCTGACCATTCCAGAATGCAGTTACATTGACCTTCATCTAACATACTTACTTTTAAATACATTTTAAATATAACTCCCATAACAGTCCTTAATCCAATGATTAATATACTTTTTGTGAGAAGTCCCTGAAAAACCAAGCTATTGCATTTAGTCGCAGAGTGCTTGAATAATGTAAAAATTAGAAATTTTCTGCAACTCATTAGTACTTCCTGACAGCCCTTACAGACTTGTAGTACTTCTGGCTATAGCATCAGTACACAGGCTTGGCTTTTATACTTTTTTAAAATTACTTAATCTTGCTTTCAGTCTTCCTAGAACTAAACTGAAGAAGCAAAGATAAATCTATCAAAAATACCAATGGTGCTTTCCATATGTTTCATAAAACTATTGCCACCAAGAGAAACTGCAGGGGCATAGTCCAGTGCCAGACCACCAGAAAAAGACAGAAATTAAACACCAGTCAAGCCACTTCAGTTTTACTTAACAATGCTGATCTTACGTTGTGTTAAAACCACCACAAAATAGGATCTGTATTGATTTTGGGGGAGGGGGGAATTCTCATTGTTATCCATTCTCCTTTCTTATGCATCTAGATACATTCTTAAGTTTATCATAACACCATAATCTTTAGTTTAACATGCACTGGTATTTGTGTTAGATTTCACATAGCAGAGGTTTCAGCACTCTTGTAGCAAGTCATACAAGTTTTTATAAAGCATACGTGAGAAAATACACATGCTACACTTACTCAGATTTGGGATCTGGGATGGAAAAATCATGAACTGCATTTTTCCCCATTTTTCTACGTTGTCATCAAGTATACCTAGATAGTGCCATTAGTTTTGTCCAACAAGAGAATAAAATTGTCAAGCTAGCACTAATTCCTTGCAACAACTAAAACCCTGAAGATCTATAGCTTCACCACAGCTCCAATATTGGTCTTCTGCCTTAAAAATTATTTGCCCACAACACTTTCTAGAATACAACAAAGCTATTATTTCAAGTTTACTTTACTGACCAAAAGTTTAACTTAATTTGTAGTACCTTCTTTTCCATCTTCAGTTTAATGATGAACTACATTAAAATATGAGGAAGCAGAACGAAAGGCATAATTATGAAAACAGTAGTTTAAATAGTGTTTGCCTAATGCAATTGTTTTTATCCTCATGATAAATAGTTACCTCTGGCATATAAAGTATCTGTGGCCATGATCTACTATAAATTCTGAAAAACTGGAAGGAATTAAAAAAAAAAAAAAAGAGGAAAAAAACCCAACCCAGTAAAAACTTCCCTTTTGTCCAGAGGCAAATATATTGGCTATGTTCAAAAGAAAAATCTGAGGATTTAAGAAGAAAGCTGCAAAGTGCAAGTTAGAATACAAACTATATTACTGGTAGATCAGTTTCCTCAAACTGATCATAACTAGACTTCATCAATACTTTTTTCCAATACTGCTCGTGCAACACAGGCTTTCCTCATTTGAAGGACCAAAACCTTGTACAAGGTAATGTACACTTAACCTTTTGCACATGGTTTAGTCTGCAACCATTGTTTAACTTTTATCCACATTTCGAGGATTCTGATCCTTTCCAGAATTTTTGTCCTTTAAGGCTTGTTTTTTTAATATATACATTTTCTTACAGTAGTAAGATCAAAACAGTTTTTAGTGTCCTTTAGCTGAATAAAACTATTCTCTTTAGACAAAACACCTGTTAAATACAAGGAAACCTAAAAAAGCCCACCATGTATAGGGATGGGAAAAATCAGAATACACTCATAAGAAATAATCTTTTTAGTTCAAAATTAATAACGCCTTCACAACACAGCAGATATAAAAAAAATACACAAGGAACATCTCCATCCCTTGTATAAAACTTCATTAATTACAAAAAAAGTGAAACCAAAGAGCTTTGAATTTATGAGAGAAGAAAAAAAATACAGACTGAAAAGCATCTGAGAAGTGGGGGAAGCATCTACCCTAGCCTCTTAAAACTCTGAAATAGCTCAATAGAATAGCTATGCCATATAAAACTCTCTTTTGCCAACACTGATTCAGGAGTGCATTTTTGGAAAATTATGTCAATCCAAAAGGAATTGTCCTAAGGGGAAAAAAGGTACCCTCAGTGTGGCATCAGTATATGCACATGAGGAGTTATGGCAGAATAATTATTATGCTCCGAATGCACATCCAGGCATGTCTCAATAACTTTTCCAGACCTTCCCTCTATAAACAAGCCATTAAAAATACTATGCTATTTCAATCCCCTTTGATTGATACTAGTAATTTTCAGAAAGTGTTTTTGAAATTTAAAAGTTTGTCATGAAAAGCTCACTTTCCTTGGGAGAGAAAATGAATAAAGCTAGCTGAAAACAATCCCATCCACTTCTGGCACAGTGTGCAACTGAGTCAGCAGTACTTTGTGGTCAACCATTTCAAATAGCTGCTCCTGATCAGCAGAATCAGAATCATTATTTCAGTTCCGCCCATCATAAATGAAGCAACCATTCATCCGTGCCATTGGGCCTAGAACTGCCATAACTAGGACTGCAGTCAGACTGGAAAAGGTCAAGGACATCAGAGGAAGTTGGATGTTGCTACAGCAAGTTCTACTGTAAATATAGTTATTTCTACATAAACAATGGGTAATTTAGAATTAGAGGTTACTTTTGATGAATTTAATAAAAATAATGTTTTGCAACACACAGAATCTTTTGCTGTCATTGTAAGACTACACCCTTTTCAGGCAGCTCCCCAACAATCAGGATACGTTGCTGTCCCATTTCTCTAGTTTTACTGGGGAAACTTCACAAAGTTAAATTCTGTCACTACTCTTGATGATCTACCAAAAATAACTACCAAAAATCTTTAGTAAGAACACCCTGCTGATTTTACAGCTCTTTCTTTTAACAGCTTTTCTTCTTTTACTAGAAAGAACTGCTTTAAGTCCAAGTGAAGGTGAGAATGCAGGATTCAAAGGGAATAGATGTTTTGTACTGAACTTATTGAAGCCTGAAGTGATGCTACTAGGAAGAGGCAAATACCTTTTAAAGGAACCAGGAACTTCCACCATCCAGACCTCAGTCAAGTTTACATAACTTCTGGGCATTAAGGACCTCTGAACCACACTGGACTCATTCTGACATGAGTACCTAAATTAAGAATTGCCAATAAAAGCATCATTCATGTCTGTCTACAACTACAAGATGTGCTGTAAACGACCCATGAAAACACTAGGCTATCAGAAAACCAAAGTACCCGATTTGTCACATTTTAAAGGTCAGCAACATGAATGTTTTTGTTCATATGAGCTATTTTGCAAGCAAGATGTTTTAGGATCTGCTCAACATGTTATAACCACTTCCCTGAAATGGTTGACCACAAAGAAGTCATTCTGTGAGAAGTCACTGCTCACTGAAAGACTGTTTTTCAATAAAAGATTTCTTGAACGAACAAAGAACACCCCCACCACAAAACAATCAAAACCACTCAAAAGAAAAAGCCAGTGGCAAAGAGGACATCTCAGGAATTCCCTCGTCTTTCCTCCCCTTCCTTTTTTTAAACCTAATTTATTAACAAATCTAAATTATCAGATAACAAATTTAACATTTAAAGATGCATCCAATCATTAAAATATCTCCTTCCTCTTTCTAATATTAATAAGCAAGTTCCAGTGACAAGTATGCTGAGAGAGAAGACATCTTGCTTCCTTGAACTATCACTGCAGCTCTTCTATGCCTCCTTAAAATAGCAGTTCTACAGAAGAATGGTGTTAGTGTGGGCACCAGAAAGAGGGGAGAAAGGAGGGAAACTACATTAATTACTGAGAGTGCAGGAACAAAAGGAACAAACCATCCCGATGTGCAGGAAGACTAGCAGGTATGGCAGAAGACCAGCTTGGCTTAACAGGGAACTCTTCAGTAAACTAAATCACAAAAAGGAAGTTTATAAAAAATGGAAACTCGGACAAAACTAGGGAAAAATATAAGAGCATTTCTCAGGCATGCAGGGATGAAGTCAGGAAGGCCAAAGCGCAATTGGAGTTGCAGCTAGCAAAGGGAGGTGAAGGGTAAGAGGAAGATCAGGGAAAGTGTGGGTCCCTTACTGAATGGGCGAGGCAACCTTGTGACAGAGGATGCAAAAAAGGTCAAAGTGTTCAATGCTTTTTTTGCCTCAGTCTTCACAGGCAAGGTCAGCTCCCAGACTAATGCACTGGGCAGCACAGTTTGGGGAGGGAGGAGCAGCCAACAGTGGTGAAAGAACAGGTTAGGGACTATTTAGAAAAGCTAGACATATACAAGTCCATGGGGACAGGCTGGATGCACCAGAGGGTGCTGAGGGAGTTAGCTGATATGATTGCAGAGCCATTGGCCCACCATCTTTGAAAACTGATGGTGATCCGGAGAGGTCCCAGGTGAGAGGAAAAGGGCAAACAGTGCCCATATTTAAGAAAGGGAAAAAGGAGGATCCAGGGAACTACAGCCTCACATCATTCCCTGGAAAAATCACAGAGCAGATCCTCAAGGAATACATTTCTAAGCACTTGGAGGAGAAAAAGGGGATTAGGAACAGTCAGCATGGATTCACCAAAGCCAAGTCATACCTGACCAACCTGATTGCCTTCTATGAGGTGCTTGGCTCTGTGGATGCAGGGAGGCCAGTGGATCTGGTGTGCCTTGATTTTAGCAAGGCTTTCGATACAGTCTCCCACAATATTTTCCCAGGCAAAACTAGGGGAGTATGGGCTAGATGAATGGACCGTAAGGTGGATAGAAAACTGGCTGGAGTTTCAGGCTCAGAGAGTAGTAATCAATGTCTCAATGTCTAATTGGCAGCTGGTATCAAGCCCCAGGAGTAGGTCCTGGGGATGGTTTTGTTTAACGTCTTCATCAATGACCTGGAAGATGGCATACAGTGTACCCTCAGCAAGTTTGCAGATGACACCAAGCTGGGGGGAGTATTAGATATGCTGGGCAGTAGGGCTAGGATTCAGTGACCTAGACAAATTGGAGGATTGGACCAAAAGAAAATCTCATGAGGTTCAACAAGGACAAGTGCAAAGTCCTGCACTTAGGATGGAACAATCCCATGTACCAGTACAGCCTGGGGGATGACTGGCTAGGCAGCAGCTCTGCAGAAAAAGACCTGAGGGTTACAGTGGACAATAAACTGATAATGAGCCAACAGTGTCTACTTGTTGCCAAGAAGGCTAATGGCATACTGGGTTGCACTGGTAGGTGTGCTGCCAGTAGGTCAAGGGAAGTGATTATTCCTCCCTATTCAGCACTGGTAAGGACACAGCTGGAGAACTTGTGTCCAGTTTTGAGCCCCCCATTTCAGGAAGGATGTAGACAAAGCAGAAAGGTTCCAGCAGAGGGCAGTGAAAATGATTGGGGGGCTGGGGCACATGACTTCTAAGGAGAGGTTGAGGGAACTTGGCTTATTTAGTCTAGAGAAGAGAAGACTGGAGGGGATTTAATACCCGAAGTGTGGGTCCAAAGAGGATGGAGCTGGTCTTCTCAGTGGTGGCAGATGACAGAACAGGGAGTAATGGTCTTAAGTTGCAGTAAAGGAAGTTTAGGTACAATATTAGGAAAAACTCTCTCACCAGGGGGGTATTAAAGCCCTGGAACAGGTTACCCAGAGAGGTGGTGGAAGCTCCATCCTTGGAGGTTTTCAAAACCTGGATAGACAAAGTCTTGGCTGGGATGATCTAGTTGGGGATGGTCCTGCTTTGAGCAGGGGGTTAGACTGGATGATCTCCTGAGGTCTTTTCCAACCCTAATTTTCTATAATTCTATGAATTAATAACCTTATTGCTCTATTAATAAATAATTCTATTGCTGGGTATTATTAGTCAACAGTGCTTGATAACCACCTCCTTCAAGAATTTTTGAAAAATTAAATCTTGTTATGACTAGTTATGCATTTGTGCATTCCCACTACCAGAAACCATTGGGGGTGGTGGGAGGGAGGGTGGACACAAAAGGGAGAGGAACAGGGACTGGTAAGGCCTCTTTCATGGGTGCAGAGAGGGCAGTACAGTCTGGCGGATGTCCCAGAACAAGTAAAGCTAGCCCACAGAAGCAAATTAAACTGCTCTTACTACAAGCAAAACTGAAGATATTATCTTCAAAATAAAAACTTTGTTAATACACAGTAAGTCTTTGCAGGATAAACAGTAAGGAAGCAGTACCATATTATACCAGTTTGATGAACCCACAACAAAAAGGGAAAAAGTTAAAATCTAAGAACCACCTTCAAACTACATTTGCAAGTACCTGACATTTTGATGAAAAACTCATCGTGTCTTGGTTAAGTTTGAAACTGCTTTTGAATTCTCTCTCCAATTCAAAACTAACATTTAAATCCAACTCCAAAAATCAAACTTTTTTATTTTAAATCTGGTCCAATTTTAATGCTTTTTGTACTGTTCATAGAAGGCTTATTACATCCAGCAAGATAATTTTTTTCAATGACTTTTAATGTAATTAGAGTTACAAGATGTGCTGTAAATGAGCCACGAAAAGACTTGGCTATCAGACAACCAAAGTACTCAATTTGTCACATTTTAAAGATGAGCAACATGGGTGTTTTTGCTCATATGAACTATTATGCAAGCAAGATGTTTTAGAATCTGCTCAACATGTTATAATGTTCTTTTTAATTATAATCAAGCTTATAAATAATTATGGGACATACAATATGGTGCAGTTCTGGATCATTAGCCATGGAAATTACATTTAAAAGTACCAACAATTATTGTTTCTATCAATTTATTTTACCTTACTAAAGTTTAAATTAGACTACTAAAAGCTAAGCACACCACACAGTAAATACACAATCAGATAAGGAGTAGGGAGATATTTCTGCAAAGAAATGGCCTAGGACGTCACCCTTTACTCACAGAAGCTGTTTGGTCTACTTAGAAGGGCCTACTAACTGCATGCATAATGCCATCTGACTGGGCTCATAGGCCCCTGGCAGACATTACATTTAGTGACATGTGCAAGAACTTTGGGGCTTGTTCCCATCACACCTTAAATTGCACTTGTGACCAGGCATTAGCTGACTGGGGCTCCCAGCCTTGGGAGCACATAGGAGCCCTTGACTCCCATGCACCCTGGAGGCTGGGAGCACCCAATCAGCTGGCTGCTGCTCCCAACTTCAGAGGTGCATAGGAGTCAAGACCTCTGATACGTTTCCAAAACTGGGAACCCCAAATCTGCTGCTGCTCCTAGCCACCAGGGCACAGCGGTCATGGCTTTGTCTCTGATGTGCCCTTGGGGCTGTGAACAGCTGCTTGTTGTTCCCAGTCTCCCGGGTGCATAGGAGTCGAGGGCTTCAGTGCACCCCCAAGGCTGGGAGTAGCAGTCAAATGACCAGTGCTCCCAGCCTCAGGGGCATGCAAGAGCCCTTGACTCTGATGTGCTCCCAATGCTGGGAAAGAGGAAAGCAGCTGACTGGCTAGCTACTTAGTTTATTACAGATGTAGTCTGGGAGGCATCAGTATGTATCATTATTCAACCACCACAAGTTTATTTTTTTCCTGTTATTTAATTAGTTTATTTGTAGAGAAAAATTAGCCATGTTAATCTGAAGGCAGAGCAGAGATGCACCTTTCAGGTTAAATAATTCAGAAGTGCATAAAGTTTTATAAGCAACAGCTTACTTGTTTGCATGCTAGAAAAGGACTTTCAGGGAGCAGGTGTTCAAACAGAAAAAAAGTGATGAGCTAGAAAAAGCAGGTTCACTGCTTTCTTCTTCTCTTCAACCCACCTTCGGCCTCTCTCAGCAGTCCTCCCTCTTTTTTCCTCACCTATTTCCTATCCTCCACATCTAATTACTAGGGGTCTACTAAGGTTGAGGCAGCTGCTGGGCAATTTCACGGGCAGACCAGGAGCCTGACAGCCATTTTTGCAGGCAGAGCACAAGGCCCGCCCCCCTGCCCCCTCTTAATGGCTGAGGGGCCCTGCCCCTTGCTGCTGACTGGCTGTAAGGGCTGTCCATCATGGGCCCCCACCTGTCACTGCTGATTGGTGGTAAGGAGCAAGGACATATGATAGACAGCCCTTGAAACCAAATCAGGAGAGAGCAGCAGGGCAGCAGCCATCTTGCCATGCCAGCAGCCCCCAGAGGGAGCCAGCATTTGATTTTTGGTGAGGTTTGTTTTTTTTCCCCCAGGGAGCCCACCAAAAGCATGAATCCCATGCTTTTTTGCAGGGCCTGTCTGAAGTCGTGGTTTCTACAAAAAAAAAAAAAAATCGCAAAACTGTGGTTTCACTAGATCCCTACTAATCACTCTTTCTATTTAAATACCTGCTCCCTGCAAATCCTTTCATAGCATGTGATGAACTGAGCTATGGCTTAGGAAAGCTTATGCATGTCTTAATTAGTCCATAAGGTACCACTCTGCCCTGCCTTCTCCCTTATTTCTGCAGAAAAAGGTGTCCAGGCTTTTTCTGTTTTTATGTTACGAGACAATTTCTAGATTTAACTTGATTTAAAAATGTGTTTATAAACATAGCAAAGCATAAACTACGTTTTGTATATATTTCGTATTTAAGAAAAACAAGACTGTTGATGTTCTGGAATAAATAATGGAACCAACAAATCTAAAACTGTTCATTCCAAATAGAGGGGGAAAACCCCCCCTGCTTTTAATAAGCACTGATGTTTTGAAACTACTGGGCCACATATACATGACAACGTATATATTTGTTGTAATTCCAGCTTCTGTAATCCATTTTGAGGTGACTAAGGCACAAGCTCTATTATCTAGACTAGATAAAAATATCTGAGGACAACACACAAGAATAAACTACCATTTCACTTGGAATTGAAATGGATGACCCAAGAGAATTTTTTTTCCAGTAATCATCTAAAAGGAAAATTTTAACTATTTAGCCATTTAGATTTTGTAATACATACAAGTAACCTATAATCTCTGCCTTTCCAATTGTAAAACTACTTGGTCAAGAAATACCATGTGATTATTGCTACAAAGCTGAAGGAATTCTGTAAGCTTGGGCCTCTCAATTGTCAGTAAATCTTTGATTTTTAGAAAAAGGCTAGTAAAAGAATAGGCTTGTGTGTCCCTGATGGAAAGAGATGTTGCGTGTTAACATGTACAAGGTAAGCGTGTTTATATTCTGATGGTTTACTATCCTAGTAAAGACCACCTCGTCAAACATCTTTTGACAAATCAATGACAACCTAATTTAAGGCACCTCAATGTCCCTCAACTGGACACTAACTAATAAGAAATGCTCTCTATATGTCAGCTTAATTAACAGCTAATAAGGACAAAAGCTCTCTGCAGTTCTTTAGTGGACAATAAGTTATCAAAGGAGTATAACTGTCTTATCATAGAAGCATCTTTTGTAAAGATGCTGTATTCATTTGAGGGTCACTGAATTATCACTGGGTAACACTGACTTCAAAAGCCACAGTAAGACATTTCTATTAAAAATACAACATTTGTTAAGAGATACAAAGCTGACTAACTGTGCGATTATGGGATTTTCTGTCACCTTTTCTGTGAATTTGTAACAAACCTATGTCCAAATGTTAACTGCTTCATGTGATGCTATTTAGTAGGGGGTCTGAACATACGAAACTTTAAGCAAATAAGTTATTGCTGAGAATATCATGAGAAATGCTTGGTGGGGTATGATCAAGAGATAGAGACATGATAAACAAACAAGAATCCCTAAAATGTTTTCTCTAGCAACCATATATTTTAACATTTTCTACAGTTTTGTGGAATGAGATGGATATTCAGATACTTAATAACAAGAACAAAATAATTTAGGATAACAATATAAACTGAACGATTCAAAACAGAGTTTTTCTTGATGCTTAGTTTCAATGGTTCTGGTTGTCAAGAAAGCTCTTCATTTTACACAGAAGTAGAGCTTAACGATAAAGTATTTTGTATTCTTGGCCAAACTGTAAAATTCTCATATATAATATTTTAAGGTTTAAAAAGTGTGTACAACTCTCAATTTAATTACTCTTAGCCCTAGTCTTCAACTGTTAAATTTAAAGTGTTGCTTTATTTAAGGTTACAGTAGGCCTTTCATAGTTAAGTTAAAGATGAACCCTGTCAATTAATACTACTGAGGTGAAACATTAATAAAAATTAGTAAGATTTGGGAACTACAAAAATGCCAAGCCAAAAAATGTGATGCCATGCTTTTCTGGGAGAACTACTTGCCATATCCTCTCTTCCATGGTGGTAGCATTGCTAATAAGAGAAGGGATAAGAGAAAGAATTGAATGAAGCTTGGATATCAGAGCTTTGCTGCTGGGGATGACAAGGAAGTCAAAAAGAAATATCTAGTAGGTGCCTTGATGCTTGTAACTTAGCTGCCATTATATTTTCCCATAGGAAACTGTTGCCAAAAGGGGCACTGCTTTTGAGTTCCCCTATGTAGCCAGGCTAGCTATAGGAAACAAAACAAAGCATCTGTTCAAGATGAGAGGATAAGGGTTAGCTCTGCTTCCACTACCTATGTATGATATACACATCTGAGAATCAGTTTGAAGTACAAAGCACAAAACCACCGGACATGTTCATTCTCTCATTACATTTAAACTAGACCTCAATTCAGGGCTGCCCTCCAAAATGTCATAGCAACTCTAACACTCAGATGATCAGAAAACAAGCTACGGTGGTTCTAGTGGTCTTTGCCTGAATCTGTACCACCAGTTACACATTCTTCCCTCCGATTCTCCCGGTCACATTTTCTTCTCTTCCTACTTTCTCAGTTGCAATTTTATCCTTTTTGAGACTAGGAGTTAGCTGTGATGAAGCTTTAATTCACATTAGTGGAGATCAGTACAAGTTAAATTTCCTTGCAAGGATTATGCCATTTTCTGTAACAAACTACTTCCAGCAGCATCAGAACTTCAGACTTCTGTTCCTCAGTACAAAACCCCTAGATATGTATTGAGCATGGTTTTACAACTTAGTACACTTCTCCATTGGTGACTTTTATACAAAACAATAGTCTAGGAAAAAGGAGTAAAATCTTTGGGCATCTTTACATGTGCTTGGGGGCAAAGAAATCTGCATTATTTAACAGAAACACAAATGGAGAAGGGGCAAAGAAATCTGCATTAATTCTGGGTAAGTATTTCAGAAAGATGATATGGATAAATTATCTTACCTCTTCTCCAGAAAGGTAGTATGCTGAAAGCAGTCCACCAACAAAACGAATGTTCACTTCAAAAACTGAAATTTCAGCATTCTGGGGAAATAAATAAGAGCATATAATTGGAACCAAATTTCAGTCTGTATGAAAAGTTATAATAGCTACTTTATAAGAAAACAAAAGCACCGTGTTTGTGCAGTGACAACTTCAATTAGAATACAAGACAAATACTGAGTTTACCACCTTCCACATTACTTCATGGGCCCAAGTTCCATTGGAAGTGCATTCTGCTGTTTACAAGAGGAAAGTATGAGGCAGATAAACGGAATGAGAAGCATTTAAAATATATCTTTTAAAAAGTTATTTCTTCTACCTCACTTTAAAAACTCTGTACAGCTTTAGTTTTGCCTAACTATGAACATGGCTTGAGGCACGCCCAGGAATTTCACTGGGCATTACACCTTTCTCCTACAAGGGCAAGTTATGTTCCCTGGATGTCACAAACAACACTAATCAACTTTCCTACTTTCAGGTTCCTCCTCAGGAAACTAATGTGTATTGGTCTAACTTGATCACTCCTGTTTCCTCAACCTACAATTGTTTTAAAGGGAAAGTACATGATTTAATAGATTTAGTATAAGATTCATTACAAATAGTGTCTTGTTTAAATCAAAAGATTTCATGATTTTCACAAAAAATGCTATTTAGTGATTTTCATGAAAAATGCAATTTGCAAGGAAATACCATAATATGGCTGCTTGCTGAGGAGTTCCCTAGCAAGTGGCCATATTGTGTGGCATTACCTTGCAAAAAGATGGAGCTGTGGGGGCACCTGCACTTCTGTGCAGCACCCAGTCCCTGCTCATGCCTGCCCCAGTCAGCGCCAGCAGTGGTAGTGAGTCACCAGGGAGGGGTCAAGCGGGCAGTGGGAGGGAAGTGCTCCGTGCTGCCCCAGTGGGGCTACTGCATGCAGAGCAGAGTGGAGCTGGGGGCAGGGTGGGGACAGTGGCAGGCGAGGCTAAGGGGCAGCAATGCGAGCAATGTGAGAGTAATGCTGCCCACATTCTGGCCTCCCCTGACTGCCTCACAACCCTTTGCTGGCTGCAGGCATCACTGAGCCACAGCCACTGTGAAGCCGGGCGAGTTCAACCAGGTTGAAGCCCCCTACGTGCCAGCTGTGGCACCTGCACTCTAGCTCCCCGCACCCATTTGGCTGGCACACGGGGGGGGCCCAGCCTAGTTGACCTCAGCCAGTATCACAGTGGCTCTGTGGTGCATGCAGCCAACAAAGGGTAGTGAGGGGGAAGGAGAGCTAGAGTGTGGGTGGCATTGCTCACACATGGGGGCCCCAGCCTGGCCAAACTTGCCTGGTATTATGAGTTTGTTGGCTGCAGGTAACAGCAGCCGCAATGCTGGGCAAGTTTGGTCAGGCTGCGGTCTGACAGGTGAGTCTGCCTTCCTTCTCCAATCACTAGTATTGTGGTCCAATTATGGGGAAGGTGCCACAATCCGGGTATGAAAATGGTGGCCCCCACCATGATTGGGCTGCAATACTAGTGAACTGGGCCTGCAATTTCAACTAGGCTCTAATTATAAAAAGGTGCATTCATCAAGAGTACAGAAACTTTCACTTTTGTAATGTTCATGCTCCTCCAGATTTTCTCACCCTTTTCACATTTTTAGGGTCATTCCTTGCTATCCTACATCCAGCTTAGGTCTCAATGCCACCAGACTCTAGTTGGTTGTATGACTTCAGTGGGAATACAGGATGACAAGAGTGGGTTTCCAGGCATGTAAATAGTATCAACTCATGAACAGTTGCTTACAGATGTACACCAGGATTCTGCAAAGCATCATGAACACTACAAATCTGCATCTGATATAACGTGTTGCTTTCAGAGCCCTCTCAAGACTGGCTGCATCATGAGAGGGTTACTAGAACAGAATATAAAATTTCTCTTCTGCTGGTTGTGCATTATCATCCAAATGACATCATCTGACTACAGCATTTAGCAATTTCTTATATGGTGCATCATTTTGGATTCCATTTTTATATATACATATTTTGTAATGGCTTTAAAGGGGTATTAAGTACCTCAAAAAGTAGAAAAACCACAACAGAGTTCTTATACCTGCTCTTTGAAAATGTCTGAAAACTAACAGGATAATGCAATATGACTTGGATACATATAGTTTCTGAGAACTGCCAATTAAAATACCAGTCAAGACAGCTCTCAATATATTCGGTTCAACATCATCAGGCTTGGAATAAATTAAAAAAACCCAAAACAAAACATTTAAACCAATATAAATAGGAGCAGACATCACATAACCCATATGATAGCCCATTTCCATCTTCTGCAAGTAAGTCACACATTGCAAACAGAAGATTACCCTCTCCCTGGGCACATGATTGAGATACTGTAGTAACAACTATGCTGAGCTGCTATCTTAAAATAGTTGCTTATCTGTCTCTCTAGACCCGAGGGTCATTTATACCAGTGTAAATATGTTGTCTGTCCAGGCACCAGGTTACCCTTTCTCCCTGGACATCCTAGGGACACTGAATAGATATTGACTTTTACCTCAAAGTCAAAGAGGCCCAGGTAAAATCACCCCAGAATGCAGGTTATCCTACAGCGACATACAGCCATATATTACACATCTTCCTTATTATTCAAGGAAGCGTAGCAAGAAACTAAAAATGCAGTGATGGAGTCACAGATAAATCTGTGATAGAACTGTAGGTTTGGACCAGTCAATGGTCTAGTTCAACTTTCTATACAGATGCAGGATGTGCTATTCCTAACCATCCTGCATAGATTGCCTGTCAAACCTCCTCCTGAAATCCTCCAGTGAAGAAGACTTTATAATTTCCCTAATCCGTCTGATCCACTGTTTGACAAGTTAAAAATGTTTTTCCTGAGATACGATTTAAATATGCTTTGCTATAGTTTAAACCCATTGCTTCGTGTCCTGCCCTTTGTAGCAAGGGAGAATATTTTCCCCTTCTTCATTGTTGTACGCTTTCAAATATTTGAAAGCTATTTACCTTATGCTACTTTCCTCCTGACTAAACATGCTTAGTTTCTTCAACCCTATCATATATAGCTTCCATTCCACCTCTTTACTATCTTTGTAGCCTGTCTCTAGATCCTCTCCAGTTTCTCTTAAATTCTCCTTGAAATGGAAGTACTAAAACTGGATAAAGTAGTGCAGCTGAGGCCTAATCAGAACCAAGCAGAATTGATTCCGACTCATTCTGAGTTTGTGATTCACCACAACTCCTAGGTCTCCCTTGGTATGACTAATCAAGTCAATTGTGCATCTGTGCATTTGTTTTTTTCTAACTTGTTTGCAGCATCCATCTTTATTGAATTCTGTTTGTCATCTGTAGCCCTGTTTCATATTCATTATGATCCTTCTAAATTTTCACCCTACCCTCCAAAATCTGACACATCCCTGTCATGTTATCAGCTGAAAATCTGATCAATTACACACTCTATCCTTACTTCCAGTCATTAAATAAAGATGAAGGCAAGGCAGGGTGGCACCTTATACAAGAATTGGGGGGTAGGGCAAATTTGTGGCAGGCATGTCACAAATGAGCTCCCACACTGTCCCTGCCCCTCTGATCCCCTTCCCCTACCTGATCTGATGTTCTGCTTTCTGCTCCCTCCCCCATCTGCCACTGTGCTGCTTGTCCCCTCCCCAATGTGTCACACGTCACTTTTGGCATACATACTCCAGATTGGCCACCCCTGTTATAGACTAACTCTTTGTGAAAGGCACAGGATGTCATGGACTACAGCCTACTTTTTCAGGCTCAAGCTCAGTTCCTATCCGGTCCTGTTTTCTGCTTAACTTCAGATTAGCACAGCTAACTCACTCATTAATAAAGGCGTTAAACAGATTCCAGAACAAATCCCTGTAGAACCCCACTTGACACCATGTGACAGTGACATGGGTCCATTTATGGTTACAGTTTGTTTGTAACTATTCAGTCAATCAGATATCCATATCCACATAATGATAATTCTAACCTACATTTCTGCAGCCTACTTAAGAGAATGGTATCAGGGTCTGTGTTAAAAGCTGTTGACACAGAAGTCAGACCTCTTTCAGTTTCACAGTTTGTGATCATGGAAACACAACTGTCTTTAGAAATACTTAGAGAAGCTGAGTGGTTGATCCCCAATTAAATTTAGTGCATCAGACTCCCTTGCTAGACAAGAAAAGCTGAAGTGTTAATTGTAGAGTAGTCTGAAACAATGGTCAAGACTGTTTTTTAACTAATGCTAGGAGAAATGTTAAGCCTTTTCATTTAAGTTTTGTTAAAAGCACATTTTTTCAAATTTTCAGAAGAGAAACTAACATCTCTTAATGTTGTCATGCAAATTTTCTTTTCTTGGATTAAGAACTGAAATGCCTTGCTTGAAACTATATGCCGTACTTCTGCTTTAAAAAAAGTGCTTTGCTAAACCCTTGTAACACCTACACACAGTAACAAACCCCATCCTTTCTGAGGAATCTAAATTTGGTTTTTGTTCTTGAAAGTAATTTATAATTATTTAAGAGGATAAAAATAACTAGGATCCTTGACATCAATCACTGAAAACAAATCCCAGAAAAGAAAAAGTCTATGACCTCCTATGGCAAACAATTGCATTAAATGCATGATTGTTATTTTGAAAACATACATTTTTTACTTCAATAGGTGTTGAAAAAAAGGATTTAAGGAGTTATTTTTGCTATTTTGTTATTCTATGGCAAATAATTCACAAAGTACTCCCCTGTATTGTATTCATTTTGGTTTGTTTTTGCTTTTTAAACAACATTTTGCCAGTCTATTATTAAGGCATTCATACCAGTGTTTGCAACAAACTTCATTAACAAAGCCACTAGTTACAGAAACAAATACACGAACAGACAATAAAATGATCTAAGAATAAATAAGCCTTCAAACATATATTGCCTTAATTACACAAACCCACCAAGTTTGTACACTAACAGCAAAAACAGATCTGTTACTTTGTGAGTGGCTTACAGACTTAAATCACAGTCAAGAAAGTGGACTCTAATTTTTTGGGGGGGAGGGGCAGGGGGGGGGAGCGAGAAGGGGGGTGGTTTCTCTTGCCAAGAAGACAAATATGATTTTAGAAGGGTCCAAACACAAAATTTGTAATTTCCTTCTCCTTGGCCCCTGGCAGACATTACACTGAAAACATTATTAACCAGTCAATCATGTCTTACTTAAATAGTGACCTGGTCACACAGTCATGCAATTAATGGCCCAATAAAAGAAGGAATAAGTTACAAAGATATTCCACAGAATGTGCAATAATTTTGTGGCTGGTTACCCTTATGCCTCAAATTGCACATGCAGTCAGTGGTATGGGACTGCCAATCAGCTTGAACTTGAAATCTTGAACCCAGTCCAGTGCAGTCCTGAGGCTGATGTCTCCCAGTCTCAGCTCCAAGACTGCACCAGACTGTGGAATGTGATCTGGGGAGGTCCCAGAGCTGAGACTGGATAGTCTTAAACCTAAGACTACACTGAAGCCAGTTCAAGGCAGATTTCAACTGGCTCTGGTGAAGCCCTGGGTCTGAGATCAGCTGACTGGCTGTCCCAGCCATAGGACCATACCAGACTCTTGAACCAGCTCCAATGTGGTCCCAGGGCTAATGCCACCCAGTCTTAGCTCCTGGCTTACACTAGACCAAGTTCCACACTCCACTGTTGTCCCCAGACTACAAGCATATGTACAGTACTCAAACAGCTGGTTTTAGATCCATCAAACAGTTTTTGTAGACATTCTGTAGTAAGTCTTGAACAGCTAACTCAATGGAATCTTTCTGAAATGAGAAATGGTGTCAGCATTATAGGTTAGATAAGAGACAGCAAAACTCATAACCACCTTTAAGTGTATTAGAAGGATTTGTTGTTTCAAAGGGAAACAAACAATGAGGTAAGCATCTTGTAAACTGATTCAGTATAATTAGAAAGCCAAGATCAATAAGCTTACCTTAATATCAAAGGAAAAGAAGTTAAAATGTACAGTCCTTCATTTAGCAAAGATTAAGTAGCGATTGCAACACAAAGTGCAAGATCTGATGCACCTTGAAATCCATATTTAACTTGTAAATGTTAACACACAAAGCAAGTTGTATTTTAATGAATTTTGACTGCTGTTATTGAATGCACAGGCTGATAAGATATGAGAGACCTTTCGCATTATGCAGTTTTAATAGGCAGCATCTTTGCTATCAACACTTCAGTGTTTTCATTCGTCAGCATGGGAGATAAGCCACGTTTGATTAGGATTTTCAGCAGTCCTTGTTCATGGACACAGGCAGCACAGGATCAGATATCAATTGTCCATTGCAGACCTGGGAGCATGCGCTTTTCTGCTTTTATGATTAAAAAGAAATGAGGAAAGTTAGATTATATTTGGTACAATGGCTTTATTTCCATTATTATTGACCAAAACAATCCTCTTTGCCTCAATGCAAAAACACCACTCAGCCAGAGTATCATTTATTTGAAAAAAATGTCAATCTACTGAAATTCCCTTAAGCTTTGCCTTCAGGTTTAATACTCCTTTTATATGTGTATGGTTTGAAAAAGTTTGAGATTAGTTCCCTTGTCATCAGAGCACAGCTTTGGACTGTTACAGAAGAATAAGGCCAACATTTTAAAATACTGCTGCCTAAGAAGTTGGCAGCTATAGTGTTAGACACAAATAAAAAAGTTATGGTTTTCAGGAGATGCACAGTTACTGCAACTCCTATTTACTTTCAAATTATTATTTTTGCCAATACTTGTTGCTTCTACAGCCAACACAATCAATGCATGGTATTGCTGTCATGATGTTTTTGGAGGATTTCAACACTTTTCTCACTTTCTGTCATTTTATTGCATTCATTTTTTATTTAAACATTCACTGGCCCTCCCTCCTCAGTGGATAAGGAGGGGAAGAGAAGTTATTACTAATTTACAGTGAACTTAGTACTTCTATAATAACTACCTTGTCAGAGCACCAAATTATCTCCTATTATTAGAATGCTCATTCATGCATTCGTGTTTGATGTCCATTTTGATTATACAAGTGTGTACAGGCTCCTTACAGAAGCTGGCTCTCAGTATTTTATCAGTTCAAAAGAGAAGGGAAGGTTTTTAGAACTCTGTTGACTTCTACTAAGACTTTTACACTTAAAAACCATAGGATTTTTAAGGTCTCACCTCAGTATTCAAAAGTAGGTATACATTGCACTACACTGATTGTTTGAACTGAGAAAGATCCTGTTCTGCAGGGATAATACAATTTTACTCATGGCTATAAAAATCAGCTGGTTTGAGAGCTTGTACTGATCACAGACACAACTGAATAGTTATGCATCTGTTAAATACTGAAGATTAAGTTAGATGTCTAGAAAGCATGGTATATGAAAACATAGTGGAAGAATTGGGATTATTCAGTCTGGAGTAGAAGACTGAATGGTGATCTGGTAACATCATTTATTAAGAAAGAGATTGCTATAAACTGCTCCATTATTTTCTGTGATCACAGAGTGAACAAGCTATCTATCAACAGACTCCAATTTTAAAGGCTAAATACTAGTACTGAAGCAGGCAAAAAAGCATCCAAAGTTTGCTCAATTTCAAAGAGCATTTCTTGCATGACTTGGGTCAATACCCATTTGCTCAATTTAAATACAGGTCTGCTCTTAGTTCAGTAATCTGTAAGAAAACCACAAAGAAGCCTGGTCCCCAATCCACTTTGAAAATTACGTTGTTTATAAGTGTTTTCTCCCTATTCCATTGGATTCTGTGATCCTATGACCAAAGTAATCTAGAACCAGGTAAATTATTTGGCCCTCCCTAGTGTTATTTTTATATTCTTCATTACACACTTGTCTGATGTCAGCTTGTGGGAGGCAGCAACCAGCCCTAGATTATACATGAAAACCTGCTGCAAATGTGGGTTACCTGCAGATACAGCAGCCTACCTGCTAAATGGAGTATATATGGAGGGAACACTTTCCACTGGCATGCAAGTCATATTTAACTGCCAACTGGTTTCCAAGTAAAGTTAAAAGAAATGAGTTATCTTAAGGAGTGAAGGTTCTTGGTAAGGTCCAGGAGTAGCTGCTCATCTCTGTGCAACTGCAGTAGCATACAGACTTATCTGAGGCTCATCAGTTTACAGGGGCATTTTCACTACAGGTTTCCCTTGCTTTATGCAGGTTCTGTATGTGCAAATTCACTCTTATGTGATGACCCTTTTTATACCAAAAAATTGTTATATGCGAGGGTTTTTGGTTGTAGCTGTGTTGGTCTAAGGACATAAATGGATCCAGATTATGCCAGGACAAGAAATGCAAAGCCTGCCAATGTATCTCCACCACCCCCACTATAACTATACCCCAGAACAGAACCATCACCATTCCTGGATCTTACAGCTGCACCTTCAAAAGTGTTATTCATCTCATACAGTGCAACAAATGTCCTGAGGGAAAATATGTTGGAGAAACCAAACAACAACTGTGCACCAGAACGAACGCACACTGAAAATCTATCAAAGACAAGAATACCCAACTACCTGTGGGTGCACGCTTCTCACAGGACAATCACTCCCTCTCCAGTCTCTCAGCTCTAATCCTCAAAGGGAACTTACAAAACACCTTCCCTAGACGAGCCTACAAACTTCACTTCATAAACCTACTGGATACAAAAAATCATGGACTCAGCATAGACGTTGGTTTTATGACACAGTACAACCTGCCTGACATCCGATTCACCAGATACTTGCCTGACAGCTTCTTTTCTACCTTGTACTCTTATCGCTGCATGGCCTTCCTTCAGCCTTTTTTCCCCCTGCTCTCTTCCCCCTCCCCCACCCCCCTCTGCCTCACCTTTTGTCTTTCTAATTCTACCTATTTACATTTTCACTGACATCCTGCCACACTTTTAGCTTCTTTCATTTCTTGGAGTCTCAGAACAGCAGAGACTCCCCATGCCTGAAGAAGAGCGACTATGCCCAAAAGCTTGCCAAGAATATTTTTCCAACTACTCAGTTGGTCTAATAAAAGGCATCACATCTACTCAAAGAACCGTGCTTGCTTATATGCGAGGTAAATTCACTCTTATGCGACTGGTGTGGTAGAAGCCCACAGTCAGCTTCTTTGTGCGGTGCATTGTGGGAATGACGCACACCAAAATATAGTCTCCTGTGCGGATCTGTGCTCCTTGCTCGTTGTCTGCAACACGTGTTTCTGTAGTTGCCATACCCATTATGGAACATTCACCATCACCCTGTGCTTGTGTGTACCATCTGCTGTTGATGAGTACCAAAATTCTCTTGTAAGAGTGGTAGAAATGGGTCTGGGGGTCAGTACAGTCAAGGTCTTGGAACAAATCCCTATTTGTTACGTTGTAAAGTGGGTTCCCTTTATACAAATTCGAGATGAATATCATTTTCCAGGAATGCATTTACAGCATAAAGCGGGGGAAACTTGTACTGATAAAGCATTTTATAAAGCCAGGCTTTTTTCAATAATAAAATCTCTCCTTCCCATCTTTTATTTCAAAATGGTCCAAATCGATTGAGTAATAAGGAACATCTCAAAGCCTCCTCTTGGAGGTCTGTAAACAGTTATGAGGACCAATGATATTGGATTTCAGACAGAAAAAGGAATGCATTAAACTCTGATGCCTCAGTAAATTCCTAATTTTAACCTGAATTTTAAGAAATTAAATTTCTGGGAGAGCATTGAATTCAAAATATATGATTTTACCAAAATAAAACAGCCGTTTACCAGTTCTTACGTTTAATGAGTTTCCTCCAGAATCATTTCTGAAATTGTTTTCTCTCACTTGTTTAATACTGTCATTTAAAATAAGTACTTTTTTACAAATCACTGTCATCTTTCTTTGTGTACAGAAACTTTGTGGTTAAATTTTATCTTTAAAATGAAAGTACAACTGCACTGGGAAAAAAATAAATATAGATACTAATATTTCTGGAATTGAGGAAGGGCAAAAGGAATACCACCTATAAATAGCAATGAGATAGTAAAATTTTTATTAAACTACTCAAATTGGCTCTATCACTTTGTTGAATATTTGCCTAAATTATGATTTTCCACCAATTATTGAAGCTGACAATTGCTTGAAGACTACCAGATTCCAAGACATTTGCTGTCTTGTCCTCTTACAATCTACAAGCATATGCAATGAATATAAGGGCCAGATGCTTTATGGAGTGCAGAACTCTAGATCTTTAATAGGGTAGTTAGTCTTAAACTCATTATGCCAAGCTAATATCACTCTCAAAGATGACAGTGATTTGTAAAACAGCTAAAGAGGCTTTCTGATTTCACATCAAGGAATCTCCACCCATAAGAGGCAGGGTCTAAAAGTAGACATGTCCCACAAGCAGCAGGGATTCTACACATCAGCTTTAGGAATCAACCTAAAGCTAGTTTCTTTGTGTACAGGCTATTTAGTCTCTTACATTGTTTTTTTTCCTCCTGCTAACCATGTATAGATGTTCAAAGGATACTTGTGAGTGTCCTACTTCTGTATTTTTAACTTTTAAAAGATTGAAAGTCATTTTAATTTGGCTATCTGATCCAGAAGTAAATTAAGGCATCTATTGGCTGTCTGGGCCACTTGTAACTTAAGGGATTCATTATAAAAGAAAATTACAGAAGCCTGCCAAAGAATTCTAGGGCAAACCTTCAACCTGATTTTCTTATCAAGACTTTTCCTCATCAACTGAAAGAGGAAACAATTTTTGGTCTATGATTAGCTTCTCAATTTTTGTCTAGAAAACCCCAAGAGGATAGCTCTTACTTTTGTTCCTCAGATCATATGTCTCTTCTTCCTTCTTCTTTTAAAATTCCAATTTATCACTAAAAAGGGTGTCTGCAAAAAAATGTTACATTCATTGTACTAGACCTTGTAGAACCTCTGAGGAGCTGTAACTGAATTTATTCTCATTTCTTCCCATAAGAAAAAAATGCCAAATAGCATTTCAGGAGAAACTGACAAACTTGACATTCCCTTTGTAAAACTATGTGAAGCAGAGACTATGTTACTTTCATTGGCACAAATGGTAAGTTTTGCTTCTGGCCCCATTTTTGTTGGACCATTTTTTTTTTTTAAATGTTTTGCGGTTTAATGAATACTGTACCAACATATTCCATGCTGGGTCTACCTGTTTCTGATCAAGCTGAGATTTTTCTAATGATCAGGTTTCAAACCCAGGGTTTCTAAATTATCCCTTTCCTAAAAATGTCATAGAAAAATATTATTTCTGGGTCTTTTCTTTTGTCTTCAATTAGAGATAGCACATCTCTGAAATTCAGGCAATATTTTATTCAGTTTCTCTCCCTTACACTTCATGATTGAATAAATACAAAACCAATTAGAAAATTTTTTCCCCAACAAAACTTGAAAAAATAACAACAAACTGCTTAAAATTTTCTGGTTTTTTGGGCAGGTCTCTTGAAAGATTTTCCTAAAAATGTTAGCTGTACTGCAGCCAACTAATTTATTAATATCATAGAAACTTAGGGTTGGAAGGGACCTCAGGAGGTCATCTAGTCCACCCCCTCTGCTCAAAGCAGGACCAGCCCCAACTAGATCATCCCAGCCAAGGCTTTGTCTAACCAGGTCTAAAAAAACCTCCAAGGATGGAGACTCCACAACCTTTCTGGGTTACCTGTTCCAGCGCTTTACCACCCTCCTAGTGAGAAGGTTTTTCCTAATATCCGACTTAAACTTCCCTTCCTGCAACTTGAAACCATTGCTTCTTGTCCTGTCATCTGCCACTACTGAGAACAGTCTAGTTCCATCCTCTTTCGAACTCCACTTCAGGTAGTTGAAGGCTGCTATTAAGACCCCTCTCAGTCTCTTCTTCTCTAGACGAAATAAGCCTAGTTCCCTCAGCCTCTCCTCAGAAGTCATGAGCCCACGCCCTGTCAAAATTTTTCTTGCCCTCTGCTGGACTCTCTCCAATTTGTCCACATCCTTTCTGTAGTGGGGGGCCCAAAACTGAACATGGTACTCCAGGGTGGCATCACCGGTGCCGAACAGAGGGGAAGAATCACTTCACTCAATCTGCTTGCAGCGCTCCTACCAAAGCAGCCCAGTATGCTGTTAGCCTTCTTTGCAACAAGAGCACACAGTGACACAAGGCTCATATTCAGTTTACTGTCCAATGTAGCCCCCAGGTCATTTTCTGCAGAGCTGCTGCTTAACCAGTCAGTCTCCAGCCACTACCAGTCCATGGGATTGTTCCATCCTAAGTGCAGGACTTTACACTTCTTTTTACTGAACCTCAAGAGATTTCTTTTGGTCAAATACTCCAATTTGTCCAAGTCTCTCCGAAGCCTAGCCCTACCATCCAGCATATCTAGTACCCCCTCCCCCCCGCAGCTTGGTGTCAGCCGCAAACTTGCTGAGTATGCATTCTATCCTATCTTCTAGGTCACTGATGAAAATACTTAACAAAACCAGCCCTGGGACCGACCCCTGGGGCACTCCATTTGATACCAACTGCCAACCAGACATCAAGTCATTGACTACTACCCTCTGAGCTCAATGATTCAGTCAGTTTTCTATCCACCTTACAAAGTCTTTGAAAAAATTGTCAAGGCTCACATTTGTGAGAGCCCGGCAGGACAAATTATGATGAGGGGAAACCAGCACGGGTTCGTGGCAGGCAGATCGTGCCTGACCAATCTAGTTTCTTTTTATGACCAGGTTACGAAATGCCTGGACACAGGAGGAGGGGTGGATGTCGTATACTTAGACTTCAGGAAGGCCTTCGATACGGTATCCCACCCCATACTGGTGAACAAGTTAAGAGGCTGTGACTTGGATGACTACACAGTCCAGTGGGTGGCGAATTGGCT